>NW_004444188.1:2018121-2044375 GCF_000243295.1 Trichechus manatus latirostris
CTTGGAGAATTCTGAGTATTAGAGATTTGAATTCCCTATCAGGTAGTTCTAGTGCATTTTCTGGACTGCAGAGTCATCTGGAACCATCCTGTCCTGTTTTTGTAAATGTTTTGATATTTTCTGCTGTCTTCTGTACATTCAGCAGTTATTTTTCCCTTTTATTGATTGTAGATGTTTTGTTTCATCCCTTTTTTAAAAAAAAAATTTGACTATGTCTGAGCAGGCAGACTGTGTGTTCTTTGTTGTTTGCTTTTCTGTGGGCACAGTACTTTTCGCCTCCTTCACCAATTGGCAGGGTCAGTCACTCAGACATGGTAGAGCAGGACAGGTCTAGCTGAAGAGGAGTCACTGGGATTGGTTGCCTGTGGCACTCACTACAGCCACCAGGGTGGGTAGGCAATCAGTGTAGGGCAGGTTTCAGTAGGCTGTGCCTGTGCTGCTTGGTCGTGTGATGTTAAGTGCTCAACGCAGGTAGGCAGGATGTAGCGGGGAGATTGTTATGTGTGGAGCTAAGATGGATATGGGAGAGAGGAGAGAGGAACAGGAGCCAAAAACATAGAAACAAACAAAAAACAATGCTAGGGGAACTTGCCATTGGAGTGGAGAGATGAGCAACTATGAAATGGAGAAAAACAGAAAGTGGAAGAGGAAGAAAAGAAAAGAAAAGAATGAATAAATAAAAATCAGAAAGGTTAAAGAACCACAATGTTCCCAGGGATCCCACCGGTGCAGCTATGAGGTCTGGGGAAGTCGCTCTCAGGTGTTGCAGTACAGCCTGGCCAGAAGGTGCAGAGGCATACAAAGCTAGGTATTCAGGGAACATAAAGAGAAGGAAGATATAGAGAGACGAGAAACTGAGTAATGAAGAAAGACAAAAAGGGAAAAAGTGGGAAAAGAAAACAAAACAGATTAGAAAAACTAGAACAAGAAAAGCCCCCCCAAAATAGAAAACAAAACAAACAAAAAAAAAAACAAAGAAAAAAGAAATGCCCTCAGGGATCCCTCTGCACGTGTGTGCAAGCCGAGGGTGTAGTCTCCTTGCCACTCAGCACTGTCTGGCCAGAAAGGGCTCCCAACTCAAGAAAAGAAAAAGAAAACAAACAAACAGTTAAAAACAAACAAACAAACAAAAGCCCCAGGATCCCACCATCACAGCAGCCCAGACCGGGAAACAGCTCCACACTCGAACGGAGCTCCATAGCCCTTCAGGAAGAAGCAAAAATGGCGCAGGGAGCCAGGTATTTGAGTGAAAGGAGGGGGAGGTGGTGAGAGGTAAGGAAGAAATCAAAAGAAGCAGGAAAAAAAAAGCCACACCAGCAGCCAACAAATGGCACTCAGAGAGCCAGCTAACGTGTGCTGGTGGAATCCAAACAGCTGGTGTTTCTTGGACAAGAGACTGTGTCCGCGGGAAGCAGAGGGAGCCAAGATGGGTGAAGAAGGGTAGGGAGTGGGAAAGTGTATATCACTAATTACCAGAGCTCTGCAGCCCCTCAGGAAGAAGCAAAGATGGTGCACGGAGCCAGGTATTTGAGCAAAAGGAGCGGGAGGTGGTGAGAGGTAAGGAAGAAGCAGAGAAAAGCAACACCAGCAGCCAACAAATGACACTCCGAGAGCCGGCCAGTTCGGGTGTGTGGAATCCAAGCAGCCAGTGTTTCCCGGACAAGAGATTGTGGCCGCGGGAACAGAGGAGGCCGAGTGGGGTGAAGAAGTGCGGGGGGTGGGAAAGCATATATTGCAAATTACCAGTTGTTTTGTCTCCTGCTGGAAGCTCCGTGAAGCTTCTTTCTCGTACCCCCTGTTTGCTGGTCTCCGATAGGAGTCCAAGATGGCGGATGCACTCTGCGTTAGCTGGTAGGGGACCTCTGCATGAATCTCTCCTTGCTTTCCATTCTCTGTCAGTTTTCTCACTCCATTTGGTGCTTGGCTGAGTTCTCTATGTCTTCATTTGATGTTTTAGGGTTTCAGGATTGTTGTTTTCTCTTTTCGGCTTATTTTTTCGAATCTTTGCTGTGGAGGGACGGCTTGGTGCTTCTGCCTAGAGCGCCATTTTGCCAGAAGTCCAGACATGAGACTTCTTGAGATTTAAATAAGGAGGTAATGGTTTGACAACTATCCTTTTTTAGCAGGATAGGATAAGACAAATTTACATTGCCGTAGAACAGTTTTTGTCAGGCTTTTGCAGTTTGAGTCAGGCTTTTTATGGTTAATATTTGGTTTCATGGATAAGAAAAACCTTAAAATTAAAGTAAGATATCTGTTATTACTTTTCCTATTCAACAATAGTAAAAAGTAGAAATGTATTTGTTAGATTGTGTTTGTTAGCCGCAATTGAAGTCTATTCCAATTTATAGCCATCCCATGTATGCAGAGTAGAACTGCTTCACAGGATTTTCAAGGCTGTGACCTTTTGGAAGCAGATTGGCATGCCTGCCTTCCAAGGCGCATCTGGGTGAGTTCGAACTGCCAACCTTTTTGCTAGGGGTCCAACACTTAACTGTTTGAGCCACTCAGAGACTGCATTTGTTAGATTAGAAAACACATTTCATCTATAATCCTCTCTGCCACTGTTTTTTCTTTTTTCTTTTGACTTTAGATTTGTTCTGCTTGACTCACAGAAACTTCAATTTTCTTTCCTTGGCATGAGAAATCTGAATGAAAGGGTACAATTAAGTCAATCAAGTAGACTATTTCAAGTATCTGGATGTTTGAAAATGATCAGATTAAGCATTCAGACAATTTAATTGTTCTTCTTTTTTTAACCCATTGTCTTTGGCCCATATAAATACATTCTTAAGCTTGGTTTCATAAACCAAAACACCAAACCTGTTGCCATGGAGTCGATTCTGATTCATAGCGACCCTATAGGACGGCGTAGAACTGCCCCATAGGGCTTCCAAAGAGCAGCTGGTGAATTCAAACTGCCGATCTTTTGGTTAGCAGCCAACCTCTTAACCACTGAGCCACCAGGGCTCCATAGAAAACACAATTCAATTATCTTTGCATACTCAAGTGAGGTTGCTATCACATTTAGTGCCAAGAGATGTACAAAGCCAAATGTGTCAGCATATGCTACAGCCTAAATTCTAGAGACAAGTGTCGCTATGAGTCAGAATTAACTCCATGGCAATGGGTTTGGTTTTTTTTTTTTTGAAATGAGCGTCAAGGACCCTGGTGGTGTAGTGGTTAAGCACTTGGGTGCTAACCAACAGTCAGTACTTCAACCCACCAGTGGCTCCACGGGAAAAAGCTGTGGCAGACTGCTTCTGTAAAGATTATAGCCTTGGAAACCCTGTGGGGCAGTTCACCTCTGTCCTGTGGTGTCACTATGAATTGAGATCTATTTGACAGTAATGAGGATGGATGTAAGGAAATCAGAGTCAAGTTTATAATAAGAATTACCTACATTTGAGTAAAGGAAATTGCAGAGCCAGTACCATTGTGTCATTCCAATGTTCAAGTCAACTATATCACCAGGAAAATCAAGTGATAGAATGAGAGTGCAGGAAAAGGTGAGCTGCAGAAATTCCCATGAGCAGGTGCTGCTGTCACTCCTATTGGTTCATCTTTGTACAGATTGAAGGCACAGTATGTTAAGACTAGCCTCTGGTGACCTGTGAGGAGGGGGCAGAGTGTCTTTAAATATTTTCTTAAGGAAGGCCAAACAAAGAAACAAATAAGTACAAACTCTGTGAGCAGTCCTAACTGCAGATATCTGATGTTAGAACATTTAACATTTTGAAAGAGTGCTATACTTCAGTATGATCCATTGTACTCACCAAATGCCGTTGAGTAAGATATATAACCCATTTTGCCCACACTTTCTCCTCATCCCTATTTTGAGCCCAGAGTGCACTGTTTTTATAATCAAAGTTTCTCAAAGTATTTACTTTTGAAAAGGTTAGCATCAACATGACACACTGGGGAAAATGCAAAAACAACTTTCAACTGCAGCATTTCATTTTCAGGAAGAACCACAAACTATCACTCTCTTCTAGTAATTTGAATTGAAGAAAGAAGAAAGGCCTTCAGATACCAACCCTCTAAAATATTCTTTTTTTTTTTTTTAATAGCAGGAAGAAAACACTTTCTTGCAACCACATGAAAACAATAACAAGGCAGGAACAATCATTATGGGGTACAATTCTTTGTAAAAATTGTCACTAGAAACTCAGTGGGCTTATCCTCATGCTGTAATGTGAGAGCCCAATAATGCTTGCTTTCTTTTTCTTTTTTTTCCTCAGTAGGAATGAAACTCTGGGTCTGACAGACCCCATTCCTTTCTCGAAAATTCAACTCCATAATAAGGTAGAGCTAACTCTGTGCATCCATTTAATTTCTGTCAAAGATATCACAATCAATTTGCTTTCTAATGAAAATAACAAAAGGGCCATGTCTCATTTTGCAGGCAATTTTTAGTAGAAAACACAAGGGACTATAATACTGGCAACTTATTTTCTAGTGGTAGGATTAGTTTGTTGAAAAAAAATTGTAGAAAGCCAAAGCTGGGGTGGGCAGAATTAAGTGAGCCCTTGAGAGGAAAGTCACATATTTTAGTGCTTGTATTCCCAGTCCTAGTGCAGGGCATTGTGCTCAATTATTGTTTCTAGAATGAATGAGTGAATAAGTGACCACACTATGAAAATCCTCACAAGGGTGTTTGCCACAGCACTTAAATGATATCCTCAAGTTTTTCTTATAGATTCACAAGGAAGATCAGTGAGGTCAGAGATTGCAAGATACTCTTCTCATGTTCAAGGGGTCAAATGAGATGCCACCAGTGGGAAAGTTATTCTTTCATTGAATGTATGTCTTGAGTACACACTATGTTCCAGAAAGATGCTGGGCTTGAGACATATTCAAGAACACAACAGATATTGCCTTCCCTCAGAGAGCTAAAATATAATGGAGTAGACAGGCATTCATCAAATGATCTCTTAAATATATCATTATAACCTGTGATTAGTACTGTGGAAGAAAAGCATAGGGGCTATGGGAGTGCATATGAGGATTTTGATCTGGTTGAGAAGTGGTAAAGAAAGATCTCCCTATGACATGATGCTTGAGCTAAGATATAAAGGTTGAAAAGGAGTTGACTGTGATAGAGGGTAGCAGGGCAGCCGTGGGTAGGAAGGAAAAAGAAGAGACCAAAGCCCTGAGATGGGAGAAAGCATCATTCATTATGACTTTAAAAAGGTGCTTTGTAAGCTATGTCCGGACTTCCCATACCAAACGTAACCACATATTTCTGCCTAACAGTGAAGCAGTCCCGATGTGCCCTAGCCCCACTGCATTTCTCTCAAGAAGCAAGACAACCACCAGCCAGACCAGAACCCAAATCGTAGTCCTGCCCCACACAAGGCAGGGACTGCTTAGACCTAGGCCAGATGAAACACTGACCTCCTACATGAGATTTCCCAAAGTCCCACTTCTAACACTCTCCTGTCCTCAATGCTCTTGTGTGCAACAGATGGGCCACTTCAATGGACTTTCTCACTTTTTCAATGTGAAGCCTTTCTTTTCTCACCAATTTACTCATTTTTTTTCCCTGTCGGAGTCCTTGGTAATGACTCTACCAGGCATCCTGCCACCTGATCTGATGGGGTACCCATCAAATGTGCAAATATGACTGTGCAGTTTCCCTGCTAAAGTATCAATCATTTCTATGACTTGGCTTCTTTGGTGGGCATTTCAACCCCTCATGATCTGGCCCCAGGTTACCTCTTTAGCCTCATGTCTGCCCCTTCCTCTGTGGACTTGGTAATCATGCGACACAATATTGCTTTGGTTTCCAAAATATACTTTTCTTCCTTTTTCTGGTATGAAAATAACATTTCTCCTGATTAAATTCACTTCCTCACTCTACTTCCTTGCCTGTTTAATTTCTCTTTGTTTCCAAATTTAGCTATGGTTGTGTCTCTCCAGGAAAAATATTCCCTGAATGCCAAGTAAAGGGAAGTAAAGTAAGGCGTTAAACACATGGGAACCCCTGGGTAGTGCAAACACTGAACACACTAGTCTGTTAATGGAAAGGTTGGAGGTTTGAGTCCACCCAGAGACACCTTTAATGTAAGGCCTGGTGATCTACTTCCAAAAAATCAGCCACTGAAAGCCCTATGGAGCACAGTTCTACTCTGACATATATGGGCTCGCCATGAGTCAGAGTAGACTTGTTGGCAACCGGTCACTGGTTAAAAACATGGGCTTTGGATTTAGACAGATATAAGAGTGAATCCTGAATCTTTCACTTAGGGCTTATAGAAATAAGTTATTTACCTTTCAGATCACTTTTTGTGTTTTTATAATTAGACTGAGAACTATTATACCTATATTCTTCGGTGAAGACTCAAGGAGTTATGCATATGAAGCACTTAGTAGAGAACCTGGAATATCATAAATATTTCAGAGTTGGCTCTAATAATTATTGCTATTGTTGTTTGCTATTATTGTTGTTATTTAGATGACCATTCTACATGCTCAGATAGCACATCTATCATGACATTAAACACATAACACTGAAAATATATGTTTGCCTGCCCATGTTTCCGGTTAAACTGATTCTTAGGGCACACACCTTGGCACACAGCAGACTGTAGTGTAGACATCATCTATGTCTATTCAGTCTTCTCTGTTTCCTAGGCACCAAATAAACTTTTCTTTTTCTGACTAAATATCTGCATTCAGATGTTTAGCTCATGATTTCCTAACTCATTAGCTGTGTAGGTGTTAGAATTTCTCCATTAGTGTCAAGGAAATAAAGCCAAATTGCAAAGCAATTAGTCAATTGTATTTGAGTAATTTTTCTCCTTTTGGCTCATTTTAAATAAAGACAGACTAAATAACTTCTCCAGCTTGTCTCTGAAGTTTTTTTTTTTGACTCACAAATTGTATTTTGGGTATAAATAGAAAAATCACATCTTTTCAATTTTTTATATATACTGAATTCAATAAAATTATAATGTGTGTTTATCTACGAATTCTGGAACAGATAATAAATGCTTTTAGGACAAACTCTTTGGCTAGCCTGGAATGTTAAAAAGTAGTTTTTGTTACCAAAAAACTCAACCTTTTTCAATCTTTATACAAGACTTTGTTAAACATTGATTCTCTGACATTACAGAAAATTCAAAAGAACTAAATTTATGTACCAATAAAGTTTTAAGCCAAAGAAGTCAAGAATGTAGTCTCAGAAACTGATGGGCAAGCTTTTTATATTTTCTCAGCAAAATTTCCAGTGTTCATTAATGAACAGTAGTAGCAGAATATGAGTGCCAATTTCTGATTGATATAAAAATATTTTTTATCTATTTGCTTTGCTTTTCTTAGCTATATTAAACGTAGTTCATTCACATCCTCCCTCTTTTTTTGGAGGGGGGGGTAAGAATTGGGTTGAGAAACTACCAGGAGCAGAATAAATACTGCTCTTCCTCACCAGTAAATGTCAACTGACCTTTTTTTAAATATAATTTATTTTATTTTTGTTGTTGAGAATATACAACAGAACATACACCATTTTAACAATTTATACATGTACAATTCAGTGACTTTGATTACATACTTCGAGTTGTGCAACCATTCCCACCCTCCTTTTCTGATTGTGTGAGGGAAAGCTTTTATTTTTTCTATTGCTCATCTCCCTGATTTTAATAAATTATTATCTAGATTGTCCCTGATAGGCTTTTGTGCTAAGTAAGGGGTAAAGCAGGCAAATCTCACCTTTATTGCCAACAACTTGGTAAGGATCAGCATTAATCCAATCCCAAAGAGGTGGAGATTGAACCAGTCCTCACCTTCTCACTTCTCCATCATTGCTTCCAGATGCCTAAGCAGCACTCTCTCAGACCCTAGCCACATTGAGAATACTATCCTTCAGACCAGCTTCACATGCAGACCTTTTCTGACCCTAAACCCACTGCCTTTGAGTCAATGCCAACTCATTTTGACCCTATAGGACAGAGTAGAACTGTCCCATAGCATTTTCAAGGCTGTAATCTTTATGGGAGCAGACTTCCATATTTTTGTTCCTCAGAATGGTTGGTGGATGTGAACCACCCACCTTTTGGTTAGCAGCTGAATGCTTTAACCAATGTGCTGTCAAGGCTTCTTTTCTCTGACCCTAGCCACCAAGAATTAGGGAAGCACTCACAAGTTAAAAGGTCCTTCAGACTGCCAAACAGGCAGACACCAGCCACAAGCTTAGGGAGTCTACACGACACCTTAGTTTTCTAACCTGCTTGTTCCCGCTACACCTTTGGGTTCAATAATTTGCTAGAATAACTCACAGAATCTTACAAAGAGCATACTTATAGATTTCTCACAATCAAAAAGGATATAAATGAAGAAATGCATAGAGTGAGGTCTGGGAGGTATCCCAACGAAGAGCTTCCATGTAACAAAGCAATCTGCTACCCTTCAGAGAGGAGATGTTCTCACCAACCAGGAAGCTCATATGACCATCCATGTTCAGGGCTCTTATCAGCCATGTAGCCATGCTAGATTATATCATGCCACCTGAGGCCAGTCAACATTATGCCACCAGGTAGTCCCTCTTGTTCTCCTCCTCTTTATCCTCAGGTATGGTCTGGCTCTCAGGGACTAAGAACAAAGGACAAATTGCTTTCTGTACCTCACAGCTTTCAAGTGCTGTTGTGGTAGAAAAGAAGGGAATAATGCTTTTTTTTGTGGCAGAAAACAAAGAACTAAGAACTAAAAATAGGTGAGGTCTGAGAAAGATGGAAGAAGAAGGGAGAGAGTAAACTTAAGAGTTCTCTAGCAGGAATATGATATCAGAGAAGGGATACTTTGTAAAAAGATCTGGAAGTTGAGGGAAAAAAATACACTGTAAAGAGTACTTTTTAAGTACTCAAGAATTGTCAAGTAAAAGTTCTTCCAATTCATTTATTGCCCAAGTTCATATTAGTGAAAAAGCTGGATCAACTTCACTAACAACCACCATCAACCTGTCTCCCAGCCAAAAAATGGCCAATCCCAAGAGAATATGCTCTTTGACCCAGCAACTCCAAGCGATACTCCTCTGTAGTTCATCTTTGGGAACATATAAGATCAAATGGACCCAGGGGCACCTAATGGGCTAGTAGAGATTTGATCCTGCCCCTTGTAATTAGGGGTTAAAATATGAATATGCCCAAGCTTAACAGATATACACCCGTTAATTTGTAGTTCATCATGATAGAAATTCATGTATTTTGTAGCTCTAATCATTCTCAAAAGATCACAATAATATACATCATAAGGAAGATAGTCTATAATTTACTTTACATGATATGAATATAAATTGGATTACATTTAAAGGAAAAAATAAATATCCCAGAAATTTTAAGTGACTGAATGCTTACAAGGAAGATATAGGAGAAGGGTCTAAATAGTCAAGGTTGAGTGGATTTATTATTTTACAGGCCAGCTGATTATCTCAAGTGAAAATGGACTCAGTTGCATCCGAGATAAATATTTCAAAAATAATCTGATAACAGAGTACAACTTTTTGCTTTCTGACCTAAATCTTCATTTTCCAACCCTGGAGAGTATTTATTGTAACCTTTTTTTTCCCCCTCAAAGTAATGCACTGACCTACTAACTTCTATCCCTTAGGAATTTTCCTCTCTTCAAACTTGAGAAGCAAAAGTGCCATAACAATTGTGAAGTTATTCAGAAAAAGAATGTCAGCTTTTGATAAGTTGACTTTTCTCTCAATTGAAGGGACCAAAGGAAATTAGAAGATGAAGGAAAATTGATGAAGCTCTTGGCATACCCATTCACAAAAAATATAGATATGTCACCTCTTCTGGGTCACCCACACTCTCTACTTTACACACTACCCCAACTCGATAAAGCACCCCTCTTTCAACAACTCTTGCATGCCCTGATGGAACACCTAGCTCTCTTGGGTTGGTTATGTGGTATTGAAAGTCATTGTGGTACTGATAAGTGACTGGAAAATTCATTTCTACAGAAAAATTGATTTTTTTTCCATTGGGCTATAATTTAAATTGAACTAATGAATATTTGGTTTTAATGATGTATAAGGAATAATTTTTCTTTAATAGCTTTTTCCAATCATAAAAAAAATCTTACCAGAATGCCCAATTTTAATACTTAATACTGTTTTTGATAACCTAGTTTATAAAAGTAAAGTTAAATGAAGACTATAGAAAATATTACTAAAAATCATCCACATACTTATTCAAGAGGGTAGACTGAGCACACAGTTTTATCCTTTCTTCTTCCCAAACTCCTTTGGGCTTACAAGAAGTTATAGAAGAAATAAGAAGATCATAAATGCACGAAAACAAGAAATAATTGGACCAGAATGCTTGAGGAAATCTGAAAAAATTTCAAGCAGATGGGTTGATATTAATAAAGAAAGCCACAATTTAAAACACCAGAGGTAAAAGCAATCCTTACCGATAGAACCCTTGAGGCACTGAAATCTCAGCTAATTACACAAAGGACAAGAGTGGGACACTGGGCAATTAAAAGTGCAATTAATTAAAGAATTCTATCTGGAATAACTGGACCAGTTAGTATTTCCCCCTTCTATTACCTTTCCTTCTATTCTCTCCTATACAAAATGGCAGTTCTTTAGTCCCAAGATAAAAATAGATGAAGTGCTCTCTTTAGAAAGTGGATAAAGACATAAAGATAGCTGAGAAACCATTTCAAAAGATAGAAATTATTCAGAGTATGTTCTCTAACTATGAAGGGATCAGGCTAGAATTTATTTGAAGAAATGATAGTTAATAAACTCTCAACTTCATGAAAATTAGATAACATACTTCTAACTACTCCAGGGTCAAAGAGAACTCAAAATAAAAATTGAAAAAATATTTAAATAAGTATAATAAAGTTATAAAATATTAAAAATGCAGGTTCCAGCTAAAGCAATGTTTGAAAAGAAATTTATAGGCTTAATTGCATATATTAGGAAAAAAAGACTGAAAATTGGTAGTTTAAGCATTCATCACAATATTCTAGAAGAATAAATGGAAATCATATCCAAGGACTGTACAAGAAAATAAGTATCAAATATAAAGAAGAAATAAATATATCAGAAAATATACAATAGAAAAATAAGAAAAGCTAAAAGTTGGTTCTTTAAAAATATTAATAAAATTGATAAATCATTTGAAATTGATTAAGAAAAGAAGAATATTTGTATTAGAAATACTAGACATGAAAAAGAGACATAATTCCAATATAAAAAAATGAAATGAGTATAACACATCCAACTTTGTGTAAATAAATTTGAAAATTTGGATGAAATTGATAAATTCCCTGAATAATACAAGCTCAAAGAAGAATAAACAGAAAATCTTAATACTTCAATATTTGTTTAATATTGAATTTGCAATAAAAACCTCAGGCTCAGATGGTTTCTCTGGTGAATTTTTCCAATAACACTAACCTTACCCAAACTCATTTTGAGAATAGAAAAAGAAGGAACAACTCATATCTCTTGATACAATGCCAGAATAATTTTGATTACAAATCTGTACAAGGATATTTCGAGAAAAAAACCATCATATTATTGACCAAACTTTCTCATTAATGTAAACGCACATTTTTAGCAATGTAATCAAAATAATAAATATAATCTACTAAATTAACATAAAAAGATGAAATACAATTTGATCATTTTAATAGATGTGCAGAAGACAATAAGACATTTGACAATACTTAACAACCATTCATGATTAAAAAAAAGAAAATTTTAAATAGAAGATAATTCACTCAATATGATAAAAAAAAAAAAGCTCTAAAAAGCTTATAGCATACATTATGCTCAATGGTCAAATATTGAAATCTTCCCCCCAGAAGTTATGAAAAGTAAATGAGTGTCCATAATCAGCACTTTTCTCCAATATTTCAATAAGCCAAAAAAAAAAAGAAAATAAATGAACAGAATCAAAGAAAATTAAACTTTTAATATTAAGAAATGAAATATTTATGTAGGTAGATAACTCAAAGGAGTCTGCAGACTATGAGAATTAAACTATTAGAATTAATTAATGAATTTAGTAAGAATGCTAAACACAAGGTCAATATAAAAAAAGTAAGTGCATTTTTATATACCAGCACCAAATACACAGAAAGTAAAATTAATCAATTACTATCCAAATACTCAATACCTAATAATAAGTCTCCCATGCATCTATCGGTTTGTCATAGCGTGGTGGCTTATATGTTGCTGTGATGCTGGAAGTTATGCCACTGGTATTTCTAATACCAGCAGGGTCACCCATGATGGACAGGTTTCAGCAGAGCTTCCGACTAAGACAGACTAGTCAGAAGGGCATGGTGTTCTACTTCGGAAAACATTGGCCAGTGAAAACCTGAAGAATAATAACTGAACATTGTCTGGTATAGTGCCAGAAGATGAGCCCCTCGGTTTGGAGAGCACTCTAAATACGACTGGGGAAGAGCTGTCACCTCAAAGCAGAGGCAACAATGAGTTGGATGGAGGAAAGCTTTTGGGACCTTCATTCCCTGAGGTGACACCACTCAAAACGAGAAGAAATCAGCTGCAAACATCCATTGATAATAGGATGTATGAAGTATGAATCCAGAAAAATTGGAAATTGTAAAAAATGAAATGCATAAACATTGATATCCCAGGCATTAGTGAACTGAAATGGACTGGTATTGGCCATTTTGAATCAGACATTCATATGGTCCACTATGCTGGGAATGACTAATTAAAGAGGAACGGTATTGCATTCATCATGAAAATGAACATTTCAGAATCTATCCTGAAGTACAATGCTGTCTGTGACAGGATAATACCCATATGCCTATAAGGAAGACCTGTTAATATGACTATTATTTCAAATTTACACACTAGCCACTAAGGCCATAGATGAGGAAATTGAAGATTTTTACCAACTTCTGCAGTCTGAAATTGATCAAACATGCAATCAAGATGCATTGATAGTTACTGGGGATTGAAATGAGAACATTGGAAACAAAGAAGAAGTAACAGTAGTTGGAAAATATGGCCTTGGTGATAGAAAAAAATGCCTGAGATAGTATGATAGAATTTTGGAAGACCAATGACTTCTTCATTGCAAATACCTTTTTTTCAACAACATAAATGGTGTATATACATATGGACCTCCTCAAATGGAATATACAAGAATCAAATCGACTACATCTGTGGAAAGAGAAGATGGAAATGCTCAATATCATCAGTCGGAAGAAGGCCAGGGGATGAATGCAGAACTGAGCATCAATTCCTCATATGCAAGTTCAAGTTGAAGCTGAAGAAAATTAGAGCAAGTCCATGTACGACCTTGAGTACATCCCACCTGAATTTAGAGACCGTCTCAAGAATAGATTTGACTGGTTGAATGACTGAAGACCAGATGAGTTGTAGAATGACATCAAGGACATCATACATGAAGAAAACAAGAAGTCATTAACAAGACAGGGAAGAAAGAAAAGACCAAAATGGTTGTCAGAAGAAACTCTGAAACTTACTCTCAAATGTAGAGTAGCTAAAGCCAAAGGAAGAAATAATGAAAAGAGCTGAACAAATATTTCAAAGGGCAGCTTGAAAAGAAAAGGAAAGTATTATAATGTAATGTGCAAAGACCTGGAGTTAGAAAATCAAAAGGAAAGAATACACTTGCCATTTCTCAAGCTGAAAGAACTGAAGAAAGAATTAAAGCCTCAAGTTGCAGTACTGAAGGATTCTACGGGGAAAATATTGAACGATGCAGGAAACATCAAAAGAAGATGAAAGGAACACAAAGAGTCACTGTACCAAAAATAATTGGTCGACTTTCAACCATTTCAGGAGGTAGCATATGATCAAGAACCGCCAGTACAAAACAAGGCTTCAGGAATTGATGGAATACCAACTGAGATGTTTCAACAAATGGATGAAGCACTGGAGGTGATCATTCATCTATGTCAAGAAATTTGGAAAACAGCTTCCTGGTGAACAGACTGGAAGAGATCTGTATTTGTGCCCATTCCAAAGAAAGGTGATTAAACAGAATGTGATTATTATGGAATAATATCATTAATATCACACACGAGTAAAATTGTGCTGAAGATCATTCAAAAGCGGCTGCAGCGATACATCGACAGGGTGCTGCCAGAAGTTCAAGCCAGATTCAGAAGAGGACATGGAATAAGGATATCATTACTGATGTCACATGGATGTTGACTGAAAGCAGAGGGTACCAGAAAGATGTTTACCTGTGTTTTATTGACTGTGCAAAGGCATTCGACTATATGGATCATAGCAAATTATGGATAACACAGCAAAGGTTGGGAATTCCAGAACTCTTTAATTGTGCTCATGTGGAACCTGTACATAGACTAAGAGACAGTCTTTGAAAAAGTACAAGGTGCTATTGAGTGGTCTGAAGTCAGGAAAGGTGTGTGTCAGGGTTGTATCTTTTCACCATACTTCCTCAATCTGTATGCTGGGCAAATAATCCAAGAAGCTGGACTGTATGAAAAAAAAAACGGCATCAGGATTGGAGGAAGACTCATTAACAACCTGCATTATGCAGATGACACAACCTTGCTTGCTGAAAGGTGAAGAGGACTTGAAGCACTTACTGATGAAGTTTAAAGACTACAGCCTTCAGTATGGATTACACCTTAACATAAAGAAAACAAAAAAATCCTCACAACTGAACCGATAAACAACATCATGATAAATGGAGAAAAGATCGAAGTTGTCAAGGATTTAATTTTACTTGGATCCACAATCACCACCCATGGAAGTAAAACAAACAAACAAACAAACGAACCCAGTAGCAGTCAAGAAATCAAACTAAGTATTGCATTGGGCAAATCTGCTGGAAAAAAAACTCTTTGAAGTGTTAAAAAGCAAAGATGTCACTTTGAGGACTAAGGTGCGCCTGACCCACACTATGGTATTTTTAATCTCATATACATGCAAAAGCAGGACAATGAATAAGGAAGAGGAAAGAAGAATCGATGGCTTTGAATTATGGTGTTGGTGAAGAATATTGAATACACCATGGACTGCCAGAAGAATGAACAAATATGTCTTGGAAGAAGTACAGCCAGAGTGCTCCTTATAAGTGAGGATGGGGAGACTTCATTTCATGTAGTTTAGACATGTTCTCAGGAGGCACCAGTCCCTGGAGAAGGGCACCATGCTTAGTAAAGTAGAGGGTCATCGAAAAAGAGGAAGACTCTCAAAGAGATGGATTGACACGGTGGCTGCAACAAAGGGCTCAAGCGTAACAACAATTATGAGGATGGGGCGGGACTGGACAATGTTTCCTTCTGCTCTGTATGTGGTCACTATGAATCAGAACCAACTCGACAGCACCTAACAACAACAATACCAAGGATTAAACCACTACTGAGTGTAGCTAAGTGGAGAGATGGAGAATCTCTGGATGTTTAATATAAAATCAGTGATTCAACTAAATCTGAAGCCTGTCCTACTTTTTAGCTCTTTACTTACGTGAGACAATTAACTTTTTTATTTTTTAAGTCAATTTGCATTGGGCTCTCTGTTACTTAGAGGTGATGAATTAATGAGCTGAAAGGAAAAAAAAAAAAAATGGAATTCCACAGCATAGAAAACAAACAAACAAACAAAAATCCAAGGGGAGAAATATAATAGAAACATAAGGGGTATGAAGATCTGGTAAGTTCTGCATGCATCAAATATAAGTTAAAGAAAATAGAGACAATAAAGGGAAAACTGCTTTAATAAAAATAAAAATTTCTAGCTGAAGAATTTTTTTTTTTTTAATTTAAAGGATCAACTAATACTGAGTAGAAAAAATAAAGAAAACATACACCTAGACTTATCTTTTTAAAACTTTAGAAATAAAAGTGTAGAGAGAAAATTCTAAGAGATTTCAGAAAAAAAGTTATAGGTTACACAAATGAATGCAAATCAGATTTGTCACGTATAAATCTGAATTCCAAGAGACAATGGGATAGTGACTTTACAGTTCTGAGGAAAAATTTATTTTGAAGCTAGAAATTTATACCTGATCAATCTAGGAATAACGTGCTGTTGTTGTTGTTGTTAGGTGCCATGGAGTAAATTTTTGAATCATAAAGAACCCGTGTGACAGAGTAGAACTGACCCATAGAGTTTCCTAGGTTGTAAGCTTTATGGAAGCAGATCACCAGGGCACTATAAGTATATTTTTTAAAGCATGCAAGAAGCCAGAAGTTTTCCAGCTACACAATGTAAATGGTCTCTCCTCACACTCCCTCCCAAAAGAAACCTTGAGGAAGATTTTTTTTTTTAAATGAAAATAAAGATGACTTAAAAGAAAACAGGCAAACTAAGATAAAGAAGGAGCAGTTCAGTGTGACCTGTAAACCAGAAGAATGAAGAAATCTCACTAGAAACTAAAAGAAAATACTTTGGACCTTTATGCTTGGGATAGTTTACTTAGAATATTAGGGTTTAGTGACATTACAGTTTGTTTTCCTTGGGCATATAACACACAAAATGACACCATAAAGAATCTTGCCCTGCTAACTCTCTGACATCTTCTCTTAGCCCTCTGCTCTAGACCATTCTCTTCCAACTACACTGGCTCCATGGCTCTTTCTTGAAACTCTAGCTACAATCTTGTGTCAGAGTCTTTACATTTATTTTCTATTGATAAATTGAATATTCATTTATTGTCTGTTTCCCTCATTGGAATGTAAGCTTCTAGAACAATACCTGAAGTAAAGTAGATAGCAATGATATTTTGTAAGATGTGTGAATGAATGAATTGATGTTTGCATAATTATAAAACTATAAATGTATATTAAAAAAAATGAGATGAAATCTTTGGAGCCAATCTCTATCAATTCTAACTGGTCCTGAACAAGTGGCATTACAACATCCTTAGGTTGTGTTTGGAAATGTGAGGGACAGTGTTGATTTTCATAATGTGTGTTGAACACCATTGGCTCCCCCATGAATAAAACACACTACCAAAGCATATAGAAATTAATTTTAGCTAGACAGTAGAAAGTACATATATGCCTTGGCAATATAAAAATAGAAATATAACTAAAATCTTTATAGGTGGAAGAGGGAGAAAAATTGGAAATATGCTCATTTATTTTTTCTGTAGAAAATACATAGATATGGTTTAAAATTGAAAAATTAAGAAACAATTATCTAAAATTTGATTTAGAGTTAAAATGGTGACAAGTAGAACTGTAAGAAAAAAAAATCTTTAAAACCAGGACATATAGACAGGGGGAGAGACATGAGGTGGTTTATATAAGAAAATTTTTGATCTCTCATAAAAAGAATTTCAGGAGGTAGTATCTGAATTTGATGGTCAAGAAATGGATAAACACATTATTTACATTTAGAGTATTAAGCATCAGAAGAAGAAAAAAACCCAAAACGTTGAAAGTGTTTCAATCTAGTTAGTGAAGCTAAAATCAGGTATAGGTGGAGGGAATGTCATGCAGAACCATATGGGACCCTAAGGCAAAAGGAAAAATCAGAACCATTGTTTCTTTATTCAGAAGTCTGATATTTTGTTCATAATGGGGTTCTTTGCCATTAATTTTGATTTTAAAGTATTACCTGAAAATACTATGAACCTTGATTACTGAGTTTTTTTTTGGCACTCTCTTTAAATTTGTGTCCAATGTAATAGCTGTAATAGATGTACCCAGTATAATAGCTTCATCCTAACCTCTATCCTGAGATAGGAACTGCAGTTTAGAAAGGGAAGCATTTGTTTATTTTTCTCTTCTATTCCTTCTGCTTACCTACTTACCTGCCTATCCATCCATCCATCCATCCATCCATCCATCCATCCATCTAGCTATCCATCCAGGTATATAGCCATCTGTCTTATATCTATCATCTATCTTTATTATATACTAGCATTGCCTTTATAATTTTGACAATACTAGTTAAACAATATTTAAAAGCTACAACAGGGATGAACCTTGAAAACATGTTAAGTGAAAGAAGATAGACACAAGAGGCCACATATTGTATGATTCTATTTATGTGAACTATCCAAAATAGGCAAACCCATATAAACAGAAAGTAGATTTGTGGTTGCCAGAGGCTGACGGGAGAGAGAATTGGAGTGACTGCCGATGGGTACGGGGTTTCTTTTTGGGCTGATAAAATATTTTTGATAGTGGTGATATTTGCACAAATCGTGAATATACTAGAAACTATTGAATTGTACTCTTTAATGGTATGGAAGTTACATCTCAATAAAGCTGTTACTAAAATTTAAAAAAAAGCAGGTTGAAAGAAGAATAAGATGATATTTTCTGTTTGAACTATTTAATAAACTTTATGCAGCTTACATATTTTGTCCAGTTATCTTCTGAATCTCTAGATAGAAAAGACTGTCCTATATTTTTAACTAACCTAAGTCCATTTTCAAATAACACTATACAGCTGTATGTGCGGTAAAGATACCTTAAACAGAGAATAACTAATTCCTCCCTACTTATGACATTACTTTCATTGATTTCACCTATCCATATGTTATAATCACCCAGTTCATTGTTACTATTATTGCTTTACACAAAATTATCTTTTAAATCAATTAAGAATAATAAATAAACAGAATATTTTAGTTTATTTATTCCTTCTCTGATGCACTTACTTTTTATGTAGATATGAGTTTCTGAACCATATCATTTTCCTTCCCCCTAAAGAACTTCTTTTAACAACTCTTACAGGCCACATCTGTCAACAATTAATTCCCTCAATTTTTCCTTGTCTGAGGTTTGAGAGTGTCTTTATTTCTCCTTCATTTTTTTTAAAGTATAATTCACTGGAGTTAGAATTCTAGGTTAACTTCAAAACTTTAAATATATTCAACATCTTAAATATATTACTTGCATAGTTTCTTATATGAAGTCCAATGTAATTCTTAATCCCTGTCCCTCTATAGGTAAGGTGTTTTGTTCCTCTGGCTTCTTTCAAGATTTTTCCTGGTCTTTGCTTTCTGTAATTTGATGATGATTCACCTAGGTGTTGATATTTGATGTTTATTCTGCTTGATGCTTTCTGAGCTTCCTGAATCTGTGGCTCTGTGTTTGTCATTAATTTTAGAAATTCCTCAGCCTTTATTATTTCAAATATTTCTTCTGCTCGATTCTCTCTTTCTTCTTCTTTTGGTAATCCAGTTACGCATATGTGATTTCTTTTGAAATTATCCCGCCGTTCCTGAATATTCTGTTCTGCTTTTTTTGTTCCTCTTTGCATTCCAGTTTCCAGTTTGGGAAGTTTTAATTGACAAATCTTCAAGCTCACTGATTACATCTTCCACGATGTTGAGATTACTGGTTAGCCCTTTGGAGGCACTCTTCATTTCTGTTAGAGTATTTTTAATTTCTAATATCCTTCTGATTCTCAGAATTTTCATCTCTCTGCTTACATTACTCATATGTACTTGAAAGTTGTCTATAGTTTCTATTAAAGCCCTTAACATCTCACCCTTAGCCGTTTTAAATTCCCTCTTTGATAATTTCAAAACTTGTGCGATATCTGAGTAGGGTTCTGATGTTTGCTTTGTCTCTTCAAACTCTTTTTTCTTGGCTTTTGGTATGTCTAGAATTTTTTTTTTTTTGTTGGAAGTTGAACATGTTTGTTTGGGCAATAAGAACTCAGGTTTTGTAGCTATAGATACCAGAAGCTTCAAATTCCTCTAGTGTCCTTACTTTTGTCTCCCATATTGACCTGGGCTTCAATAAGTACTCTTCTCCAGACAAAGTCTGTGTTTTGCAGCTCATAATCCACTGTTATGCTGGAGCCCTGTTGATGTGATACTAAAGTAGAGGGACACATTCTACAATTTTATGATTAAACCACAGTCTTTTATTGAGCCTATTTCACTAGGTTGTGATCTTCACAAGTGTTTTTTAGCTTTTTTTCTTTCTTTAATCTCATTAGGTGTGCCAGGAAGGCTAGAGAGCTGGGATGAGATAAACGTCTGTGATGGTTAAGATTGTGTGTCAGCTTGGCTGTGCCATGAATCTCACTGTTTTAATGTAATCACTCCCATGATTGAATATACTGTGAGTAGCCAATCGGATGAAAGAGAGTCTCCTTGGGGGTGTGGCCCGCATCTGAATATAAGCAAACCTTCTGGCTTTTGCTCTCCCTGGTTCCTGCAGCTGCCTCCTGTCGTCTCATCTCCGGTTCTCGGGACTTGAGCTGTCAGCTTATCTGCGAAACTTGGGATTCGTCGATTTGCACAGCCTGTGAGCAAGAGCTCTGCTCTCCGACCTGCTGATCTTGGGCTTGACAGCTTCTGCAGCTGCATGACTTGGGAGAGACCTCTACCCTGATCCACGGACTTGGGACATTCTAGCCTCTACAATCACGTGAGCTGTTTCCTTGATATAAATCTCTCTCTATATATATATATTTATACACTTTACTGGTTTTGCTTCTCTAGAGAACCCAGTCTAAGACACTGTCCATCTCCCAAGTGGGATAAAGCTCTAGTAAAGTCTTTTGCCCTGGAGAGTGGGCTTTTGTTATGGAGAACCATCTGGGCATATTTCACAATACTTACCCTGCTCCTTTCCCCTGCCAGAGCCAAGAGGGGATCTTTCTCAGCTCTTCACTATAAGAACTTCATGGAGTTCCTAGAAATCAAATCCACAAAAGTGTTGGGTACTCCCAAGCCTGTGGCCCTCAGGAGTTGCTCATTTTCATGCTACTCCACTCTCAGTCTCCAGAGAAATTCATCAAAATGACCATTTAAATATTCCTATCAGTTTATGACTCCAGTGCCTTCTACTACAGAAAAGCAGATCTTGAATATGACACAGACTTTTTCTGTCTCTCCAGATTTCAGGATGGCAGTTTGCCCTGCTACCTCAGTTCTCTGATTGGTCTAAGAAAAGTCATTGATTTTCGGTTTATTCAGCTTTTTGTTGTTGTAAGAACAGAGTGACAACTTCTTAGCTCTTTATATGTCAGAGGTAAAACCAGAAGTCTTATTTTTAACTGTATTAGAAAAGATATTTTTCATTTTAACTAGTTTTGTAATTAAAAACTTATTACTATATGAACATGTTAAAAATGTAAAAATGCTATATGTACAACAGTAAAATATATTTCCTTCAACTCCGAACACCCAAATACTACTATTGTCATAGTTATGCATATATAAGGTATTATGTTACACAAACATAACAAAATTTTCATACTTCCGCACTTTACTTACTCAGTATTATATCTTAAAGCATTTCATATCTGCATATATAGACCCACCCACCTTATTATTTTTAATATTCATTCCATCTTTATTATCTGTGTTGTACTGAAGGACATGGAGGTTGTTTTCAGTCAGTATTATATATAAATGTAGATGAAAACAATAATCACCTATAATCCTACAACCTATATGCTTTTTGGTATAATATCTATCCAGACTAACATAATTTTTACATTACTTTGTGATTTGCTAAATAAATGATCAAAATTTATATACTGTTTTGTGACATTTTCATATAATGTATTTTCCATCCCTTTCTATTTCAATAATATGATTCTTTAACAAAGTTATTAATGTCAGCCTAGTGTTTCACTGTTTGGATGCGCCAAGAGGGAAGTTTACCGTGAGGGTAATAAAAGAATATTTCAATGCCCTTAGGTTACTCAGGTCTCTTCCAAGGTCTTCTAATTTTATATTAATTTTATACTCGTAATTTTGTATTCTTTTTTCTTAAGAAACTCCCTCCCCCACCCCCCAATGCTGCAAGCATCAAGACCCTGCAACACTTAGATTTATCTAGAAAGTAAACATAATTTATTTGCCATTTTAGCTATTTTTAGATATTTAGTTTGTTTCCAAAATATGACAAGTAGAACAATGGTCTAGACTGAAATATTCAAAGGTCATTTGTGTCTGCTGGTGGAATTGGCAGAGAATTATAGAAAAGGTTCAGAGAATCTGCTTCCTCGTAGGATTCTACAGGAAAGAACACAAGTCTATTTTCATTCATATTTGGAGTTGAGAGAATTTTAGTTTTGTTTGAAGGATTTGTTGAGCAATGTCTCACAAAGGCTATCATCTAGGGCAGTACAGTAGGATATACAAGTAAACAACAACAACAACAAGCACCCCAAGGATGAAAGCTATCTGGCACAGTGGGCCCCACTCAGCGAAACAACCTGAGGGCAGGTAGCAGGAGTGTTAGTTCAGAGTGAGATTGGGCTTGAACCCAATTTGACCCACGATCCCTGGGCTTACCTATTGTATGTCTATATAAAATACCCACTTTTCACTTCTCTACCATTTCTGTACTGACACCAGCTTCATGCACCTGGAGCTAGGTCAGACCTCACAAGTTAAAAGACACTGTCCTCCAGATTGCCAAGTCAGCCTGAGACACCAGCCACAAGCTTAGTAGTCCATATGATACCATCACTTCTGACATGCTAGCTCCAAATTTAGGGGTCCCTCTACCCTCTCAAGATACCAGCTGTAGGCTCAGGAGCTCCAGCACCCCTCACTTCTGACCTGCTGGCTCTCACTAGTCTCTTGGTTTCCATATTCGTTAGAACAACTCACAGAATTTATGGAAAGCGCTATACTTACTATTATAGTTTTATTATGGCATAAAGGATACAACTCAGGACCAATAAAAAAAAAAATGCATAGGACATTGTCTGAGATGATCTCCAATGTGAAGCTTCCATGTCCCAAAAGGGCCGTGTCACTGTCTTCTGTAACGATGTCTTTTATCAACCAGGAAGCCCATGGAGCTTCCATGTCCAGAGACTTTACTGGGGCCTCATTGCATAGGCATGATTGATCAAATCATGCCCCGCTTCCCCCTGAGGTCACATAATAGCTCGAGGTGATCTTCCTGTCCTGGCTAGTCCCAACCTGAATCACCTTATTAGCATAAACTCTAAGGTATTATCTAGAGGTTTCATCAAAAGCACTTCAATTACTAGGAAATTTCCAAGATTTTAGAGGTTATCTCTTAGGCGAAAGCCCAAATTTAAAAAGTAAAGTTAATTTTAAAGCCCACATCTATGTATTTAGCCATAGACATGCAATTTAAGAATAAATTCATTAGATGAAAAGAAATGTGTTACTGTTAGTCCAGGAACCATTGCTGGTGAATTTCCCCCACCACTTGAGGTCTAGGTGATGAAATTAAAATCTTTCATGAAAAGATCCCAAGAAACTCTTTTGTGGTATATCTGTGAGAAGAGCACCTAGAGGGGAAGGATAAGACCTGTGCATACAGGAGCATGATTTTATAATGAGATGCTCTATCCCATCCCTAGGTCCTCAAAGGAAACTAAGGACAAAGAAGAGCTAACTTCCTTTCTATCTAGTGGGGCAGACTTAGCAACAAACCACTAACATAAACAGGGCAATGGGGTCTAGGGATAATTCTGCTTACATTTATGTTAATTTTGTAATAAAAATCTATAAATTCTTATCTGGATGTTTCCTTAGAATGAATTGTTAGGAAGAAAATGTTTAAGTTAAAAAGTATATTTAAGACTCTGGATGATTATCATTTTAAAGAGATGTGTCTCACACATGCAATCCTGTCTGTTCCCATCACCTACCTGCCAAGAAACAAGTGACCACACCAACTTTTCTTTTATGGGAGGGGACTTGTATAATTCACCACTTGCCTACCTTTTCATAATTACTACTCTAACTTTTTGTTTACTCCCAGCCTGTTGTAACCCCATCTCTTAGACATATATTTCATCGATGCTGCTTTCAATAAATGAATTTGCTCCCTAGAAATCTACATAAATATACATTGTAGTTCAGTTTCTTTGTTACATATATCCTTATAATAAAATTCCTTTATTAAGAGTGTCCAGATGAGTCTTTTCCCTTTAAAATTGAAAAGCTTCTCACATCCAGTGGATTTTACCTTTCACAATTTACATGCAATGAAGTATATAGAAACACAGATGGGAGGCAAAAAGAGAGATTCACTCCCTGGTTTTGGCATAGAGCACTTCCTAAAATCCAGCAGCATTCCTGCTTATGGGTTCTGTGATGCATGAATTTACCTTATAATAATCAATTAACCAGCTCTTATTAGTTTCTGTGTTTAGCATCAAAAGATTCCTGACAAAGAAGATGAGTTGAATAAGAAATCCAATGAAGGTGGAAAGGTGGAAGTCGAAGTTAGTTACCAAGAAAAGGATGAGGTCAGCAGCAAGGGCTGGGAAAAGAGAGCAGGATGGGGAGGATGCCGTGGAAGGTGGATCCAGGTGAACTGGGTTTTATTTTTGATGATATGGAAGTTGAAGAGGACTTAAGGGTCTAAAATTTCTTTGATAAAAAGAATCTGACTAGGAATATGAGACTCTCTACTAATCTTGATTCTATCAAGGATAGTGTAGAAAACTTGAATAAGTCATTCAGATTTTTAGGATTTCAGTTTACTTGTCCCTAAAAATGACCAGACCAGAAGATACCTAATATCTTTTTTATAGTCTTAATATTGGCAGAATATTTGTTTTACAATTATTCAGTAAGCATATGGGCTAATTTTCATGCTTTTTTTGTCTCCATCTCTGCTACCTAGTAGAGTGTCTTGATTTTTTAGGTAATCATAACTCTGAAGAGCTTTGATTTATTTCTTGTGTATGAAAGGAAAGGAAAACAAAACGAAGCAAAAAAACAAATGGATAATGGCTTTAGACAAATACTTGGCTTTTGTTTCCTCTATTCCATCAACTATTTCACAGTCTTGCCATGGAGCATGGCAGCAGTCCACGCAGGGACAATATGTCTTTCATGCAGAAAGGACTGAGGGAATTCCCAACAGAGGGTCAGAACTTCATTCCAAGTGGTTGCTGTTAAGCTTAGAAGCAATGGAGGCCCTTACTCTTGGCAACAATTGGTCCTTCTTCCCAAGATACTGCCCACATTTTTTGTTTTCAACCACAAACTGAAACTGTGGTTCAAAATAACAAAACACATTTTAAAAATAAACTGAAAACAATTGAGTGGGCTTCATTATGTTAATACAATCCCAATACCCTTTGATGCAAAGACACATTTCAATGCACTATAATGGGGATTATTCTGTAGGGAAAGAAACCAGATTAATTATTATTATTATTTTTTTTAAATATACTTTATTTTGCTCAGCAGTTTTAGGTGTACAGAAAAGTTGCAAGGAAAGTACAGGGAATGCTCACATCCGCCTTCTCACCTCGGCAAACTGTTTCTCCTTTTATTAACATCTTCCACTCTTGTGGTACAATTTTTTTTTTTATTGTACTTTAGATGAAGTTTACAGAATAGTTTCTCATTAAACAGTACACATATCATTTTATGGCATTGGTTAACAAACCCACGACATGTCATCACTCTCTCTTCTCAACCTTGGGTTCCCTATTAACAGCTTTCCTGTCCCCTACTGCCTTCTTTTCCTTGTCCCTGGACGGATGTGTCCCATTAGTCTCATTTTGTTTTGTGTGGCTTTCTAATCTTTGGCTGAAGTGTGAACCTCAGGAGTGATTTCATTACTGAACTAAAAGGATGTCTGGGGGCCACGCTCCCAGGGTTTCTCCAGTCTTGTCAGGCCAGTAAGTCTGGTTGTTTTTTGTGAATTAGGATTTTGTTTTGCATTTTTCTCCAGCTCTGTCAGGGAGCCTCTCTTGTGATCCCTGTCAGAGCAGTCAGTGGTGGTAGCTGGGCACCATCTAATTGTACTAGACTCAGTCTGGTGGAGGCTATGGTAGCTGTGGTCCATTAGTCCTTTGGACTAATCTTTCCCTTGTATCTTGTTTTCTTCATTCTCCCTTGCTCCAGAAGGGGTGAGACCACTGGAGTATCTTAGATGGCTGCTCACAGGCTTTTAAGACCCCAGACGCTACTCACCAAGGTAAAATGTAGAAATTTTCTTTATAAACTATGTTATGCCAGTTGAGCTAGATGTTCCCTGAGACCATGGTCCCCACAGACTTCCACCCAGAAATTTGGTCCCTCAGGGAGTTTGGTTGTGTCTATGGAGCTTCCATGACCTTTCCTTGTCCAAGTTGTGCTGGCTTCCCCAGTATTGTGTACTGTCTT
The DNA here is from genome assembly GCF_000243295.1 of Trichechus manatus latirostris. Taxonomy (NCBI): domain Eukaryota; kingdom Metazoa; phylum Chordata; class Mammalia; order Sirenia; family Trichechidae; genus Trichechus; species Trichechus manatus. Next base: position 2,044,164 of record NW_004444188.1, read on the forward strand.
ACCCTTCACCAAAGTCACCACTTATCTGTTGTCTATTTAGTATTTTTCCCCCCACCCCTCCCATCCCTCATAACCATCAAAGATTGTTTCTTTTTGTGTGTAAACCTTTTCGTGAGTTTTTCCAGTAGTGGTCTCATACAATATTTGTCCTTTTGTGATTGACTTATTTCACTCAGCATAATGTCCTCCAGTTTCATCCATGTTATGAGATG
>NW_004444188.1:2044475-2066795 GCF_000243295.1 Trichechus manatus latirostris
ATTTGTCCTTTTGTGATTGACTTATTTCACTCAGCATAATGTCCTCCAGTTTCATCCATGTTATGAGATGCTTCACAGATTCATCATTGTTCTTTATCATTGCATAATACTCCATTGTGTGTATGACTAGATCAATTCTAATAGTCTCTTGTTCACTTGCTTCCTGGCCATTTTTGCATGACAGTTTTGTTTTTATCTAAATTTTTAAGTCCTTGATTTGCTGATATCAAGAGAAGCTAATTAGCAATTAGTGTGAGTTAAATGCATTAAAACCATAAAAAAACATACTGCCAATGAGGTCTTAAAAAACCAAAATCAAACCTGTTGCCGTCAAGTCAATTCTGACTCATAGCGACCCTACAGTACAGAGTAGAACTACCCCCTAGGGTTTCCAAGGAATGGCTGGTGGATTCGAACTGCTGATCTTTTGGTTAGCAGCTGAGCTCCCACCACCAGGGCCCCCAGAGGCATAAAAAGTGGATGTAAACAATTTTGTTAATGATAACAAAAGGATTAGTTGTTGGTATTTGATTAATTCTTTCTAAAAGCAACAGTGGAGCAAAAATGGATAATTTACGTATTTTTAAATAGTTTTGGATTTAATACAGAAAAATGCAAAATTCCAAATTACTAAATTTTGATGACAAAATTCTAACTTTGTAAGTCTACGTTCAGTAATACAAACTGCCTTTATCGTTAGCTAGGGCAACACATAATTAAAGAAACTTGAGCCCAACAGTTCTCACATAATAGTTTAGCTAATTGAATAGAAATAATCTCATACCATCCTGAGTTGATATGTATTAAGCCAGAAGAAGATGATTTAATGTCCACTATGTTGAACTTGGAGCCCTGGTTAGCACAGTGGTTAAGCATTTGGCTGCTAACCAAAGAAGTTCAACAGCTCTAATCCACCAGCTTCTCCTTGGAAACTCTATAGGGCAGTTCTACTCTGTCTTATAGGGTCACTATGAGCCAGAATTGACTAAACGGCAATAGATTGATTACCTTGTGCTTAGTGAAAAATGACAGTGAGTAACTTGACATTGTAAAATAAGAGGAAACAATAGTTATTTAATGTGTGTGTGTGTGTGTGTGTATGTGATTTTTGAGGCCATTTAGTGTAGAGAGCAAAAAAATCTACAAAGCTTTAAAAGAAAGTTGTTTTTCCTAATTATCTTGGAAAATCAAGTACAGATTAATTATGGCTTAGGTCCTCAATTCAATCAGTTAGAAATGTGTAAAATAATTTTAAAAAATCCAAAGAAAATTAATTGAAGTAAGGATATTATTGTTACCTGAAAAAAGTCAATTATACAAAACAACTTATTCTCCAATAATGCTGTAGAAACAAGACAATAAATCAAACCACCACTACTTCTGGGACTATTGTTTCACTCAATGGATCAATATCATTGACTACTATAAAAAAAATTCCAAAGTCTTTAACAAAAACAGAAAACCACACAGCTAATGCTTTGATATTTATATTTTGATATTTTTGATGCAAGTATTGAAGCATCTGTTAAATATTCCTTGAGTACCTTCAAGCTATATTTGATGAACATTTCCTCTAGGTAAATCAACTATGTAATTTATAGTACTTTAGAGTTAATCTAAATTAAAACCATGTTATTTTTGGCCATCAATGCTCAGTAGGCAGCACACTTAATGATTTCCCTTGAGCACTTCATTTTTGTCTCCTGACCAAATTGTACTAGTCTTTTTGCTATGGCAACTTCTAGAAGGTTTAAATTGCAGAATATCACATAGGGAAATATTCCAGGTGGTAACACTGATTATATGCTAAGGGGAATGGGAGTAACAGGTAGTAATAAATGGAGAAACCAGTTTTATAGCTGCAATAGTCTCACACTTTGTTGTCATACTTTCTTTGGTGAAATAGATTCTTCTGTTGTGCTTAACTATTCAATTATTTTTAATGATTTGCAATATTCAAGATAAAACGAGGTTTTCATCACTATTGAGTTCCAGCCTGGAAAATGGAAGGAGAATCTATTGAATTTATGGAACTGGAATACAGGTGACAATGAGGGCTCTTCAGTTTAGACAGTTTCATTGGTCAACAAAGTGGAGCTAAGTTTAAAGAAAATACAATTCTGGATGAACTTCTTTCATGAACTGACTCAGATGGTTGATTCTAGCACTAAACTCACTATGGAGATATTTATGCCTTAAAATAATGCTGTTAAATTTAAATTACATACACACCCTGTATTAGCCCTTAACCTTATTTCTGATTTAGCAGGTAGTGTTGCAGATAGAGGAGCCCTGGTTAAGAGCTTGGCTGCTAAGCAAAAGGTCAGCAGTTCAAATCCACCAGCTGCTCCTTGGAAACTCTATGGAGCAGTTCTACTCTGTCCTATAAAGTCACTATGAGTCAGAATCGACTCAATGGCAATGGGTTTTGGGTTTTCAGTTGCAGATAGATGTCAATTTAATGAAGCAATCAGCCCATTTAGGACTTTGTTTCTCTTAAGCTGTTGGCACAGAAGCCTACACAGCTGGGTAAAAAGTTACGATCTGAGTTTTTCCACAAAAGCATTATACAGAATAAAAGGATTTTGGTTCTGGTGCCTGTTTGTTGTTTGCTCTCTTCTTTCATTTTTTTTTCTCCTATTCTTTCTCTTTTACTCTAATATATGGTTTATTTTTTCATATTAACTTTCGAATAACATGTAATTATGCAGGTTGATGAGGAAGCATATTGTGAGATAATAGTTCTCATTGCTTTGACATTGTCCACATTCAATTCATGTCTAGAATCACAGGTCTTTCACAAATCCATGACTGAGGGACTATTGTCTCCCACTATTAAGACTTCGAGAAGAAGAGAAAACTTCAGGTAGAGAGTGGGAAGCAGCACTACTGTTTCTCAACACATTAACTTTCCAGGCATCTTTGGGGTTCCATAGTTTTCCTGCTCTATCCATTGTGTCTCTAATAGCTTTCTTCCTTTTTCTGAACCTGTTTCAAAAAGGAGTTCATCTCGTAACTCCAGATCAGCTATAAATATCATTTCTGTAGTGATGACTCTCTAAATTGTATTTTTTTTTGTTTGACTATTAGAATAGAATTTAATTTATATCAGGCTATGAACTTGGTCTATTTTGTTTATTGTTATAATTGTAAAGTATACAACAGTGCCTGGCAAATAATAACTAATACATATTACTTGAAAAATAAGTTAATTATCATTTTTCTTTACAATAAATATTTTGAGACATTATTATGCTATTTAGAACATATTCCATATTCCAAGGACATAATATGTAAGATGACTGCCTTTCATAAGAGATAGTTTTCTTCATAAATATACTCACATTTCCTGATTCCCCAGCTTTCTGTTGCACTAGCCCCTTCTTCACACATTCCATGAAAAATACACCTATCTGACCCACAGAAAGTGCTGAAACGAAATAGTCCAGAATTTGACTATTAGTTCAGTCGTCTACTGTCTGTTTAGCTTTTGGAAGTTATAAAACGTCTGTGGAGCTATGTTCTATAATGAGAAATAAATAAAACTTGACGTTCAGGGACGGTGTAAGAATTGAAAACAGTGTACACTAAGCCAACATTACAGAACCTGGACATGTGTCAGAGACTCCAGATAGTTATTGCCATTATTTTTATTATTATTGGACAATGTTTAAATGCTCTTAAGAAAAATAAAATTTAACTAAAATTCATTAAGTACCTATGTAGTTCATTCTATTTTGGAATAGAGTCTCACATACTTTGGACATGTTACCAGGAGGGATCAGTCCCTGGAGAAGGATATCATGCTTGGTAAAATAGAGGGCCAGCGAAAAAGAAGGAGACCCTCTTCGAGGTGGATTGACACAGTGGCTGCAACAATGGGCTTAAGCATAACAACGATTGTGGGGATGGCACAGGACCAGGCAGTGTTTCCTTCTGTTGTGCTTAGGGTTGCTATGAATCGGAACTGACTGGAGATCACCTAAAAGCAACATGTAGTTCAAGGCATTCTGTTAGGCTTTGTAATGGTAATGCTTACTTTTGCTCTGAAAGGCAACTAGGGTAAGGAGATACTACTTTAATCCAATCAAGAATTAAGCTAATTTGATGAAGGGCATTAGTCTTTGTTGGAACTGATCTACTTCCGGATTTTCCTCTCTAGACGTCCAGAGTCACAGCTGAAACTGTTGATGCTTGCCAGGATTCCTCCTCCATGTTGAGCTCTGATTTCCAAGCTTGTCCCTGTCAGCCCTTTAAGACTGTTGGAATCTCTCTGTTCAGCACCTCAGTCCCCAGAACTCCATTTCTGAGTTAGCAAATACCTCAAAGTGAAAAGTCATGGTGACTGTAAGGCTGATATCTGAACTTCCTGTCTCTTTAAGACCTTGATTCCTTAAGTCCTGGTTGCCTTGATTTTTCTCCAATGCTTTCAAAAAATTTTTACAAAAACGTTTTTCCCCTAGTTTTTCTCTGTGGGAAGTTAGTTTGCAGCTAGCTGATGCATTATTAGCAGATTAAAAAAAATTTTAATATTAATATTTAGAAATGATGTATTATTTACTAGTTTTTCTCAAAATCATCACATATCATGTTTTTAAAAAATATTGCATCACACTTAATTTTTATAGTTTGGTAAAATTCACAAAACATAATCTGAGACCAATGGGTACAAATCATGTCATTTAATTCCTATCTGAGTAGTGATGGCCACCAATTCTAAATCAAAGTGTCAAGCTCCTTCACTGTTTTACTATCATTGAATTTCAATTTCCATTTGCTCTTTTTTATTGTTGTAAAAAATATATATAACACAACAGTTGTCAGTTCAACTTTTTTAAAATTGAGACACCAATTACATTAATCATGTTGTGCAACCATCACCAGTATCTGTTGACACATTTTCCATCACCCTAAACAGAAACTCAACGTTTCCTAAACAATGACTCCCCCTTTCCCCCACCCTCTTGCTCCTGGTAACCACTAATAAACTTTGGTCTTTGTACATTTGCCTATTCTAGGTATTTCATGTAAGTCGGATCCTATAATATTTATCCTTTTGTAATTTTCATTTGCTTTTAAATCTTTCATATTCCACACAGATCTGTTAACCAATGGAGTGACATATTACAAGTGAATCAATGAAGATTTGGGATAGTATGTGGCCTGTAAGCCCTGGTGGCACAGTGGTTAAGAGCTTGGCTGCTAACTAAAAGGTTGGCAGTTCGAATCCACCAGCTGCAACTTGGAAACCATATGAGGCAGTTCTATTCTGTCCTGTAGGGTCTCTATGAGTCAGAATTGACTCGTTGGCAAAGGTTTTTTTTTGGTGGCCTGTGATGTCTAGCGAGGACAAAGAAGAGCCATTTTTTTTCTTAAGATTTGGATCAGAATGCATCTTGTGTATAGACAACTTTCAGTGTAGATTCACCTGAGCTACTTTGTTTACTTAACATGGCTGGCTGGCTGTGAAGGCTTCCTTGTCAGACTACATTAGCATGCGTGTACATGTACAATTAATCAACAGACCTAGCAACTCACAGCGTAGTCCCCTTAGAGCCTGGGGTTGAACATCTGTCTGGAGTGATGTTTCCTAAAAAGCTTTATGTAACGGTCAGAGAAGCTCAAAGTCGGCATTTAATGTGGAGGGAAGAGCAAGACATATACTTCAGCGGAAGTGCTGGGTTTCAGTGTACTGATAAACTCACCATCATATCCAAAGGTTACAACCTTATACTCCAAAAGCTTTTAAGACTTCTTGCATCTGTGTTGCTTTACTGCCTTTAGCATTAAGCACTTATGACCAGAAAACTCTGAGCATATTCCTTTTTTTCAGTGTTTCTTTAATGTGGATGAAAGTGTCTAGATCTTTCTGAAATAGCCTTCCCATAGGTCACAAATTAACTTCCTTGGATTGGACTAAACTATTCGGTTTTTCTAGGTTTTGTCACTGTGACTTTGAGCTAGCAAGGTTTACGTACATTTTGTGAGGTAGTTTAAAATATCCATACATTTTCAGCCTAATATTTGACAAATTTCTTGATTTGTTAGAAGGCTGCCCTGGTGGCACAGTGGTGAAGAGCTCGCCTGTGAACCAAGAGATTGGCTGTTCTAATCCACCAGCAGTTCCACGAGAGAAAGATGTGGCCGTCTGCTCCCATAAAGATTACAGCCTTGGGAACCCTATGGGGCAGTTCTACTCTGTTCTATAGGGTTGCTGTGAGTCAGAATCAACTTGATAGCACACAACAACAACAAAATCAGCAAGGTGTAATTGAAAGAACATGAGCTTTAGGCTTAATTCTGAGCTTTATTGGTTATTAACTGTGTAAATGAACCTGTCTCCTTCTTCATCAAACAACAGCATGCCATCTCCTTGGACGCATCAATTCTAAGCCTGTAGCTGGGGTTATATGGATTGCATTCTATTCGGACAGTGCTCCGTAACATAGTTATGGAGCCAGGCTCAAGATAACAGTCTTATTTACTTGCTATCTTAGCTAACAATGTTCCGCTGCTATCCATAAGGTTTTCAGTGTCCAAACCTTTTCAGAAGTAGATCGCCAGGTCCTTCTTCCTAGTCTGTCTTAGTCTGGAATCTCTGCTGAAACCTGTCCACCATGGGCAACCCTGCTGGTATGTGAAATACTTCCAGCATCACAGCAGCACTCAAGCCACCACAATATGACAAACTGACAGATAAGTGGTGGCACAGGACTGGGCAACATTTCATTCTGTTGTACACAGGATCCCTCTAAGTCAGACTGACTCGATGGTACCTAACAACGCCCTAACTACTAGTGTTAAAAAAATGGAGTTCTGTACAAATACCCTACAAATAATACACAGACAGTTAATTATAGGAGGAAAGAAAAGCCTTTAACAGTGGCAGAATAAATCCTTCCACTTGCTGTTAGAATGCTGCTCAGGAAATGTACGAAATGACAATAAACTCCCCTTAAGGCAATTTATTTAGCATAGAACAGATTTAGAGACATGCACAGAGAGATTCGCGGGCGTGAACAGATGCATCAGAAAGTATCAGTCATTCCTAAGTCAGCAACAGTCAGCACCGATGGAGTGGAATAGCAAGGTTTCCTGCTCAGTGCCATCTCTGTACTGAATGTTTCAAGGTACTCTATTAGTAAAAAAGAGTAAGAATAAAAAAGAGATTCAGTTTTATATACGTTTACTTCAATTAGTCTCTTATCAAATAATGAGGGTTTTTTTTTTTTCCAAATTTAAAATGAGTTCAATTCATACATAAGATCTGACAGAGTTTTTCCCTGAGAGACAAATGAATCTGTAGTTATGAGCTTTGAAATTTAATAATACTCTACTCCTATCACCTGTGACCCTGGGTGTGTTAATTAAACTCCCAGAGCATCCGTGGCTTCATCTTTAAAATGAAGATTACAGAAGAGGTTAATCTCTCAAAACAACTTCTTGCTCCAAGAGTGGAGGAGAAACAGTACAATATTAAGACTATTTGTCAGCTTGCTCGTGAAGCATCCGATTAGAGTTTCAGGAGACAGCTGCAGTCAATTGCTATCATAGTTCTAAAGAGGAAGGGAGAATGCCAAAGATTTGTGTCTGCGGTAGGCAGAAAAATGTCCCCCCAAAGAAGTCCAGATCCTAATCCCCAAAACCTGTGACTATATTACCTTACATGGCAAAGGGACTTTGAAAATGTGATTAAGTTAAGGACATTGAAATGGAGAGATTTTCCTGGATTATCTGGGTCCAAAAACCAAACCAAATTCACTGCTGCGAAGTCAAGTCTGACGCATAGGGACCCCATAAGACAGAGTACAACTGTCCCATAAGGTTTTCAAGGCTGTAAATCTTTACAGAAGCAGATTGTCGCATCTTTCTCCCACGGAATCGCTGGTAGTTTCAAACTGCTCACTTTTTGGTTAGCAGTCAAACACTTTAGCCACTGCACCACTAAGCCCAAGGTAATTACAAAGCAAACAAACAAACAGAAAACAAACCCATCGCCATCAAGTCTATTCTGACTCATAGCGACCCTATAGGACAGAGTAGAACTACCCGATAGGGTTTCCTAGGAGCAGCTGGTGGATTTGAACTGCTGACCTTTTGGTTAGCAGCCAAATGCTTAACCACTGCACCACCATGGCCCCAAATTACACAAGGGTAGTTAAAATTGTAAGAGGGAGGCAGAAGAGGAGGTCAGAGTGATGTGGTATGTGAAGAATTGACTCACTATGGCCAGCTTTGAAGATAGAGGAAAGAGATCACAAGGCAAGGAATGTGAGTGACCTCTAAAAAGAGCAAAAACCTGTTCCCATTGAGTTGATTCGGGCTCATAACAACCCTATAGGACAGAGTAGAACTGCCACATAGGCTTTCCAAGGAGTGGCTAGTGGATTCGAACTGCCAGCCTTTTGGTCAGCAGCTGTAGCTCTTAACCACTGTGCCACAAGAGCTCCAGGTACCTCTAGAAGCTTGAAAATGCAAAGAAATGTATTCCTCTTAGAGCCTCCAGAAACAAATGCAGCCCAACTGACACTTTGATTTTAGTACAATGAGACTGTGTCAGACTTCTGATTTACAAACTGGTAGATAATAAATTCGTATTGTTTTAAGTCACTAAAATGTGGCAACTTGTTACAGCAGTAACGGAAAACCAATACGTGCCTAGCATGGTAACCAGTACACAAAACTTCTCTATAATTGAAGCTGGGTTGGATGACTGGATTACTATTTAATGAATGAATGAATTACTATGATAAATGTTCACATGCAGCTTCTTGTGGAATCTGGCTAAATGGACCAATGGTGTTTCACTTACACGTTCTTTATCCTTCAAATCCACACTCAAATATCTCCTTTTTGTAAAGATCACTGACCCTTGTGATCCTTCCTCTCTACCCTCCAACTCTTCTGCATATTTCCCATAGTTTATGGACTATAATGCAAAATTAGCTTGCATGACTGACTTTCTAGAATGAGAGCTGCTGGAGAGCAGGATCATATCACTTTGATTTCTATCCCCGCAATACCTAGCACAGTGCATGATCCAAAGAGGAATGCAACGGGTAGTGGATTAAAGAATGACTAGAATGAAGGATGGAAAGAAGGAAATGACTGAGAGTTCTATTTGCTCAGCTCTGAATCAAATCTCTTGGAACATTTAGTTAAACATATTTGAGTATGGTAAAGTATGCAGGGATTTTGAAGACGGCCAAATCCCTAGTTCCAGTGATTCTGCTTGTCAAATCTCTGCTCTTTATCTTTTAAATCTATTGCCCCATTGTTACAAACGCTTGATTAGTTAGGGTATGCAAAAATACTGCATTAAATAATGCCAAAATATCTGTAGTTTAACAAAACAAAAATATATTTCATTTTTATGATATAGCCTGAGGTTTTTAAGGGGGTGGGTGTTGCTGGTAGTAATTCAGATTCATCCACATTCAAGGGCACAAGTTAAAAAACACTCCATCTTCAATGTATTAATCCCTTGGTTGTCCTGGACATCTGTATATGGCCATCAGTCATGGAAGAGGGCAAGAGTGTAAAGAAGACATACAAGCTTTTAACTGTATTGGACCAGAAGAGATACATCACCCTACATTCACTCATATTCCGTAGTAGAACATTAGCAACATGCCCCACAAAAATGCAAGGGGTTGTGGTTTAGCTTTATACCAAGAAGAACCAGATTTGTAAACTTTTTGTCAATATCTTATTCTTCATGCCCCTAAATTCTACTTCACTCTTTTGCCCACACATAGCACACACTCCATCAAAGAAGAAATATAAGGCCTGATCTAGTGATTGTCTAGGCAAAATCCAGGATCTCTTGGAGCTGAACGATCCTTTCCCTTTGGCCTGAATGGAGTTCCTTGTGGCCTGCTGCCCGTAAACGAAAAAGACAAACTGTCCACTACCATATACACAATATACACTGATAGAATAAGGACAGAGTAACAGTGATATGCATTATAAAGAGGAAGAATGGGAGACACTGCAATTACTCTTCTGTAGCAATTTTGAAATCTCTCTGAGGAGATATTATAAATCCCAGATGAAGAGAAATGATGTTTATGGCCCTGCTTGGCATAGCTCTCTAGAGATTCTATTACCCGATATCCTACATAGCAATGTCTGAAGCAAGAATATGCCCTCCTCAGAAACTGTACAGCTTTTAAAGCCAGTTTACTATACACACACGTTTAGAGGACCAAAATTTGTCATGAGTCTTGAAAAACCAAATAATTTTTACTCTTTTCCATGGTTTATTTGGCAAAATTATTCCTTCAAGAATTTTGTAGGTTTCTAATTTATTTAATCAGTCAATTCCATATATTAATAATCATATATAAAATGTTAAACAGAGTTCTCAAATATGCTTTATGTCTTTGTTTCCTCACCTGCATGCCCTTAACTTGTAAGTTATTTGTGGCCACACTGAAGGTATGAAGATCAGGGAAAGACTACACAGCTAAACTGATCTTTGCTGCAAAGTTGCATTCTTTTCATCACCACCTGAGCTATAATTTATATCCATTACCGTGACCAATTTTAAATCTACAATTTGATGGGGCCTACAAAATATACGATTGTGAACCACTGCCACAAAAATTCCACCAAAAAGTGCCCTCATGTACCTTTGTAGTCAACCTAGGCACCTCTCCTAGCCCCAGGCTATGTTATCTACAGTCTGTCACTGGTGCTTATTTCCACGTTGTCTAGAGTTTTTTTAAAAAAGGTATCATAGAACAAATCTGTCTTGGAAGAAGTACAGCCAGACTGCTCCTTAGAAGGGAGAATAGCAAGACTTCATCTCATGTACTTTGGGCATATTATTAGAATGGATCAGTCCCTGGAAAAGGACTTCATGCTTGGTAAAGCAGAAGATTAGAGAAAAAGAGGAAGACCTTCAGCAAGATGGATTGACACAGTGGCTGCAACAATAGGCTCAAACATAGCAACGATTGTGAGTTTGCCACAGGACCAGACAGTCTTCTGTTCCGTTGTACACAGCGTCACTATGAGTGGGAACTGACTTGACAGCACCTAACAACAACATCATAGAACGTGTACTATTTTTGTATCTGGCAGTGGTTAAGAGCTAAGACTACTGACTATATGGTTGGTAGTTCAAATCCACCAGTTGCTTCTTGGAAACCCTATGGGGCAGTTGTATTCTGTCCTATAGGGTCGCTATGAGTTGAAATCAACTCGATGACAACAGCTTTGTCTTGTTTTTTGGTCTTTTACTTAGCCTAGTGATTTTGAGATCCATTCTGTTGTTGCATGTATCAGCAGTTCATTCTTTTTTTGTGGAGTAGTATCCCGTTATACCGTCACCTGTCTGTCAGTTTGTTGTATACTGTGGTTGCTTGGGTGTTGCTGTGATGCTGGAAGCTATGCCACTGATATTTCAAATACCAGCAGGGTAACCTATGGTGTTCAGGTTTCAGCAGAGCTTCCAGACTCAGACAGATTAGGACGAAAGATTTAACAATTTATTTCCAAAAATTAGCCAATGAAAACCCTCCAAAAGTAGTTCTGATTTATTCGGGTCTTTTGTGGTGTGTGTGTGTGTAGATATATATCTATACATCTTTCATGTATCTTCTCATCGTTTTCATATTTTTCTCTACTTGTTTGAACATGTGAATCACTTTTTAATGGACTTTTAAGTACTCTTGTATGACAATTCTATTAGCGCCAGCATGCTATTAGCTCTATCATTTAAAATTTTGTTCCTATTAAATAATTTTCTCAATGTTATGAGTAATATTTTCCCCCTCCTTTGTATGCCTGGTAGTTTTTTTGTTGGATGCTAGGCACTGTAATTTTTACATTGGTGAGTGCTGGCTTTTATCGTATACTTTTAAAGAGTTCTGGCATTTGCTCTGGCATGCAGTTAAGTTGCTTAGAATCAGTATATCTTAAGTTTTTTGGTGGTGTCCAGGGAAGTGTTTTTTTTTTTTTTTTTTCTTCTGGTGCTTATTAGGCCCCACTATGCATGTAAAAGCTGGACAATGACTGAGGAAAACTTAAAAAGAATTGATGCATTTGAATTATGGTGTTGGCAAAGAATATTGACTATACCATGTACTGCCAGAAAGATGAACAAATTTGTCTTGGAAGAACTACAGCCAAGAGTGCTCTTTTGAAGCAAGGATGGCAAGACTTTGTCTCACATCCTTTGGACATGTTATCAAGAGGGACCAGTGTCTGGAGAAGGCCATCATGACTGGTAAAGTAGAGGGTCATCAAAAAAGTGGAAGACCCTCAATGAGATGGATTGATGCAGTGTCTGCAACAATGAGCTCAAGCATAGCAATGATTGTGAGGATGGCATAGGACTGGGCAGTGTTTCATTCTGGTCTTCATAGGGTCACTATGAGTCGGAACCAACTCGATGGCACCTAACAACAACAACATCAACGAAGATACAGCCTTCTGTAGTTTCTACCTGATGCTGTTCATATTACAAGTTCTTTTTCTCTGGCTGGTGAGATCACCACCACGTGTCTGTCGGTTTGTTGTACTGTGGTGGCTTACATGTTGCTGTGATACTGGAAGCTATACCACCGATATTTCAAATACCAGCAGGGTCACTCTTGGTGGACAAGTTTCAGTGGAGATTCCACAGTGGCTGCAACAAAGGACTCAAGCATAACAACAATTGTGAGGATGGTGCAGGACCGGATGGTGTTTTGTTCTGTTGTACATAAGGTTGTTATGAGTTGGAACCGACTCGAGAGCACCTAACAAAAACAAGTGGGATCACAAATTATTCCTTGCCTCATGCTAGCCTTGGGAATTGTTTGGCCTACTCTTTTCCCTTTCTTCTCCTGGCTTCATGCAATTCTTCTCATGCAACGTCAGACCGGCAGTCAGCTTACTCAAAAGTCCCTTCTGAATATCGCTGTAGCTCCCTTTGTATACAGCGCTCTTCTCTGCAGTACTCTGCTCTGTAAATTCTGGCAGCCTTGGCCTCTGTTAACTCCAATCTTGCCTCTTCAACTTACTAAAACTTCGAGCTATTTTTTTATTTATTTCCTCCTCCTTGATTTTTGCTTGGATTCTTCCTGCAGGCCTAAATCTGACGCAATCAAAAGGTTAGCCTTGTCTATTTCTTTTCTTTCAGAGATTCCAGTCTTAGCTTCCTATTATCCTGTGTCTGAAAGCCATTGTTTTATATGCTTTCTTCAGTTTTCTAGTTGTTTAGGGACAAATAATAAATTGGAGCCCTATTACTGTATCATTGTTTAAAGTGAATGTCTCCTTCAAGGTTGTCTTTTAATGTGATTTTTGTTACTCAGGGTTCTCTTTATCATATTACCTACTGTTTGGAGGCAGAAGCAGTTAGCAGTCCCACCATTTAAGGCTCTGAATTTTCAGACACTCTCTCTTTCCTTTTATTTCTGCTTGCAAAGTGGCCATTTACCTCCTGGGTATGTTTCCTTCTTATAATACTTGACAGAAGGATCCAACAGTAGTTAACAGTCACTAATGCTTTTATTCTTCTCAATCTCTTCCCCACAGCTGCCAGTTCAGTTGGCCCATGATCATCCCCCAGGAAATTGCAGGTAATAGTTCTATCAAAAGTTTTTTCATTACATAATATGAAGCACCATCTCTTCAGCCTCTGATAACAGTTTTCCCATTTCTTGTTTCCTATCTGCTAAGCCTTTGCCACATGGTTTAGATTTTTTTTCCACAAAGCATTTCTCTTGAGTTTATCCTGGCATTGACATCCAACCAGCAATGGGAAACAGGAGTGAGGGAGTAGAGAAGTCACACTAGAAGTGACACCTCAATACTGCTCACATTCCACCTGGGAGAACTAGCCCCAAGATCACACCTATATGCAAGTGGGCTAGGAAAATTTATTTAGCTGTGTAGTAGGAAAAACAGAGAATAAGTCTGGTGGATTTTTAGCCCATCTTTAGTACAATTCTTTTCCTGATGGAATCCCTTTGTAAAAAGTATATCAATTTACCTCAAGACCAAGCCCTCCAGAGTGGAGGAGGCATGGTGGTTGGGGGTCAATTTACTAATCAAACCCTAGAGGTGAAACTGACTCACTAAGAAAATTCCAGGACTTTGGTAAATACTATTAGAAGAAAATTCTGCAATTAGATTTGTGAAAAGGCTGATGATGTTTGACCAAAGGAGAGTAACATAATTTTAAATAAGTCTGATTCCATCAAAATGGTTACATTTCTCAGAGCTTTTAGAATCAGTGTTTTAGCTCAAGCAGCTGGGAATAGTCACAATTGTTTGCTCGTAATTGTTCACTCAATGCCTCATACTTAATCCAGTTAAGATATGAGCACTTTTTAAGTAATCTTAGTGAAGTACTTAACAGAATCCCAAGAGACAACTACTAGAGTAAATATGTCATGAGTGACCAGATCACAAAACCACTATGTCCTTCCAGAAAGTCCTGCAGACCAAAGGCCCTGAGAAATAGATCACTGAAAGGAGTAGAAGCACATTTGAAAAGTGATTAAATGGCTGCATTTGTCAACTGGGAGCTGGTGGGAAATGCTATGGTTGAAATGAGCTCACTGTTTTTAGGAATGCTGGTAGAATCCTGGAATGGCTATACCTAACTGTTAGCATATAGCCAGAAGTTACTACGAGCATCAAAGGTGCTGTCTTGAAAATCAGAATATCCAACATGCTGAAATATTCAGCAGTTTAATTGATCTTTTGGTTACCTAGACTCAAATCTATGCGCAGCCCAACATTTATAATTTCTATAACTGAAAAAAAAAAGTCAAGGTTTGTTGACCTGCAATTCTACTTAAAGACATCATGATAGGCAGTGCAACCCCTCACTCAATTGTCAAACTTGAGTAACTTCATAGTCCTAGAGCCATTTGAATTAAATAAAGTCTGAGTAAAGTTGAATAAAGATTCTGTGAATAATACATGTCACATGTATGTGTGATGAATATTCTTTATAGCTTTTCCCAAAAGGATGTGTAGCCACTTGCCATGGTTAACTGTGCACAAAGAAAATAAATAGATCCAATTTTGTTATTTATGAGACACTGGTTCTGAGCTAACACTAAAATACAGAGTTCTAGAACTTTATCTTAGTTTACTGCTGTAAATGGAACTACACCTACTTCTCACTCATCAATGACCTCATTATCTGAAGTTTCACATTTGCAGCAATAGTACACCAACAGTAACAGTCAGTTTGTTGTACTGTGGGTGATTGTGTGTTGCTGTGATGCTGGAAGCTATGTCATCTGTATTCAAACACCAGCAGAGTCATCCACTGAGAACACTTTTCAGGGAAGAGCTGCCTCTTCAAAGTAGAATTGACCTTAAAGACATGGATGGAGTCAAGCTTTCGGGACCTTCATTTGTTGAGACGGCCTGACTCAAAATGAGAAGAAACATCTGCAAACATCCATTAATAATCATAATGAGGAAAGTACAACACACGTATCTAGGAAAATTGGAAATCATCAAAAATGAAATGGAATATCACATGAAAGTAAAATTTGCTGAAGATCATTCAAAAATGGCTGCAGCAGTACATAGACAGCGAACTGCTAGAAATTCAAGCTGAATTCACAAGAGGACATGGAATGAAGGAAGATATCGTTGCTAATGTCAGATGGATCCTGGCTGAAAGCAGAGAATACCAGAAAGCTGTTTACCTGTGTTTTATTGACTATGAAAAGGCATTTGACAGCGTGGATCATAACAAATAATGGATAACATTGCAAAGAATGGGAATTCCAAAACACTTAGTTGTGCTCCTGAGGAATCTGTACATAGACCAAGAGGCAGTCGTTTGAAAAGAACAAAGGGATACTGCATGGATTAATCAGGAAAGATGTGGGTCAGAGTTGTATCCTTTCACCATACTTATTCAATCTTTATTCTGAGCAAATAATCTGAGAAATGAGTATAGGAAGAGGAACGGAGCATCAGGATTGGAGGAAGACTCATTAACAACCTTCATTACGCAGATGACATGACCTTGCTTGATGAAATTGGAGATGACTTGAAGCGCTTACTGATGAAGATCAAACACTACAGCCTTCAGTATGGATTACACTTCAACATAAAGAAAACAAAAATCCTCACAACTGGACCAATAAGCAACATCATGATAAATGGAAAAAAGACTGAAGTTGTTAAGGATTTCGTTTTACTTGGATCCACAATCAACACCCATGGAAGCAGCAGTCAAGAAATCAAAGGACACATTGTATTGGGCAAATCTGCTGCAAAAGACCTTAAAAAGCATAGATGTTACCTTGAAGACTATGATGTGCCAGACCCGAGTCTTGATGTTTTCAATAGCCTTATATGCATAACAAAGCTGGACAATGAACAAAGAAGACCGAAGAAGAAATGATGCCTTTGAATTATGGTGTTGCAAAGAATATTCAATATACCATGGATTGCCTAAAGAGTGAACAAATCTGTCTTGGAAGAAGTACAGCCAGAATGCTCCTTAGAAGCAAGGATGGCACGTCTTTGTCTCACATACTTTGAACATGTTATCAGGAAGGATCAGCCGCTTGAGAAGAACATTATGTTTGGTAAAGTAGAGGGTCAGCGAAAAAGAGGAAGACCCTCAAGGACATGGCTTGATAATGTCTGCAACAATGGGCTCAAGGATAACAGTGATTGTGAAGATGGCACATGACTGTGCAGTTTTTCCTTCTGTTGTACACAGGGTCACTATGAGTTGAAACTGACTGAATAGCACTTAAGAACAAAAACAACAATAGTAAAAAATCTACTATCTGACTATTTTCTGCATTAACAATGAACACCTGGCAGTTATGAACACCAAAGTATGTTGGGAGAGTTACACTGGTTGTGATGGTGAAGGTTATGTGTCAACTCAGTTGGGCCATGATTCTCAGTTATGTAATGATATAATTTGACAGTAATATAATGATGTAATCTGGCAGTTATGTAGTGATGTAATTTGGCAGGTATGTAATGATGTGATCATCCTCCATTTTGTGATCTGATGTGGTCATTCTCCTCCATTTTCACATAATGCCAATTTTTACATAATGACCTGTTCTTTGGAACTCAACCATGTCAATAACTGAGGAGCAGATGTATTGAATAACTGGCAAAAATATAACTTTTATTCATTCATTATTTAGTCATTCATTCAACAAACATTTATTGAATGTCTCATATATACCTGTTTTTATGCCTAGGATTCAGGGGTAAAGACAACAGACAAAAATTCCTGATCACATAGAACTTACATTTTATTATGAGGCAAAAAAAGTAAACATGACATTTGGACATAATAAGTAAATTATTTTGGATTTTAGAAAATTATAAGTGAAATAAAAAATTAAGGTAGAGATAATGGCAGAGCTATGGGTCAAGAAGGGGAATAAAATTTTATCAAGGGTGATTAGGATAAACTTGTCATGTAAAAACTTGAAGGATGTGTGAGAGTTATTTATATAGCCATGTGAGGGGAGACAATTATAGGCAGAGAAGTGAGCCAATGTAAAAGACCTATGGTGGGGCATTACCTGATGGGTGCTAAGAACAGTATAAAATGCAATATGACTACAGTCATATGGTAAGGGGAAGAGTAGTAGGAGACTAGTTAAGACGTGGTTTATACTGCTAAATGAATTCGGAAAGCATATGCATGGGGTAAGATGGTAGAGACATGATTTGATCAATCTTTCCATAGAAAGTCTCTGGCTGTTCTATTATGCACAGTCTATGGGAGTTAAACGTGGAATCAGGGAAGTCATTTAGGACACCATTGTAGTTGTCTAGGCAAGAGATGATTGTGGTGTGGACTATGGTGGCATCAACGGATGTGATGAAATGTTGTTGTAGATAATTTGAAGGTAAAGCCAAAAGAATTTCCTGATGGAACAAAAATAGAGAAATAGGAATCAAAGGTGATGCCAAGTTTTATGATCTTAGCCAGTTGTAAGAAGATCCTGTTGTCATCTGAGACAGCAGGAAAACAACACATGAAGCAGGTTGGAAACGTTAAGTTTGAGATGTCTATTGAATCCTCCAATTGGGGTGGTTGAGTAGTTGGATATATAAATCTAGAGTTTAGGAGAGAACTACAAAGGGAGGGATAAACAAATTGGAGGGTCATCTGCACATAGAATGTATTGAAAACCATGAACTTGATAAGATCATAAAGGGAGTAAGTGTGGCTAGCAAAGAGAAATAGACCGAAAAATACTGAGATCTAGGCTACTTCAAATTAAAAGACTTCATATTTTATCAAGAGGTTATGATTTCTGGGGATCAAGATGGCGGAGTAGTCAAACGCTTCTGGTGTTCCCTCTTACAGCAAAGACCCGAAAAAACAAAAGAATCGATTATACATAACAATCTAGGAGCCCTGAACATCAAAGGCAAAGTTGAGGAACTGGACTGAGTAGCAGGGGGAGGGAGAGACAGTTTGGAAGCAGCAAGGAGTTGCCACATTTGACCTGGCGAGAGCCTGAGCCCTTCAGCCCAGATCAGCTTGGGGGTGAGTGGTGAGGCAGGCAAGCAGCAGCGGCTGGGAGATGTTTTCCACATGGGGAGAGACCCTACTCGGCTATCCAGAACGAGTGAGAAATAGCCCTTGATCAGTGAAAGATAAGTACTTGCGTCAGGCCTACCATGCAGATCAAAAACATCCCCCTTAGGGAAAAACCTCTCTCCCATTTACCTCCCCACTCCCTGCTCTGCACTGGGTCCTGGACAGGCTTCAGCAATTGCTGAGTACCCTGGGCTGGAAGTAGGACCCATCACACGCCCTGAGCCATTCTCCCAGACTTAGAGAGCGAACAAATTAACAAACAGGGGGAAAAATAATCTGCCGGCTCCCCTAAGCCAGGAACTCAGGGTAGGCACAGCTCCTTTGCCTAGACACAGGCATAAGGGATCCACAGACTCTGAGTGCCTTTCCCCCTGCATAGACTAGGGTGGGCCCATTTCAACAACACAGGCCCTTATTACCACAATACAACAGGGTATATACCTGAAGTCTAACTTCAACTGTTTCAGCTGTGAAGTGGCAGGTTCGTGACATTTGACACTGCTCTACCCATTAAATGGGGCTTTCACCTACCCACATCAGGGGACTGAGGACTGGTGGCTCCACCCATGCCAAGTAGCCACTTGCTATGGGGGCCCACGACTAAGAGGTACCCCCCCATTCCTTACAGCCAACAGTATTGGGTGCTCATAGTCTAGCTGCAAAACCTACCCATCTATGTGCTCTAGGGAACGGGGACATGCTTTCCTCCTGGCCACGTGGGAGAGGCCATCAGCCCCCTGCTTTGCTCAGCTTGTGTCCCACCGCTGCAGACAGATGTCTGTGCCTACACCAATTACCCATGCCTGTCAAGAACATGAGAGACTGCACCACACACTTGGTGGCCGACTATCCGGACACCTGAGCTGAATCCATACAGGAAGACTGGGCAAACTCCTGGGCTCGCATACTTAGTGGCAGGTCTGGCCACCTGGGAGCAGGACATTGGAGCTTCAAGGGTATTGGTGACTGAGATAGCTCACATGAGCACCCTATTTGGGCATATCAAAACAGAACAAAACAAGAACATAGGACATAGTAAGCAAACATAAAATAAATAAATATAATAACTTATTGATGGCTTGGAAACAACAGTCAATATCAAATCACATAAAGAAGCAGTTCATAATGGCTCCAGCAAACTCCCAAAATAAAGAATCTCAAAATTTTCTAGAGGAAGAAAATTACTTGGATTTACCAGAGGCAGATTACAAAAGATTAATATACAGAACTCTTCAAGAGATCAGGAAGGAAATTAATCAAAACGCAGAACATGCAATAGAGGAAATTAAAAAGATTAGAGAAGAGCATAATGACAAATTTAACACGCTGCAAGAATCCATAGAGAGACAGCAATCAGAAATCGAGAAGAGTAACAATAAAATTTCAGAATTAGGCAATTCAATAGAAAGTCATAGGAGCAGAATTAAGGCAATGGAAGTCAGAATCAGTGAGACTGAAGATACAGCACTTAACACCAACTTATCTGAGGAAAATCAGATAAAAGCATTTAAAAAAAATGAAGAAACCTTAAGAATTATGTGTGATTCTATCAAGAGGAATAACCTATGAGTGATTGGAGTACCAGAACAGGAGGGGATAACAGAAAATACAGAGAGAATTGTTGAAGATTTGTTGGCAAAAAACTTCCCTGATACAGTGAAAGATGAAAAGATATCTATGAAAGATGCCTATTAAACTCCACATAAGGTAGATCTGAAAAGAAAGTCACCAAGACACATTATAATCAAACTTGCCAAAACCAAAGATAAAGAGAGAATTTTAAGAGTGGCTAGGGATAAACGAAAAGTCATATACAAAGTAGAGTCAATAAGATTAAGCTTGGACTACTCAGCAGAAACTATGCAGGCAAGAAGGCAATGGGGTGACATATATAAAGCCTTGAAGGAAATAAACTGCCCGCCAAGAAATATCTATCCAGCAAAAATGTGTCTCAAATATGAAAGTGAAATTAGGGCATTTCCAGATAAACAGAAGTTTAGGGAATGTGCAAAAATCAAACCAAAATTACAAGAAATACAAAAGGGAGTCCTCCGGATAGAAAATCAGTAACATCAGATAACAACCCAAGACTAGAACACAGGACAGAACAACCAGATATCAACCCAGATAGAGAAGTTACAAAAATAAATCAAAGCTAAAACACTGAAAATAGGGAAACAGATGTCAGTGTGTAAAAGATGACAACATTAAAACAAAAAAGAGGGACTTAATAAATGTAGATAGAGATTTTTCCTATGGAGAGGAAGTCAAGGTTATATAAACAAATAAAAGACTGGTATAAACTTACAGGGTAAGTATTAAGGTAACCACAAGGGAAACTAACAACCCTACAAGTAAAAATAAAAAAAACTAGAAAAATATAGACTCAGCAAACACAAAATCAACAGCAATGAGAAAGATGAAAAGAAAATGCATAAAGCAAAACAACTCAGCACAGAAAATTAAGTAGAACAAAGAAACTGTGAACAACACACAAAAAAAGACATCAAAATGACAGCACTAAACTCATACTATCAATAATTACGCTGAATGTAAATGGACTAAATGCACCATAAAGAGGCGGAGAGTGGCAGATTGGATAAAAAAACACGATCCGTTTATATGCTGCCTACAAGAGACACACCTTAGACTTAAAGACATAAACAAACTAAAACTCAAAGGATGGAAAAAATATATCAAGCAAACAGCACTCAAAAAAAAGCAGAAGTGGCAATATTAATCTCTGACAAAATAGACTTTAAAGTAAAATCCACGACAAAGGATAAAGAAAGACACTATATAATGATTAAAAGGTCAATACACCAGGAAGACATAAATATAATAAATATTTACACACCCAACAACGGGGCTCCAAAATACATA
This sequence comes from Trichechus manatus latirostris, assembly GCF_000243295.1. Lineage (NCBI taxonomy): Eukaryota > Metazoa > Chordata > Mammalia > Sirenia > Trichechidae > Trichechus > Trichechus manatus. The sequence continues at coordinate 2,065,921 of NW_004444188.1, forward strand.
AAACAAACTCTAATGGCATTGGAAAGAGAGATAGACAGCTCCACAATAGTCGTATGAGTCTTCAACAGCACTTTTGGTGAAGGAGAGAACATCCAGAAAGAAGCTCAACAAAGACCCAGAAGAACTAAATGCTACAATCAACCAACTTGATCTTATAAACGTATACTGAACATTCAACCCAACAGCAGCCAAGTGTGCTTTCTTTTCCAACACACATGGAACATTCTCCAGAATAGACCACATATTAGGCCATAAAGCAAGCCTTAACAAAATCCAAAACATCTAAATATTACAAAGCATCTTTTCTGACCATAAAAGTAGAAATCTATAACAGAAAAAGCAAGGAAAAAAAAATCAAACACATGGAAACTGGACAACACCTTGCTCAAAAACTACTGAGTTATAGAAGAAATTAAGGATGGAATAAAGAAATTCATAGAATCAAACGAGAATGAAAACACATCCTGCCAGAACCTTTGGGACACAGAAAAAGCAGTGCTCAGAGGTCAGTTTATAGCAATAAATGCACACATCCAAAAAGAAGAGAGGGCCAAAATCAAAACATTAACCTTATAACTGGAATAAGCAGAGAGAGAGCAGCAAAAGAAGCCCCCAGGCACCAGAAGAAAGTAAATAATAAGAATTAGAGAAGAATTAAATGAAACAGAGAATAGAAAAACAACTGAAAGAGTTAACGAGACCAAAAGCTGGTTCTTTGAAAAGATCAACAAAATTGATAAACATTGGCCAAACTGACAAAAGAAAAACAGGAGAGGAAGCAAATAAGCCATATGAGAAATGAGATGGGTGATATCACAACAGACCCAACTGAAATTAAAAGAATCATAACAGAATACTATGAAAAATTGTACTCT
>NW_004444188.1:2067580-2069886 GCF_000243295.1 Trichechus manatus latirostris
AAAGGTGGGGTGCAGAACTCAAATTCTAGTAAAAAGACCAGACTTAATGGTCTGACTGAGACTGGAGGAACCCCAGAAAGCATAGCTCCCAGATTCTCTATCAGCCCAGAACTAAAACAATTTCCAAGGCCAGTTATTCAGACAAAGATTGGATTGCACTGTGGGACATAAAATGATACTCGTGTAGAGTGTGCTTCTTAGCTCAAGTAGGTACATGAGACTAAACAGGCAGCTCCTGTCTGGAGATGAGATGAGAAGGCCCAGAGGGTTAGGAGCTGGTTGAATTGACATGGGAAATGAGCGGTGGAAAGGAGGAGTGTGCTGTCACAGTGTAGGGAAAGCAATTAGGGTTCATAACAATGTACGTATAAATTTTTGTATAAGAGACTAACTTGAAATGTAAACTTTCACTTAAACTACAACAATAAACAAACAAACTAACAAAAGTTAAGATTTCTGACTTGTAGTAGGGCAAGTGGAACCCTAACCTGTTCTCTAGCTATTTTCCCCCTCAGTTCCTGAGGATATAGTTGAAAAAGATACAAGCAACTGGGAAAAATCTACATTGGATTGACCCACATAATAAGAACTTGTGAAATAATTTGGCACCTCAATAATAAACCCATGGCAAAAGAAGAATGTGGGGGAGACTAAACAGAGATAATTGAATTTAAATCAACATGACTTGGCCAAAATTATTTTCCACTTTAAAGTCAGAAAGTAAATATGTTTTAAGAAGCATCATGCCATCCCTCTGCAGCAAAAAAGATCAGAAAAACTAAGTCAAAAAAGTGTCAGTCCTGAAACCCTAAGCATCAAATGAAGAGATAAGGAACTCAGCCAAGCACTGAATGGAATAAGAAACTGACCAAGAACAGAGAGCTAGGAGAGATACATGCAGAGGTCCCCTATCAGCTACCACAGCATGGATCCGCCATCTTGGACTCCTATCAGAGATCAGCAAACAGAGGGTATGAGAAAGCAGCTTCACAGAGCTTCCAACAGAAGACACAAAAACTGGTAACCAGTGATATAGGCTTTCCCACCCCCCACCCTTCTTCCCCCACACTTAACTTCCTCCGCTTCCTGCAGCCACAGTCTTTTGGCCGGTAATCACCAGCTTCACCCAGGTGTCGCTTGGATTCCACCTGCCTGCACTGGCTGGTTCCCTGAGTGCCTTTTGTTGGCTGCTGATGTTGCTTTTTTCCCCTTCTTTAGATTTCTTCCTTACCTCTCACCACCTCCTCCTCCTTTCTCTCATATACCTGGCTCCGTGTGCCGTCTCTGCTTCTTTCTGAAAGGCTGTGAAACACCGTTTGACTGTGAAACTGCTTCCCGGCCCGTGCCTCCACGCTGATGGGACCCCTGGGGCTTTTTTTGTTTGTTTGTTGTTCTGATTTGTTCTGTTTTGATTTGTTTGCTTTCTTTTTCTTTTCTCGGCTTGGGAGCCCCTTTTAGCCAGGCAGTACCACACAGCTTGGAAGCCACTTCTTTACTCTGCACAGACACACAGGACATCCCTGGGGGCATTTCCTTTTCCTTGTTTTTGTTTCTTTGTTTTGTTTTCTTCTCTTTCTCAATTTATTCACTTTTTTCTTTTCTTTTTTTCATTTTTGTTTGTCCTCATTTCTCATTCTCTCATCTCTCCACTCCAATAGCTAGCTCCCTTAGCACTCTTTTTTGATTGTGTGTATGTTTCTGGCTGCTGTTCCTCTCTCCTCTCTCTCATCTTTCCCATACCCATCTTAGCTCCACACATCACAATCTACCCCCTCCTTCCTGCCTACCGGCACCATGTGCTGAACATCACACTCCCAAGCAGCACAGGCACGGCCTGCTGGAACCTGCTCTGCACTGATTCCCGGTCTGCACTGTCAGCCCTGGTACGTGCCACAAACAACCCATCCCAGCAACTCCCCTTCAGCTGGGCCTGCCCTGCTATACCATACTTGAGTGACTGACCCTGCCCATTGGAGAAGGAGGCAAAACGTATCGTGCCCACAGACGAGCAAACAACAAAGAATGCACAGCTTGCCTGCTCAGACCTAACCAAATAAAACAAAAAAGCAGGATGAAACAAACAAATCTACAGTCAATAAATGAGGAAAATAACCACTGAATGCACTGAAGACAGCAGACAATATCAAAATGTTTACAAAAACAGGACAGGATGGTTCCAGTAGGCATTCAAAATAAAACAACAGATGACCTTCCAGTAGAAGAAAAGACACTAGACCTAACTGATAGGGAATTCAAATCTCTAATATTCAGAATTATCCAAGAGTTTAAGCAAAAAGCAGACAAAA
>NW_004444188.1:2071754-2100453 GCF_000243295.1 Trichechus manatus latirostris
CATTCTACCTTGGTGAGTAGCGTCTGGGGTCTTAAAAGCCTGTGAGCAGCCATCTAAGATATTCCACTGGTCCCAACCCTTTGGGAGCAAGGGAGAATGAAGAGAACAGGATACAAGGGGAAGACTAATGGGCCACAGATACCAAGGCCTCCACCAGACTGAGTCCAGTACAGCTAGATGGTGCCCAGCTACCACCACTGACTGCTCTGCTTGGGATCACAATAGAGGGTCCTGGACAGAGCTGGAAAAGGATGTAGAACAATTCTAACTCACACACACAAAAAAAAAGACCAGATTTACTGGCCTGACAGACTGGAGAAACCCCGAGAGTATGGCCCCCGGACACCCTTTTAGCTCAGTGTTGAAGTCACTCCTGAAGTTCACCATTCAGCCAGGGATTGGACAGCCTCATAAAACAACATGGGGTTAATGAGGCACAGCAGTCCAGGGACAAGGACTAGAAGGCAGGAGGGGACAGAAAAGCTGTCATGGGGTTGTTAACCATTGTCATAGGGCAATATGTGTACTAACGGTTTAATGAGAAACTATTTGTTCTGCAAACCTTCATCTAAGTTACAAAAAAAAAAAAAGAAAAAAAGAATTATCTATGTGAGGTCAAATTGACAACAGCAACTCAAAAGGTTTGATGGGAAGCCTAGGGGGCAGTGAGTTGAAGATAACGGTGATGGAATAATTTGGAGAAAGGATAGTGAGAATAGCAGCACAACTGGAAGAATGTAATCAATGTCACTGAATTGTACATGTAGAAAATTTTGAAATGATGTAACTTTGGCTATGTATATTTTCACCAAAAAAAAAGGTCCTCCAAGGTTGAGAAGGGAGAGTGTTGACATGTTGTGGGGCTGTTAACCAATGTCATAAAACAATATGTGTACTGACTGTTTAATGAGAAAATATTTGTCCTGTAAATCTTCATCTAAAGTACAAAAAAAATAAAAAATAAAAAAAAAGAAAGTGAATATATTTCAAATCTAGGGACTAAAATAATTTTTCAACTGGTTAACTCTATTGCAAATCTCAAAGCAAGAGACAATTAAGAAATTAAAGAGCAATATAAGTTATGCAAATATAGTTAGATTTAAATGCTAGCACAAATTTAGTTTTGTTAAGCAAAATATATTAATAAAAATAAGTCGATACATGACAACATATAAAATTTATCTCCAAAATATTTTTAACCAACATACCAAAACCAAACCCATTGCCACTGAGTCAATTCCAACTCATAGCAACCCTTTAGGACACAGTAGAAATGCCCCAGTTATATTATGTACATAAACATAAGTGGAAAACATAAATGGGCTAAGAAGAGGAGAGTCATCTAGGATTTGTCAGACTTGTGAGGATAACACATATGTATGCATTTCTAAATGTAGAATCAGGTGAGATGTATAAAACAGGGAAAATTTTAAGAGTATAAAATTACTATAAATATTGCAGAAGATATATTAAAACAAGCAAAAACATAATAATGAATGTATAATTTTCAAAAAATGTAGCATTGGAATACTTTAAGTAAAATTGTAAGCAAAGCAAATGTAATTATGTCTATATACGATTATATTGAGAGATAATCATAATTATAATTTCTAATTCATTAATTTACCTAGATTATTAGACCACTATATGGAGAAAATGCAATAGAGAAAGTGGGTCTGGACTGTATCAATGTATTAACCAATTAACTCGTAATAGCATTATGTTTAAGAAGAACAAACATGGCTAGATATAATAAAACAAGTTGGGTTCATAAATGATTGAACAAATGCAACCAAGGAGCCCTGTTCTCTGCCCCGTTCTTCGCAGTATTTCAAATTATCAGTTGGAAGATGGCACGTGTATAAAATTTGAAGAGCAAGATCAGTTGGAAGACAGTCAGGCTCAAAACACCATTCATTTGTTCATTTATTTACTCATTCATTTATTGAAATTACTCAGCTACCACCATGTAATAAAGTTACGTAAAGTGAGTGAAATACCTATTAAGTTTAATAAAACTCTTAATGTCTTTGTTCTTAGGAATAAAAGTTCAGATGTATAAATAAAGGACTTGTAAAAATGAGCCTATCTGAAATAAATGTTAAGGGTGGTAATTAATAATAAACTCATTACTAACCAATAGTGTCTACAGGTACTAGGAAACCTAATGTGAGTATAGGCTTCATTTTAAAGCCAGCATGGAAATGGGAAAAAGTCCTAATTTATTGACAGAAAAAACTAAAAATCAAGAATAATTGAGAAACATAATAAAATACTGTACAATTTGCTAAAGTAATTTTTAAAACACTAATGTTGAACTCATTTCATAATTTTTACAAATATTAAAAGAATAATCTTATTCCATAAACAGTTTCAATTCCATATATGTGCTTACATTTGTGTATAAATTATTAGAAAAAAGCCAAAGTTCAGAAAAATGAGTCTTAAAAATAATTTATGAATTTAGATACACACTAAACAGAATTGAAGATATTAAACTATTACTCTAAATTATTAGGTACTTTTAGTAAAGAAACAAGGCATATTTAGTACATATAAATTTTTCTGCACCACAATCAAGTAATATAAATGTTTTACTATATTATTCTATTATTTCTCAAAATGTCTCCTCTAAACCCCATCAATGTGACTGGAAGAAATTAATATCAGTAATGTTTTGGGGGCTTCTCCCCTTTTAAGATTGATGCAGAAGGAGCTGGGGTCTTAAGCTGTCATTAACTTGTGAAGACCATTCAAACAAAAGTTTTCTGGAATTTCAGTCTCTCCTGATCATCACTGATAGGCTCATTGCCCAAACATCCACATTCCCTTTAATGTTTGTGGTTTCACTGCTTTCTTGCCAGTTTTGTGCAAGGATTTTAATAGCTCCCAAAGCCTCAAGTTTAATTACCTGGCCTCTATGTTCTTCCCTATCAAATTGCCTGTCACTCTTACATGCTCTGGGTTGAAGCAGAGAATGAGTCTCCCCCACTTGATAACTTTCCCCTAAGTCCAGTTCCATTCCTCTGTCCTAGAGAAAACTTGGACAATACCTCTGTTCTTCAGGGTTGGCACAAATCCACTATGTTTTTCCATTAAAATCCTCTATTCTTGGCCAATTTAGTACTATCACTTCTATGAGTCTCTCTTTCAAAAAGACAAAAGTATGGGATGACATTTGCCTTCTTAGTACTTGGGATTTTTGTTTTGGATATGCAACACTATAGCCTTTATTAACAACTATCCCTATCCCCAAAGTTTTAGAGAAAAGATCCAAAGATCAGACTTGGCTACCTTCATAAAAACAAAAAAAAGGCAAACCCGTTACCATCGAGTTGATTTTAACTCATAGTGACCCTATAGGACAGAGTAGAACTGCCCCATAGGGTTTCCAAGGAGCGTCTGGTGGATTCAAACTGGCATCCTTTTGGTTTGCAGCCAGAGCTCTTAACCACTGGGCCACCAGAGCTCCCCTTCATAGGATGGTGGTGGATAAACAATTAATAGCAAATACATCCTTAACTTTGTCTCGCTTACTTTAGACATGTTATTAGGAGGGACCAATTCCTGAAGAAGTTCATCATGCTTGGTAAAGTAGAGGATCATAGGAGGAAGGCCCTCAATAAGATGGATTAACACAGTAGCTGCAACAGTGGGTTCAAACATACCTAGTATTGTGACGATGGCACAGAATCAAGCAACATTTCTGTTATACATAGGGTCACTATGAGTTGGAACAGATTCTACAGCACCTAACAACAATGACCACAGCAAAGAAATATTTTTTAAAAATGAAGAGCTCAATATAGAACGTCTGGCTTGTGACGATAACCATCACTATTATTATTAATTTAGTATGTCACATAAGAACAGAACACTCACAAGTGTTATTTATACTATTCGTTTGATCATCATTCGATAGCATCCACATTGATTATATTGTGAAATATCATAAAAGCTCATGTTCTTTATAAATATGTTAAAACCAAAATATACATTAATAGTGTGAGCCATCATTCTACTCAATGAATAAGTACCATTCTTCAATGCAAGATGTAGATTAGAGCACAACACTATCATTTTTTCCATTTAGCATTATGTTAGGAATGGTTGTATACCTATAATAACAAAAAACTATGAAAAGTACAGTAATATGAAATAGATGATAAAAATAGCACTTCCTAAAGATGCTATAACTATACATTAGAAAATTAATGAAATTCAAACAAAAGTACTAGAGAAAAATTTAAAATTAACCAGGTTTAATTTGTAAGTGATGTCCATGTATAAAAAGGATAGAAACAATAGCAAAAATATTAATCCACATCGAGAAAAAATGTAAAGACTTAAGTATGAATTCAATTGGTAACACAGAATTTATTTAAAAATAGCTTGATTTTTAGTCAGACAAGTACAGAAAGCATAAGTAATTAAGAATATCTATTCTGTTTATTTTGAGAGTAGCTGATAATTAAGTCATCATGAAATATTTTATAGAACTTGACAATTGCTAGTAAAATTAAATGATTATTAACATATTTTTTTATCATACCAGCTTTTAAAATACATTAAAATTATAATTGTCAAAGTATTTTTGCCTAATAGTAAAAACAGTAGATGATGACCAGTGGAAAGATAATAAAAAACTGAGGACACAAATTCTATTTATAAAAAAGGATTATGAAAATTATTAGTGTAAGATACGTTCTTATGGGCATTAAATCTGAGTTTAAAGATTAATTACCTATTCCATTTTTCATTCCATATACAAGGGCTACACCTAAATAGAATCAATTTGAAAAACTAAAGAAAAAACACAATGTAATATTCAATCAAAATCTGAATAAAATTGATTTATGATGAAAGGAATAATAGCATTAGATCTATGAAGGATGGATTTAACTATATCATTTATAAAATTTCACAGTAAAATTGTACTGTGGGTACTTTGAGCTGCAGATAACAGGATAACCTATCTACAGCAACTTAAGCAGTAAAGACATTTAATTATCTGAAACAAGAGGAAGTTTGGAGGTTGACAATCCAGAGCTAGTACAGCTCAATAACTTCACCAAGAGCATCCGTTCACTTCACCGCCTGCTGCTGGTTCCTGGTTTGGCCCTGAGCATACTAAAATACGGTTGCCGGATAGTTGCAGCATCTCCAGACATCATGAATGCATTGAAAGACAATAATCAGAGGAGATCCTGATAAAAATACTATTTTCCCTCTTACGGTACTTTCTACATTTTCCAACAGAAGGAAAATATATTCCTACCTTTTCCAAGAAAACTTTTTTGTGTGTGTCATGAAGTGGTTGATATGGTTAACATTAGCGGCAAGAGTATGGAAAAGTGGTTGTCTGGCAAAAAAGAATGAAATGTACATAGTTGGATTAAAACCCATTGCTTTCAAGTCATTCCCATTCATAGCGGCCCTATAAGGGCAGATTAGAACTGCCCCATATGGTTTCCAAGGAGGCTGATGGATTAGAACTTCCAGTCTTTTGGTTGGCAGCTGTAGCTTGCTGTAGCTCTTAACCATTGCATCACCAGATCTCCATCGCTGAATCAAAACAAACAACGAACCCGTTGCCATCCAGTCGCTTCCAACCCATAGCGACCCTATAAGACAGAGTAGAACTGCCTCAGGGTTTCCAAAGAGCAGCTGGTGGATTTGAACTGTCCGCTGCACCACCAGGGCTGTATAGTTGACTTAGACAATCATTATTAATGGGTTGAGTCCATACTATATCTCTATGCAAATATGGCAGGCCTTCTGTGTTTGTTCACCTACTGCTCGCTTCCCCCATGAGGCACCCTCACAAGTGCCCTGCCATGCCAATCCTCTTTCATATGCTACTATTTAAAAAAAAAAAAAAATAGCATAGTGTGCTTAAGAAAATATCTCTGGCAGGTAGGGTGGCCGGCAGACAAACGCAGAAGGTGCACGTTATTTTTGTAAAAATACAGTAACTCTTCTAAACAAAACAGGTATATTTTAGCTGGAAAGAATGTGTAGAATGACTGTTGGTTAGGTACTGAAAAGCGTGCGATATAAGTCTTTACCTACATGGAGGTAAATTAAAATAGCAGAGCCCAACATTCATTCATTCATTCATCTTCATTAATCATTCATTCATTCAGCAATTAATTACTCAGTATTTACTGTTTACCAAGCACTATTATTATTCTAAGTCCTGCGTATATTAATGAATAAAATAGCCCTGGTGGCACTGTGGTTAAGTGCTCCGCTGCTAACTGAAAGGTCAGTGGTTCGAATCCACCAGCAGCTCTTTAGGAAAAAAGATGTGGCAGTCTGCTTCCATAAAGATTACAGCCTTGAAAACCCTACCAGGCAGTTCTACTCTGTCCTGTAGTGTTACTATGAGTTGGAATCTACTCGACTGTGATGGTTTTGGATTTTGTTGGTTCTGTCCTTTCAGAGCTTGAAATTGAATGGTGGATTCAGTCAAAATTGATTAAATTCTTGGAAATCTAGTGTACTTATATGTCATTAAACCAAAACAAGATGAAACTGACTGCTACATCTTTTTCTCAAGGAAAGTTAGTGAGTTTGAACTGCCAACCTTTCGATTAGCAGCCAAGCACTTAACCACTGCATCAACAGGTATTTAAAACACATGACTGGAGTTTCATTGGAGATACACATTAGAATTTTTAATAGCATCTGTAAAACTGTAGGTTTAATTCTATGAATATACTTCACTTTTCCAAAAGTTATTTTTCTGAAAGTGTGTATGGTAATTTAATGAAAACAAAATAATATCTAGCAACAAGTGGAGGCTTATTAAACTGTGCTCTACTGATGCATTAAAACGCACTTTGGCTATTAAAAAGACATGGTTTTGAGCTATAAGCTTATATAGAAACATGCATATAAAATGATGATATATGAAAAATCAGATCAAACAACAATATAATGAAACTAATTACAATCTTCTTCAGCTTTCTTTAAACCTGGGAACATTTTCCTCTTTTATATTGTTGTGTGCCTTCAAGTCAGTTCTGACTCATAACAACCTTGGTGGATCAGTGGTTAAGCACTCACCTGTTACCCAAAGAAAAGTCAATGATTCCAACTCACCAGTGGTTCCATGGGAGAAAAGACCTAACAATCTGCTCCCGTAAAGATTATAGCCTAGGAAACCCTATGGGGCAGTTCTACTCTGTCCTATAGGGTCATTACGAGACTTTTATATTACCTAGTGAATGTTTCCCCTTCCTTGATGGAACATCATCAATACCTCCCCTTCTGGGAAGCCTTTCATGCTCCTTCTTTCCCTGATAAATTAATTGACTTATCATAACATGAATAACTTTTAAAATTCTGTTTTATCTGTTATCGTAAAACATGAAAATTAGTCTCTCTAGTTTGTCAGCATCTCTTTAGGGGAAGAAGCAATATATCATTTTTTTCTATAATCCTGGGGCCTGACAAATAATGTGCCATTTCTGTCTCCTCAATATCTACAAACGTTTGGCATATATGAGGTGCTCAAAAAATGTTTGCTGAGTGAATCTAGTAAGTGCTCAATAAGTATTGGTTGAGTGAGTAAATTGAATCTCATAAAATTTTAATCCTATTTATGATCAGAATTAAATACTTATTTGATAAAATTCAAGCTTCATTATAAGCTTTACTTTTTGGGAAAATGTAACGTCATGACTGTTTTACATACAGGATATTCTTACAACATGATACCTAATTAAGTACGTACGCAGCTTTGAATATTTTTTTATGGCAGCTCTCCCATTGTTAACTTAGCTGGACTTCTCCATCTGACCTACTAAACTCAGCATCATACTTGACTTAGGTTTGCTTGCTTAAAGCCTGCCACACAATTGGCAAGACTGGATGCTACTTATGTAGCTCATTACCCTTAAATCACTACTTAAATTATTCTCTAATTTAAGATCCAGGGTAACTACACACTAGGCTTTTCTCATTCACATGAAGACAGGACAGAGAGGGCCATGGTTACACATTGTTGTTGTTAGCTGCCATCAAGTTGGTTCCAAATTATAGCAACCCTGTGTACAACAGAACAAAACACTGCCCAGTCCTGCCCTATCCTCACAATCATTGCTATATTGAGCCCATTGTTGTAGCCACTGGTTCAATCCATCCATTGAAGTTCTTCTTCTTTTTCGCTAACCCTCTACTTTACCAGACATGATATAGTTCTCCAGGGAATGGTCCCTCCTGATAACATGTCCAAAGTACGTGAGACAAAGTCTTGCCATCCTTCCTTCTAGGGAACATTCTGGCTATACTTCTTTCAAGACAGATTTGTTTTTCTGGCAGTCCATGGTATATTCAATATTCTTTGCCAGCACCATAATTCAAAGGAGTCAATTCTTCTCCATCTTCCTTGTTCTTTGTCCAGTGTTTGTATGCATATAAGGGAATTGAAAGTGCCATGGCTTGGGTCAGGTCATCTTAGTCCTCGAAGTGACATCTTTGCTTTTGAACACTTTAAAGAGGTCTTTTGCAGCAGATTTGCCCAATGCAATAGGTCATTTGATTTCTCGACTGCTGCTCCCATGGGTGTTGATTGCGGATTTTGGCCTCGATTATGGTATAAATTATCGTTGATTATGGCTGCACATACAATGGGATAAAAGAAAAAAGGTCTTATCAACTTTTCTCCTTTCCCTTCAACAGATTATCAACAAAGTTGTGTTCACTGATTCTGTCTCTTTACATACAAGAAGTTGTATTTCATTTAAATATACTGAAGGTGAAGTCTTCTGAGTCTTCCACTTGAATTAACAGCAGGCTTAAACAAAGGAAAGAACACTGAATGATGTTTCAAAAAAGTATATGTAAATACAAGTTTTGCAACAGTCTCTGAAGTTAACCTAAACTATCATGGATTTCTCTCCCATACTGTTAATTACAATACCAACTTTTCTTTCTTTCTTTTGTGGAACTTTTGATGTTTATTCAATAAAGAACTATCTAGATTTCCATAAATGAATGATTTTTAAAAGCTGTTGACAAGGATTGACAAATGTAGGAATTCTTTGATTTTGAATAAGCGATACTATTTTCATTACACCTCGTTTCACAAATACCCATGAAAAATTAAGATCTGACTCTTTTTGAGAGCAGAGAGGGTGGAGGGTGATAGGAAAGGATGCCATGCAAAACATGGAAAGAATTCTATCCACTTTCTCTTAGTCAAATCATTTAGGTTTAACTACTCTTGCTTTTGCTGGGCCTCAACAGAGAAGTGAAGTATTTTAATCTTATTTTCCATAACATACATAATTATGGAAATTTAAGTCAACAGCTGTTCAGCTGTCAAGTTACCAGCTATATTTAAGTCTGAGAATAGAAGACAATCTGTTTAAATGAAGTCTTGTTTGAATGAAGGCCATGGGTTTTAGCATTTGTGTTTAGAAAAAAAGAAAAAGATTGTTACAAAAATAAAGGATCTTTTCCTAAGATGACCCTTATTTCTTTGAAATGTTGCAAAATCAATATTCAACATGCAACCCAGAAACTGAGATGTGTCCTCTGTCAGGTCATCAGAACACCGGGGAAACTGAATCCATCAGGTCATGAACTACTCAAGGTCAGATATTTGGTCAAGCATAGTAGCTAGTCTACAGAAGCCATTCTACACAAATGCATGTTGATGAAGTGAACGAAAGGAACAAAGATATGATGACCTTATAGAGTTAAGCTTTACTTTAGAAAGATTAATCTAGTAGTAGTCTGTGGGATATATAAGTTGCATGAAAGATAGACTATCATGTCAGTTTTTTTTTCAGAATTCAGAAAATTAAGATACAAGGGCCTGATCAAGAAGAGGAATAGCTTGCCTCATTACGATACTCATTATTTGATGTATTAATTATTTTTCTGCATATGTGATAAAAAATTGGTATTCTTATTGTTGCAGTTTAAAAGACATGATAAGAGAATGTGATTTTTTTTTCCTAAGTAGGCTGTGTGGCTACATCCCATAATGTAATGACCTTGGTAAAAACATATTAATTTAAGATTGGACATTAGATTTGCAGGCAGAGAAAATCAGTTGTGTTAATATTTAAAAACTTAGTATACTCTTACAGTGATTCACACTAAAAAGAATTAAGGGAAGTAACATACAAATATAAATGCCAATGTATTAATTTATAATAGTGACAGCTTTTCCTACCACCTTCATCCCCGTTGCACATAATTTAGACAGAGCTGGAGACTGTTAGGACTACAGTCATCTCGACTGAAAGAGTCAAACCATCAAGCCCCTAGGCTCATGTCCCACCCCGTTCAAAGGCGATCTCCTTCCACCATTACTCTCTTTCCTGTTTTAATTGGTCACTGCCTTGTGTGCAAGGCTTCATGATCTTTTATCTTGTAATATATTGTTCTCTTGAATGTTCTGTACTTCCTTTTAACTAGACACAGCTCTCTACCACATCCTTACTTCAAAACTTTTCCACCTTAATGTCTATAACTATCAGTCTGAAATCATCATCAAAAAGAAAAAAATTATATCTTCAACTTCTTCACTCCCTGTCCATAAGTAAAACTTGACTCTCACCAAAGATAACACTTTTGCTGCTGCCTTGTTAAATGCTAGCTGCTTATTTTCCCACACGCCCATGCTCCGGGGTAGTGAGGTTGTGTTGCTTTACAGAATATTATCCAGTAGCACTTTTATCAATAACTTCTCCACTCTCCTGTAAAAATAGCAAAAATGTATATGAGTGCACACACACACACACACAAATCCCAACTCCTTTGAGATCCATATTTCATTATACAATTCCCACTTCCTTCTTCCTGCTACCATCAACAGAAAAGTCCAGTAAACTCCCTATTATTCATCAAAGATTTTAATGACTGCCTCATAAATTTTCTGTTGACCCAAATCCTACCATTACCATCCTAGGTGACACCAGTGTACTATCCTCTCTCTAAAGACCATGTCCTCCAATCTACCTCACATTTGTGTCTCACACACTCTGAATTTTATAATCAATGTAGGTCATTTCTTCTACATAATCAGTAATTCGGAGCCCTGGTGGTGTGGTGGCTAAAAGTTGACTTGCTAACCAAAAGGTTGGCAGTTTGAATCCACCAGCCACTCCTTGGAAACCCCATGGACAGTTCTGCCCTGTCCTATAGGGTTGCTATGAATTGGAATTGACACGGTGGCAATAAGAATCACTAATTCAGGTATCAAACTTTCTGAGTACAACCTGGTTTTCTACGTATGGTTGTTTCTTGACCTCAGTGAGTTTTAGTTCATTGTCCTTTCTAAAATTACATGATCCTGTTAACCTGTCATTTCTACTACCAACATCCCTTTTCGGTCATAAACACTAGCAATAAATCTTACTCCACGTATCTTGTTGACTATCTCTTCTCATTCATTAAAAGTGTCAATTCTTCCCCACATTTCTCAAACTTTAAACCAGCAATACCTCCCAGCCCCCCACAGAAAATTTGTTTCATCTTCTACTTCACAGAATAAATAAAATGAGATCATCCTTAATATCCTGCACCCACCCGTACAATTTACCTAAACCTGCCTCCATTTTGTTCTGTCTCCATTTCATGCTTAAGTACATGTGCTTGAAAGCCATTTTCTCTCATATCCTGAGAAACCTTTTCTTATCGAAGTTCTCCGTTATCCTTTATATATCTTTTAAATATTAAACTTTTCCCTCACAAATAGATCCTCCAAATGCTTATGAATTGTATATTTATTTTTTCAGTGTTCCATTTCAAAATGTTTTTGTTTTTAACTTTAGGGATTTTTAAAATTTGCTGCCTGCTCATGCAAACAGAGTGTTTGAAATAAAATTTATTTCATTTAATTAATATTAAATTAAGAAAAATGCCTGATTTTTTCTCTAAATGTGAGAACCAAAATTTTTCTTCACTTTGACAAACCACAGTTGTTGCTTTACAAATGGGAAACTTATTTGAAAATGTTCTAAAGACAAAGTCTTCCTTTATCTCTGACATTTTGATATAAATTAAGATCTACACATTTAAAATGTGGCTGAAAAACAAGCGCTCAAACAGTAGTCCTTCCTCTACTGAATATATGTGAAACTTTCTCTTCAATTTGTGGTTGTATTTCTTCTTCCACAGTGAGAAATAACTCAAAGATTTTTTTTAATACTTTCCTATTCCTTTCTGTGCCTGCTGAATGTGTGTGTGTGTGTATGCATATGGATGTGTGAGCATACTTGTGTGTACGTGTGTGTATGTATATATGTACATATATATACACGAATATTTATGTCACGATAACTATATATATATATATATATATACACACACGCACTATTTATATTTATGTGATTCTCCTGCACCAGCTCTTGTAGGAGAAGCTGTTGCTGTTAAATAAGCCTTTTTTAATGTGTGTCCCCAGGGATTGTACCCATGTGAGCCCAGGAACTCATTCTCTCCTCTATTATGCAGCATCCACCACTTTCTTTCTCTATTTTTTGTCCTGTGGGGAGATGCTGAAGAGACTACAGACCTGAAAGTCAACAGCTGTGACTGCCTCTCTCATGCTGAGGCTCTTAGAGTACTGCATCTTCGACTAACACTTCCCTATGCCTCAGATAGGATGTTGATGACTGTGCAGTAGTATTGAATCTCATCACGCCTCAAGTTCAGTGCTCTTTCCCAACTCTGCACAGTCCATAGTCACTATCATTGCCTGCCATATGCATCCTGGGTTTTCCCCTGAAATAAGAATTCATAAAACCAAAACCAAACCCGTTTCTGTCAAGTCAATCCTGACTCATAGAGACCCTATAGGACAGAGTACAACAGCTCCCATGGTGTTTCCAAGACTGTAATATTTACAGAAGCAGACTGCCACATCTTCCTCCTGTGGAGTGGCTGGTGGGTTCGAACTGCCAACATTTCAGTTAGTAGCTGAACGCTTTAATCAAGTACCTCTTATTTATTAACCCCTAAAAATCCAAGCTCTCATATGGCCTCTCTTAGTATAGATTGGGATTCAAAGTGTCTGCCATGTACCAAGCTGCATGTTGGTTTTGGAATAAAAGGATCCATAGTAAATAAATCTTGGTCTTAAGGATTTTATTACACAGAATGGGAGTGGGACATATGAACAACTAACATAGCTATGGCTTTCAAATAAATATGTAGATGGTGTTATGAAATTATAAAAGAAGAGATATTTTATTGTGCTGGGGCATAAACATAGCCCCGTAACCACTTCTTGCTTGTCAGTCACCAGTGGTAGTTGTCTTGGATCTCCTGCCCTGTGCCCTTTCTCCTTAGCACCTGGTGGAGTCTCATGGGAAAGAACTTGCTTGCAAGTGAGTTCAGATTTCCTTTTTGTCAGGTGCCCCCAGGACTTCTGTTTTCTTACGCTAGCCAAACTTTGACCTCGGCAGCTGATATTTTATCTGATTCATTATTACTGCTTCTATTGCAACTGGATTGGTGCCTCTTCCTCTCATGCTCTGCCAGGTGAGATTGTTCTTCCTGTCCTGTTTCCTAGGAAGGCTTGGCCCTCTTTGGATTTCAGGTTTCTTGTATGCCTTGAGAACTCAGCCTTTGAGAATTCAAGACCTCAGTGATGATTTCAAATATAAATAGAACGTTGGAAATAAAATTTATTTTGTCTACCGAATTAAGAAAATTGCCTAAAAACATTTTTAAACCTGAGAACCAAACTTTTTCTGCACTTTGACAAAGCACAATTGTTCATTTACAGATGGGAAGCTTATCTGCTTATTGGGTTTTTATTTCTGTTATAGTGGGAGCAATAGTCCTTGTAGTATCTGCATCCGATGCAGAAGCTGACCCTTTGTATTTCTTTTATATCCCCCATAGCATCTAGTGCAGTGCAGACAATCTATTGAATATGTTTGTTGCTTAATTATTTTGTTTTGTACCTCACAAGGCATATTGAAGTCATGAAATAAATTAGATGCTAAGAATATTTTTGATCGATTCATTGTTAAAGTTTATCTCACCATGTATGTATGAGGTTCCTTCCCCCTTAATCTGCATCAAATAATACCTAGAGGTTATATTCTGTATTTTAACACAAAGTAAGCATTGGTTTTCTATCTACAATTTGGTTTGGTCATCTAATTAGTTGTATTTGTTTTATAGAAGCTTACGGTTTAATGACCATTACCTTGATTGCTCATCTTGTATGGTGCACTTTTATTATACCTCTGTGGTTTCCTTAAATTTTCCTCAGGTTTATGATCCAAACATCCTTTCTCTCAATAGCTCCTTAGGAGAGGATGAAATTTTCATTATTTGCACTAAGAGAGAGGCTAGGCAGCAACTGAGGCTTGTATTGTTGATCATGTTTTTAATGTTATTACTATTAGGAATAGTAAGCATTAATTAAATGCCTGTTGAACTATAAATGAAGTAAAATATTGAAAACCAGCATCCTTTCACAGAAAGTGTCCATCCTTTAAAAACAGGATAGATCCCTCCCCACCCCCACCACCCCCAAAAAAAAAATCCAGTGCCACGTAAATTTGCTTTATAGAACTATACAACTTAGACCTGGAGGAAATTTAGTTGTCAGCTAATCCAAAACCTCCTGGTGGGTTTGAGTTCCTGTACAACATCCCTTTGCTGGAGCAGTTCCTGTGCTTTTCTAGGAAAGGAGATCCATTATTAGATAGCTCTAAATGTTATAGAACCCTTCTTCTCTTGAGATAAGAGATAAGTTGTGCGTGAATTTATTGAAGACAGGGGTATGGTCAAGATAACCTCGGAATATTAGGACCATTATTTTGAACACAAAACAGGAATTATTTTTACCCACCTCTCTTGTGCAAAGGGAAACATGCATGTAATAAGGTTATCGATATGTTTGTTGGGAGGCAATTCAGCTAATGAAGGCGTCAGGAAATTCCACCCTACATCTTCATGACTGTCATTCTACATTCAGTGTTTATTTCTTGGTAAGGATGGGAGGGAGGCGAAAACTGGGTGTGATAAGAGTGACTTTATTTACGTCTGTTGGCTACTATCTCTTCAGCAATTTTTACATAGGCAAACTGAGGATATTTTATTTAGAAAATATTTCAAGAGGTGCATCTGTGATTTAAAGAAATAAATGAAAGCTTGTCAGAGTGAAATTCATATGAACTTAACTATTTGGGTAAGCAAGTAATATACTCAATAATTAAAAAAAAAAATCCTTAATCCACAAGAGTTAAGAACCATTGAAAATGCAACTAGATGGTTAAGAATTCAAAACACAAAGTGAGAATTATGAGCAAAAAACAAAGAAACATAGCTGCATAAGCACTTAGATGTCTTTTTTCATTTAAATGCTTATACACTAGCAAATTCACTTTAAAAAAATCTGCTAAGCCAACTTGGTGAAAGTGAAATATCCAAAGGTCCTTGTTACATAATGACAATAAGACCAGCAAGAAAATGTCTTCAATGCTTTCCAGAAGACTTAAAAAGCAAAACAAAACAAAACTTGTTAAGCTCTGCATCACTAAGCTTTGATGCAAAAAATTAATTGCATATACAGGCACTAAGTCCTTTTGAGATTGTTCAGGTACTTTGGGTCTCAAAAATCTAATGATTTCTAACTTAGCTCATAGCTATTAAAAGAGAGAGAATGAGAACTAGACTAATACCTTTTTAGAGAAAGGGTATTTCCCTTCTAATATGGGATTGTGTCTCTTCTGCCTAAAATAGGATTCTCCCCTCTTTTTTTTTTTTGAATTTTAAATCTATTGACTGAGTTTTAATGCAATTGGGATTTCACTAATGGCTTGGTCTGTGTTTTCACATAATAAAAATGGACGTATTTTCTTTTGAATAATCCTGCCTGCTGTTTTGTCTTTGTAATTAAGCCCTGTGAGAAGGTCAATAGCAAATATTCCTTATGCAATTGCAGTATGTGCTTTAGCTCATTTTGTGACTGAATTGTTATCTTAACCTCAAGCTCATTTCCAAAACATCCCATAAAGTCAGCCAGGCACCTCCACATCTTTAAAAAGAAAACGGAAAAAAAAAAAAAAAAAACATATTTGTTGCTTACATATAACTAAACAAACAAAAGTAGTAGAGAAAATTGAAAGTTAAGCACATACATTTTGGAATAAGATATCTGAGCCATCCATTGTACCTCTACTTAAACAAAAAAGGAATACATACCTGTTTCGCTTTTTATTGGGTACATTAAAATACCGTAAGATCCTTTGTCACATAGATTTCTTCACTTATCTGCTACTATTTTCCTTTGTTAACATATTATTTTTGGCCCATGTGCAAAAAGAGAAATACTTTATTAAAATGTGTATTCAACAATACTGGGGAAGCCAGTACAACTTGTACAAGGAAAGGTCATGGAAGCTCCATAGACACATCCAAACTCCCTGTGGGGACCATGGTTCCAGGAACATCAAGCTCAATTGGCATGATACAGTTTATAAAGAAAATACTCTACATTCTACCTTGGTGAGTAGCGTCTGGGGTCTTAAAAGCCTGTGAGCAGCCCCCTAAGATACTCCACTACTCTCACCCCTTCAGGAACAAGGGAGAAAGAACAGGATACAAGGAAAAGATTAGTCCAAAGGACTAATGGACCACAGCTACCAAGGCCTCCACCAGACTGAGTCCAGTACAGCTAGATGGTGCGCGGCTGCCACCACTGACTGCTCTGACCAGGATCACAACAGAGGGTTCTGGACAGAGCAGGAGAACGATGTAGAGCAAAATTCTAACACACAAAAAAGACCAGATTTATTGGCCTGACAGTAACTGGAGAAACCCTGAGAATATGACCCTGGACACCCTTTTAGCTCAGTGGTGAAGTCACTCCCGAGGTTCACCTTTCAGCCAGGGACTGGACAGCCCTATGAAACAAAACGGGACTAATGAGGCACAGCAGTCCAGGGACAAGGAGTAGAAGGCAGGAGGGGACAAGAAAGCTGGTGACAGGGAACCCAAGGTTGAGAAAGGACAGTGTTGACATGTCATGGGGTTGTTAACCATTGTTATAGGGCAATATGCGTACTGTTTAATGACAAACTATTTGTTCTGTAAACCTTCATCTAAAGTACAAAAAAAAAAAAAGAATTATCTATGTGAGATCAAATTAACAACAGTAACTCAAAAGGTTTGATGGGAAGCCTAAAGGATAGTGGGTTGAAGATAGTGGTGATGGAATAATTTCGAAAAGGATAGTGAGAATAGCAGCACAACTGGAAGAATTTAATTGATGTCACTGAATTGTACGTGTAGAAATTTTCGAAATGGTGTATCTTTGGCTATGTATATTTTCACCAAAAAAAAAAAAAGGGTCCTCCAAAGACAAGAAGAGAGAGTGTTGACATGTCTTGGGGGTGTTAACCAATGTCATAAAACAGTATGTGTACTGACTGTTTAATGAGAAACTGTTCTGTAAACCTTCAGCTAAAGTACAATAAAAAAAATATAAATAAAATGTGTGTGCAAATGCAGTTACAAGCACTACATCCAGAGGCATTTGAACATTTCTTTTCACTTGATATTTAGATTGGTTTTACTATTAAACACAGCAGGTGTAAGTCTGTAACCTCTTATCTGTAGTTCTCAAATCCCAATGTCCTGAAAACAATTTTTTTTTGTAACTCCTTAATGACACTCCCTGGCCTGATGTGAATCTATCTGGTGGTAAAACATGAGGATGTTCCCATTTAGCGTGAACAGTCAGACGTTTCACTGCAGAAGTGTTAATGCTTTGATGACTGGCCTGCTGGGAATGTTTAAGGTGGATGCACTATATAACCTTTCTAAGCTTTCCAAAATTCTGAATCTCTAAACAAATCTGATTCCAAGGGTTTCCAATGAGAGATTGTGGATCTGTGTTTTCTCGCTTTGCTCCTGCAGGAATTTAGACAACTTTATAAATGTCATCAAGGTAGTCATTATAGTATATTTTTGTTTATTTTATTTTATTATTATTTTTTGCTGGAGGCATGAAGCTGACTTCATAATGACCCATTTTGCTGATGGAAAGACTAGTACCTTTTGAAAGATGAAGGCAGAAATTATTTTTCCTAAAAGAGGATTTTAGAGAATTGCAATTAACATGGAAAAGATTTTCCAAAGGTTCCACATGGTAAGTCAGAAGGTCTACCAGCAATGATGGTGATAATTTTGGCAGGACAAGTCTTTTTTGTTGGTGAAGGCTATGTGTATTGTTTTTATTTTGGGTTATTGGAATAATTCATTTCTGACAGGCAAAATAACTCATTAAACGTAGTGTTTTATGGTTTGAAAACAATTCATTCTGCCATAGTGATCCATAAGCTGGGGAGACTGGGGTGCTACAGGATCAGATGAGATTTTGGCTTTTAAGATTGAAAAGTTCTGTTAGATAAAGCAGGTCTCCTGGGAGACAGTTTCATTACATCTCCAATGTTTGCAACATTTCTCTGATAGACAAAATTTTCATTTTCCTGGTTTCATTCCATTGGTCCTCGTCATATCCTTAATGCTATTCTAAATAATTAAATCCTTGCTCCTAGTAAAGGCCTCTTTCTGCTTCCATTTCCTGCTCTCACATTATCCAATAAAACCTTTGGTTGATTTTTTCTCCTATTCTTTAATATCTTTTAATTTTATTCTCTGGACCTCAGTCTGTGAGTCATTTGCCTTTTACCACACTGAGTTTCCCTACCAGCTATGGCCAGTGATATTTAATGAGAATAATAATATGTTTTTATGGAGAAGTAAAATCAAATGCAGTAATTCATATCTTTTCTGCTAACAGTCCTTGGACATTATAGATTTTTTTTTTTAATGTCAGTAGCAGCTGCCTTCTGATTCTCACTAAGACAAATAAAACTTATGAAAAATGATGACTTTATAATACTTAAAAGCCAAAAAAAAAAAAGCTGGATTTTTTTTTTTTTTTCTATTTAACACCTGCAAAACCAAACTGAGCTTTCTGTTCTATAATTAGCTAAAATTTGACTTTTTATTTTCTTTGTTTTGCTTGCCTGATATTTTAAATCACTGGTTTTATCACTTATATGTTCTAAACCGTCTTACTTAGAAAGTTTCAAACTCAACATAATTGTATTGCTGTTGTGATTTTCTCATACCTTATTTTAATGTAATTTGATGGTGTTAGGGTGAATTTATTGAAAAGTCCCTCTGCCTTTTTTTTTGTATCTGTGCTTAGTAAGTCATTGTGCAAGATAAAAGAGTGAAGGTGACATAAGTTCTCCTCCTAATGACACTTGCAATATTGGGACAAAAATATGTATACAAAGATTATAAACGGTACCATGGCCCCAGCAAATGGTAAGTGCTCTACTGTTAACTGAAAGATTAGAGATCCAAGTCCACCCAAAGGCATCTCAGAAGAAAGGTCTGACAATCTACTTAGGAAACATTAGCCATTTAAAACTCTATGGAGCACAGGTCTACTCTGACATACTCAGGGTTGCCATGAGTAGGAATGGACTGGACAGCAACTGGTTATTGGTTGGTTGACTATGGCCCCAAGCTAAGGGTGAACATGTGTAGGTGGGGAGGGGGTCATAAGAAGTGAAGAAATGAGTGTAAACCAGTATCAGGCTGATATCACTTTCAATTCACTTACTTACAAAATGATTAAGATTAGAATCAATTCTGGGATATGTAGTGGATTAAGAATGACCACAACATGTTTGCAGCTCCTCCCCTAAAGAGGTGGAGATCATTTTTTATCCTCTTGAATCTGGGATGGCCTTACATCTCTCTTTTTTTTTTTTTTTAAATTGTGCTTTAGGTGAAAATTTACGGAGCAGATCAGTTTCTCATTCAATAATTTATACACAAATTGGTTTGTGGCATTGGTTGCAATCCCCATGATGTGTCAACACTCACCCCGTCCCCAACCTGGGTTCCCCATTTCCATCCGTCCATTTCTCCTGCCCCGTCCTGCTTTCTCATCATTGCTTTTGGGCAAGTGTTGCCCATTTGGTTTCCTATATGTGATTGAACTAAGAAGCACATCCCTCACATGTGTTATTGTTTGTTTTATAGAACTGTCTAATCTTTGGCTGAAGGGTGAATTTCAGCAGTGGCTTCAGTTCTGAGTTAAAAGCGTGTCTGCGGACCATAGTCTCTGTCAGACTAGCATGTATGGTCTTTTTTTTTTTTTTTCATGAATTTGAATTTTGTTCTACATTTTTCTCCCGCTCAGTCTGGGACCCTCTACTGTGATCCCTGTCAGAGTCATTGGTAGTAGCCAGGCACCATCTAGTTGTTCTGGGCTCAGGCTGGTGGAGGCTGTGGTACTTGTGGTCCCTTATTCCTTTGGACTAATATTTCCCTTGCATCTTTGGTTTTATTCATTCTCTTTTGTTCCTGACAAGATGAAACCAGAAAATGTATCTTAGATGTCCGCTTGCAAGCTTTTAAGACCCCAGATGCTGCTCACCAGAGTTGGACACAGAACATTTTCTTTATGAACTATGTTATGTCAATTGACTTGGATGACCCCTGCAACCATGGTCCCCAGCCCTCACCCCAGTGACTCAATCCCTCAAGGTGTTTGGAAGTGTCTATGAAGCTTCTATGACTTTGCCTTGGTCAAGTTGTGCTGACTTCTGGTATGTTGTGTGTTGTCTTTCCCTTCACCAAAGTTAACACTTAACTACTATCTAGTTAGTGATTTCCGCTTTGCATCTTTGTTTTGACCAATAGAATATGGAGAAAATGACATTTTGGTAGTTTTGAGCTAAACTTCAAAAGGCTTTACAACTTCAGTTGAAACTACCTTGTGAACAATCCTGGCCTAGCCATCTTGAAGATGAGAGACTATGTTGCCTGAGAAGCCCAGCATATAATCAGTATCAAACATCAGGACTGCGATAGGCCATCTTGGACCATCTGGCTCCAGATGAGCTGTCAGATGACGGTAGCCACATGAGTTATACCAGGCAACACCAGCAGAACCATTGCTCAGCTGAGTTTACCCTGAAATGCTGACCCAAAGAATCATGAACAAATGCATTTATTGATATTTTAAACAGCTAAGTTTTGGAGTTGGTAACTGATACGGACAGAAACAAATGTGTAGAAAAGACAAAGGGCTTTTGGCTCAAAAGAGGGAATGCTTTTAAGGTGTTTTTTATGATAATTCAGTGTTGGCAGTTTCTCTGGAGATACACATTGTTGTTGTTAGCTGCCATTGAGTCGATCCCCAACTCATGACAACCCCACGCACAATGGGATAAGACTTCTGTGATCCACAGGGTTTTCACTGGCTAATTTTCTGGATGTAGGTTGCCAGGCTTTTTTCCTAGTCTTTCTTAGTCTGGGAGCTCTGCTGAAACCTGTTCGGCCTCATAGCAACACTCAAGCTTCCTCTGATGGGGTAGTGGCTGTGCTTGAGGTGCATTGGCCAGGAGTTGAACCTGGGTCTCCCATATGGAAGGTGAGAATTCTACCACCGAACCACCAATGCCCTCAGAGGTATGCACTAATCCTACTATAGTGCCAATTGTGCCACAATCAAAATTAAGCAATGGAGCCACAATCAAGCTAACGTCTGTGTAATCTTCAAACGGTAATTTGAGTCTAAGATACTTGACACTTCAATTTAAAGGGTTGTTAAAACTTTCAGCAAACAGTTAAGAAGAATCACATCAATAAAATGATTAAATTTGCTGCTTGAAAAAAAAATCAGATGCTAATATGTACATATTGAGCTTTTTAATTTAAATTTTATTTGTATTATAGTAATATATCTAAAAATACATTTTTCAGTCCTACCCACTACTGATTTCCACTTCTCAGAGTCAACACTCTCCAGTCTCCTAGTTTTTCTTTAACTATTTACTATCATATTTGCAAATAACATAAATACTACATTTTTTAATTTTAAATATGATCTCTTGATTTCCTACAATGGGGGATAAGGATTTAGCATTCAGACATATGTCATTACTTCAACCACACATGCTTCCTTCTCCCTTTTCTCCCAATATGTTACTTTGGGTATAATTAATATTCAACATTAAATTATCATGACTAGGGCATCAATATTCGTCACTGTTAAGCCATGTAATGTATACTCTCTTGTAATCTTTTTATTTTCCCTAAAGTTCATAATTATTCTATTATTCATTTTCTTAGTCTTCAGTTTCCCTATTACTAATCTATTACCAAATTCTCCTCTGGAGTTGTAAAACACATCATAAAATACATTTGAGAATCTACATATTCATTTTTTTTATATAGATATAGACTTTAAGACTTCTCTATCCTTGTTCAATACGAACTTGTTGTTTTCTAAGTCTAATGGACAAATGTTATCCTAGACTTAGAGCTTCTCTTAACCACAAACTTGGGAATGCCATTTTCTCTCTGCTCTATTGGAGCCACAGTTTCCTAGATCCCATTTCTTCTTTCTTTGATAGATTAATGCCTTATTTTATTGTAGCCTATTTCCAGTAAGTTATTTACAAAGAATGAATGGAAATAGAACTACCTTGAAGTACAAATCTAGGGAATGCCATTCCCTTTCAGGTCACGTGAATGGTGACACCTAACAAGAGGCAGTGCACAACTTGGACAGACGTACTTGGTGGCCCTGACTTGTAAGTAAAATTTTTTGAGAAATGGTCCGAAACTATTTTTTAATCTGTGCTCACATTCGATTGTTGTTGTTGTTTTTCTGGGTAAGTTCTTGTAGAACAGAAATCCTTTTCCCACAGAAATTTGATAGCTTTGCTCTAAAATGATCTAACTTCTCATTTTGATATCTTTGCAGCTGAAAATCTGTTTGTCTGGAAAAATTTAGAAATATCTCCCCTGATTTTCTAAGATAGCTTGGTGGTGTAATTTGACATAGGTCCCCTTTTTATTTACTTCGCTGAATTTTCTATAGGCACCTTCCGTTTGAAAACTCATGTCTTTTCAGATCTGGAAGATTGTATTTGTTTCTTTAATATGTTTTCCTCACAATTTTTCCAATTCTCTCTTTCTAAAATTATTATTAATCACATGGTTGGTTTCTTCTCTAATTTGGATGTCTCTCTCCAATTTTGGAAACCCTGGTGGCATAGTGGTTAAGTGCTACAGCTGCTAACCAAAAGGTGGGCAGTTCAAATCCACCAGGCGCTCTTTGGAAACTCTATGGGGCAGTTCTACTCTGTCCTATAGGGTCGCTATGAGTCGGAATCAACTCGACGGCCATGGATTTGGTTTGGTTTTGGTTTTCTCTGAAATTTTACATCTGTCGTTTTGTTCCACTTTTCAAGTGATTTTGTAAAAACTTTATTTCCTGAACTATTATATATATAGTTTTAAATATACTATATATTTTTAATTTCTAAGAGCTCAATGTTGTTATTTTAATACTCTGTTTCAGGATATTGTATTGTTGTTCTATGGATCTTATCTCTTTCAGGGTATTATAGTATTTTAATATGCTTTTTTCTGCCCTGACATTTGTTGTGTTTCCTTGAAGTTCTTTTATTTTGTACCGTTATTACAGAGATAAAGTTTTACCTGGTAGTGTATACACTTGTGGGATAATTTACTAGAAGTGGAGTTGTATTTCAGAGCTATGAATTTCTGTGGAGGTTGCTCAGATTTAGATTTCAGCAAACACTACATGAGAAGTACTCTTTTTCCAAAAACTTTATCAACACTTGGTTCATAATCTTGCTAAATTAATAGATGAAAAATTATATTACATCATAATTTATGTTTGCATTTTTCATCTTGTGGAAGAGGTTGAGCAACTTTTCATATTATTAAAAGCCATGCATTTTTCCTTTCTTATAAGTGGTCAGTTCACATTTTTGCCTATTTTCTATTAACTTCTAGGTTTTTTTTTCTTTTTTGATGTCCACGCGAGTTTCCTGTTATATGAGTTGTGTATTATTCTCCAATTTTGCTGTCTTTCACCTTTGTTAATGTAATGTTTATGCTACAGAGATTTTCTTTTTTTATTTTGATGCAGTCAAATGTATTAGCCTTTCTATTTGTGGATTATGTATATTTTTATTGTATATATTAAGACCTTTCCCACACTAAAGAATTTTTTAAGTTTCCATATATTAGTCTAACCGTTTTGTGTTGGCACTTTTTTCTTTTGAAATATTTTTTCTTTCAACATATAATTTTGATGTAAGATATGAACAAGAAATTTAATTGTCATTCCCAAATGACTACTGTTGTTGTTGTTGTTGGGTGCCATTGAGTTGATTCTGACTCCTAGTGACCCTATAGGACAGAGCAGAACTGTCCAGTAGGGTTTCCTAGGCCGTAATATTCATGGACAGTACTGGCTGTGCAATGGTTAAGCACTGAGCTGCTAACCTAAAGGTTGGCAGTACAAACTCACCAGCCACTCTGCAGGACAGAGATGTGGCAGTCTGCTTCAGTAAAGAAACCCTTGGAAACCCACAGTTCTCCTCAGTCACATAGGGTTTCTATGAGTCAGAACTGACTTGATGGAAATTGGTTTGACGTGTTTGGTTTTAATCTTTGTGGAAGCAGATTGCCAGGTCTTTTCTCCCTCAGAGCTGCTGAGGGAGTTCCAACCTTTCAGTTAGTAGCCGAGCTCTTAACCATTTTGCCACTAGCACCCCTTAAATGACTACCACTTTCCTCAAATCATTTATTGAAAATCAATTTTTCCCCTGAAAAAAAAAAAACCTGTTGCCGTCGAGTCAATTTCGACTCATAGGAACCCTACAGGACAGAGTAGAATTTCCCCATAGGGTTTCCAAGGAGCGGATTCGAACTGCTGATCTTTTGGTTAGCAGCCTGAACTGTAACCACTATGCCAATATTTTCCCTACTGACCTGAAATTCCAACATTATGTTCTAAATTCCCTTACGTATTTTGGTATATTTCTTGAACATCCTGTTTTGTTCCATTGATCTGTATGTTAATTTTTCAACTGGCGCCATTTTATTTTAATTATTGTAACATTATAACATATTCTAATAACTGAGAGCTAGTTCTTCGTTCACTATCATTCAAGTTCAGAATTTTTCATCTCTCCTTTTTATTTATCTATATGAAAGTTAGAATAAGCTTGCTATGTTACAAAAACAAATTTTGTTGTTATATTCATTTGGATTTGTTACTGGGGGGAATCTATATTATGTGAAACATCCAATACACACCATGATTTATCTCTGATATTTGAATACCAGTGGCATAACTTCCAGCATCACAGCAACATGCGCGCCACCCAGTACGACAAACTGACAAAACGCAATACATATATACATATATATATGTTTAACACACTCAGCTACCAACCAATAGGTTGGAGGTTGCAGTCCACCCAGAGATGCCTTGGAAGAAACGTCTGGCAATCTACTTCTGAAAAATCAACCACTGTAAACCTATGGAGCACGGTTCTAGTCTGAAAAACATGGGGTCATGCGTGTGCTTTGCGTTTGTGTGGCTTTATGTGGGTGTGTGTATGATCATATATATATATATACGCATCTTTATATATACTTATATATGCATATATTTATAGACATATATGATCTTAGATGTAATATAATATAAATCTCATATATAATCTAGTATTTACTTATTAAGATTTTTAATATCCTTGATACATTTAAAAATGTTTCTCATACCCTCCTCGCTTCCTGGGGCACCATTCTTCCTCTACCTCTTCAATTTTGCCATGTATAGTATAAAGAGCAAGTATAAGTACCTGAGCTCTCTTGATTTATGGTTTCTGATTTATAAACTATGTTACTCAATTCTACAGTGATCCTTTGATAGGATGCTCTGACAGAGAGGACGGGGGAGGCCAGAAGAATGAAGTTGCAAGGCACTAGAACCATGCCCTCAGTTGAAACAGACAATCAGATTTTCTTTTTTCCCATTTGAATGTAGTAGTAGTGGGGTGGTTATGGTGCTGTTTAATAATAATAAATACTTAAAAAAAATTTGGTCTAATGATGACATACAGTAAAACAAATATATTAAGTATGAACACATTTTACACATATATGTGCCTAACCACCACTGAGATAAATATATTAAATATCATCTGTATTGTAGGTCCATCTCTTTTCAGTCAAGAACAGATCTCCTACACCATCTGCTACTTTAGCCTCTTCTTAACGTCATACAAATGGAAACACACAATACACTCTTTTTTATCTAGCTTCTTTTACTCAGATTAGTATCTGTGAGATTGTGTGAATCAGTAATTACAATTTTCATTGCAGTATAATATTTCGTTCTATGAATATACTACAAACTTCATATATATATATATATGAATATACCTAAACCCAAAAAAACTTATTGCTGTCAAGTCAATTCAGACTCATAGCGAACCCGTAGGACAGAGTAGAATTGCTCCATAGGGTTTCCAAGGAATAACTGATGGATTTGAATTGCCAACTTTTTGGTTAGGAGCTGAACTCTTAACCACTACGCCACTAGGACTCCATGAATATACGTATATATTCATATATTCATATGTGTATTCTATTATTGATAGAATTTTGATTGCATTCAGTTTAGAATTTTCTTAACAAAGTTAATTTGAACATTCTTGTATATTATTCTTACTTGAACAAAGTTATTTTGACATTATTATCTTCTTGTGGACATAAGCCCTCTTTTCTCTTGAGTGTGTACATAAGAGTGGGATTGATGAGTCATATGGTAGGCATATGTTTAACTTTAGTAAATAATTCCAAATAATTTTCCAATGAGGCAGTACGGATTTATGCACCAACAACAATGTGATAAAGTTCTAGATGCTCCGTATCCTTGCCAACATTTAGTACTAACAAGACTTTTTAATTTTAGTCTTTTTGGTGAGTGTGTAGGGTATCAGGTTAAGGTTTTAATTTGTACTTCCTTGATAAATAAACATGTTGTGCTTATTGGTCATTTAGATATCCTCTTTTCTGAAGTGCACATTCAATTCTTTGCCTAATTTTTAATTGGATCTTTTGACCTTATGCTGTAGAAGTTCTTTACATATTCTGAATGTTAATCCTTTTTGAGCATATGTACTGAAAATATCATTTCTCTATCTTTGAATTGTCTTTTTACTCTCTTAATGGTGTATGTTAATGAACATAAAATCTTAATTTTAATAAAGTCCAGTTAAAGCACACGCATGATTCCATGTTTGTCAGGTTTACAATGGCTGATTAATAAAGTCTAATTTATTATTATTATTAATTGGGTTAGTGATTTTTAGACCTTGTTTACCCCAATGTACTATGTTATCTTTAAGAAGATGTATTGTTTAAATTGTTACATGTAAATCTATGATTCGTCTTGAATAACTTTGTTTATAGTGTGAGTTAGGGAGTCAAGATTGATTTTTACACCTAGTTATCTTACCATGAGTTATTGAGAAGGCCATCCTTTCCCCAACTGAATTGTAGCAACATCTTTGTCAGGTGACTATATACATGTGGGTCTATTTCTAGGCTCTTTTAGTTTCACTTTGTCTATTTCTCTATTCTTAACCCAATATCACACTCTCTTAATTATTATAGCTTACAGTAAATCATTACGTGTGGTAGTGTAGATCCTCCTACTTTGCTATTCTTCAAAATTCTTCTTTAAAGTCTTGGTTATCCTATGTCTTTTAAATTTCTGTATTTTGACTTGTTTACACAAACAGAGACACACACACACAAGATGGTGGATTTTTACTGGGATTAAACTGATTCATTGGCTGAGCGTTTTTGCTAATTTTCTTTTAATCACTAATTTTCACAAAAACTCAGTGATGTTGGTACTATATTTGTTATTTACTAAAGAGGAAACTGAGTCTACAGATATGATTGGCTCAAACACTCATTGCACAACTTGTTGAAAGTCAGTGTCTATTCGAGAATTTTTCTGAAATAATTTATCTCAGAACATTGAACAGAAAAGTGAACAGTTAATAGAATAAACAATAGGAACAGCAGTCAAGGATATGTGACCTTAGAACTGGAACATAACCAAGAGTTTTCTTTAGAGGTTTAATATGCTAGTGACTGTTATTTATAGATAATAATAACCTGACACAATATATCATTTCAGGTTATTAGTGAGAGTGTAATACAAGACTGTCACAATAATAATTACCTTTCCCTTCAGTATAAGATGGCATAGCTGAAGCATCAATGTAAATTCACTTATTTCCAGAGATCCTGTGACTGGGGTTCTATTTTAGCACTAGTGAAAAAGACAGTAAGTGAGAAGGATTAAGCTCTTATTTTACATGACTTTCTTGCATTTATCCCCCTTTACCCATTATCTACTTGAAAATGTAGGTGTGGTAAGAGTAGACTGGACTGATGTTAGTAGGAAACATTGGGATAGATAAGGTGTATTTTTAGCAGTATTAAATTGATCCAACAGAATGTGGAAGTTATCCAACAGTATCATTAATATCACACACAAATAAAATTTTGCTGAAGATCATTCAAAAGTGGTTGCAGCAGTACATTAACAGGGAATTGCCAGAAATTCAAGACAGTTTCAGAAGAGGACATGTGTCTTAGGCTGGGTTCTCTAGAGAAGCAAAACCAGTAAAGTGTATAAATATATATAGAGAGAGAGGGATTATATCAAGGAAACAGCTCACGTGATTGTAGAGGCTAGAACATCCCAAGTCCGTGGATCAGGGTAGAGGCCTCTCCCAAGTCACACAGCTGCAGAAGCTGGCAAGCCCAAGAT
>NW_004444188.1:2100553-2161660 GCF_000243295.1 Trichechus manatus latirostris
ATTACATTAAAACACGGAGAATCATGGCCCAGCCAAGTTGACACACAATCTTAACCATCACAACGTGGCTGGAGGGAGGAATATAATTACTGATGTCAGATGCATCTTCCAAGAAAGCAGACAATACCAGAAAGATGTTTACCTGTGTTTTATTGACTATGAAAAGGCATTGGACTGTGTGGATCATAAAAAATTATGGATAACCTTGGAAGAATGTGAATTCTAGAACACTTAACTATGCTCCTGAGGAACCTGTACGTAGACCAAGAGACAGTCGTTGGAACAGAACAAGAGGATACTGTGGGGTTTAAGTCAAGAAAGGTGTGTGTCAGGGTTGTATCCTTTCACCATACATGTTCAATCTGTATGCTGAGCAAATTATCTGAGAAACTATATGAAGAAGAACACAGCATCAGGACTGGAGGAAGACTCATTAACAACCAGCATGATGCAGATGACACAACCTTGCTTGCTGAAAGTGAAGAGGACTTGAAGCACTTACTGATGAAGATCAAAAACTACAGCCTTCAGTCTGGATTACATCTCAACATAAAACAAAAATCCTCCCAACTGGACCAATAAGCAACATCATGATAAACAGAGAAATGATTGAGGTTGTCAAGGATTTCATTTTACTTGGATCCACAATCAACACCCATGGAAGCAGCAGTCAGGAAATCAAAAGATGCATTGCATTGGACAATTCTGCTGCAAAAGACTTCTTTAAAGTCTTGAAAAACAAAGAGGTCACTTGGAGCACGAAGGTGTACTTGACCCAAGCCATAGTGTTTTCAATCAACTCATGCATGTGAAAGCTGGGCAATGAATAAGGAATATCGAAAAAGAATCGATGCCTTTGAATTATGGTGTTGGAGAGGAATATTGAATATACCATGGACTGCCAGAAGAACAAACAAATCTGTCTTGGAAGAAGTACACACAAAATCCTCCTCAAAAGCAAGGATGACGAGACTATGTCTCACATACTTTGGACATGTTATCAGCAGGGACCAGTCCCTGGAGACTACCTTGGTAAAGTAAAGGGTCAGTAAAAAAGAGGAAGACCCTCATCGAGATGGATTGACACAGTGTCTGCAACAATGGGCTCAAACATAATGATGATTGTGAGGATGGCACAGGACCAGGTAGTGTTTCCTTCTGTTCTACACAGTGTAGTTATGATTCGGAACTGACTTGACAGCACCTAACAACAACAACATTAACTGATGTTGATAACTTCAACCTTATCGGCCTGATGGTGCTGATATAACCAATGGGTGATAATTTGTGTTGTACATGAAATAGGATGCTAAGATTTTCTCAAACAATACAAAATTTTCTGTTATCTTTTTGCTTTTCTCTCTGAGCCATTTCCTCATTCTGCTTCCTTTATCTAAAATTTCTTGTTCCTACTGGCATCACACTGCACACTGGTTGCCCAAAGTTGTGCGTGATTCAGTCCATGACTCTCCTCTTCCACAACTTTCCAAAATGCCATTCTCCAAAGCCAGCACTGTTGACTTTGTAGCCAACTGAAAAGCCTCTTTCCCTTGATTACTGATTCTGTCATCTAGTTTTTGACCAAATTATTTGATTCAGCTACATGAATATTAAGAAAGTTAGGATAGTTAAGGAGCCTGAATTTAACAGTAAATTTCTAGATGGACAGAAATTTGTCACATTCCATATAAGCAGATACAAACATGCAACAGACTTCTTCTTCTGTCTTGTTTCACTTAATCTCTTTATTCTTTTTAATTTATTCATATGTTTTTCATCATTGATTTCAAAACACTACTTCCAAGTTTCTTAAGGGCAGGGTGTATGTCTTCGTTTTTTTTTTTTTTTTTTTTTTAATGTTCTCCCTTATTCCCCAGCAGATAACCCTTTGCAAAGCTAAGTCATTCACATGGTAATAACTTCACCTTTTCAGTTAGATCTTGGTATAGGTGAAAACTGTTATGCTTGTGATTTGTTATTCTGTACAGTTTTTATTTTAAGTTATATTTTTTCGAGTGGATGTTGGATTGGTCTGAAGTATTCAGCTCTTGTGATAATGCCATCCTCGGAGAAGCAAAGATCTGCTGGGAAAGGTTATCTTTAGAATGGTGCTGAAGGCAAACAGATGTATCAAAGAGGAAATAATAAGAAATGAATCAGAAATTTTCATATTCACAGCATGTCTGACCTTAGTTGATAAAGCTTACTCCCAATGAAAATCACAATCATTCTTTGTAAGCTACATAAGGGTGAGATGCATACCCATTACTTGTTGATTGGCTCAATACATTGCCATTTATTGAAATGTGATTGTATAAACTGACAGAGGTTGGTGATGATTTTACAATTAAACGCATATAGTAGAGCACTTTAGGGTCATATATCCAGTAGAAAGCAAAACGCAGAGGCAATTTGGGTAATTAATAGTCCATCATCAATCTTCAGGTTTATCTGTGATTCGGGAAACAGCATCTTGAGCAAAAACCTACTCAGGGCAGAAGCAGAAATTTAGCATAAAAACAGAATCTCAATATTTATATTTTACTCAGATTTTCTCAGTTCACTGAAGTTTGACTTCCCCTTGAATTATAGAAGTTCAAGTTGCAGAATTCTATAGTGTAAATTGAACATTTTCCCACAGGTTGAAAATTAAGCTTTTCCTCCTCTCCAGCTCCATTTTTATTACAAATAACCCCCAGGACCCTGGAGTTTTGGATCAAATATGTACCAGGCAGAAGTTTCCTATGTGGATTCCAGTATTAGAAATGTTGGAATTGATCAACTATCCCCAGAAGTCTTAGCTCTGAGAGACAGAGGCATCTCAAATCATACAACCTAGGTCTCTATAAATAGTGAAGTGATGAGTGTGTTGTGGTTATTGGGAAAAAGTATCAGAACTGTACAGTGATTTCTGAGAAGGGGAATTATTCAGTTTAAGAAAGATAGAAGCAGCCTTTAAATGCCTTGTACTCTAGCCAGCCTCCTGATTTTGCCTTTATTATTTACAAATTAAGAACAAAACAAAACAATCATTTGTGGAATTTATGTGAAGTAGATTCTGACTCCTGGCAACTCCATGTATGTCAGATTAGAACCGTGCTCCATAGGGTTTTCACTGGCTGTGTTTTTTAGAAGTAGATTGCCAGACCTTCCTTCTGAGGCTTCTCAGGGAGGACTCAAACTTCCATCCTTTCACTTAGCAGAAAGCACCTTAAACATTTGCACCACCCAGAATTCTTAATACTTTTTTTGTACTTTTGTAAATCATCACCCTTCCATTTCGTCTTTTAGTTATTATATATAAAAATATATATAATCTTAATTTTATATATACATACAAAGTGTACATGTTTTTATTGCTCACCTTTTCTTCTATTTTGTTTTAATGCTTTTATTTAAACAGCGTTGCAAATGACTCCCTTTATTCCCAAAATGGCTTACATAACAGTAATATGATTTCTGGGTTTGCATAAAGAAAAGAGAAGTAGCTGATAAGTGTATTCATATTTTATACAAACAGACACTTTCCGTAATAGGCTTTGGGCTGATGCACCGATTTCTCTTTAAGAAGAAGAAAATACTACAGACACTGAAACTTTCTAGTATTACTAATGACTAGAAAGTGTTAATCTGCAATTAGTCAAGTAAACACTATTTCTGGAACATCGAGCAGTCCTGTTTGGTAGTTTGACAATCTGTCTGTTGAAAAAGGAAGACAGTCTTTCGGGAGAATTATTCGTAGTCACTGGGTAACATTGGTTATCTACACTTGCCAGGGCCTGGGAAAGGGAAATCACTGTTGAATGACTCAGACTGCATATACATATGTTGACAAGTATACTTGACTATGTTGAAACATATTATTTTCTTGTATTTGAAAAAAAAGTATCTGCCAACCTTAGAAATAAGTGCATACACAATGCAAAGTTGTTCCTTTTTTACCCTTCCTTTTTCTCCCTGAAAGCTAGCGTTTCTA
This sequence comes from Trichechus manatus latirostris, assembly GCF_000243295.1. Lineage (NCBI taxonomy): Eukaryota > Metazoa > Chordata > Mammalia > Sirenia > Trichechidae > Trichechus > Trichechus manatus. The sequence continues at coordinate 2,104,530 of NW_004444188.1, forward strand.
CTTCTGTGCAAGATGACCTCCCTGTAAAAGCTCATAGCAGCCACAGCCTCACAGACAACCCCAAATGCCTCTGGAAATTGCTGTGAAGCAGAGATTTGCCCATTTCCTGAGAACCAGAATCACTCAGAAGCCGAGCACATATGGGAACGGTTGAGTCTCCGGATCCTCTGAACAGGTTTCCATTTCGGGTAAGTTATTCTCACCACATGTGATTGTCTTCCAGATGACAATTTGAGCAGGATGAGAAAGAAGAAAGGGAAAATTTGGATTTATTGAGATAATCTTCAAGCAGCATTTGATGCACCAGAACCTTGAGAAGAGCTGAAACTGCATTAGTTCCTGGCAAATGTGAATTACCATCTTTCTATGTCAAGTTTTTCACATCTTTCAATAGCACAGCGGACGATATGTACTCAGAGTATTTATCATGGCACTTAACCCACTCTGAAAGAAAACTCTAATACCCTTAGGGAGACCTTCCATTACCAAGATATCCAATATCCATCTTGCCCTAAGTGGAACTTCTGAAGATAACGTCCAATTTAAATAATCAATTCATCTTAATCACCCCACCCAGCAATGACTGGAAATGACTCCAAAGGCAAGAGGCGTAGGAGAGTCACCTTTGAAAAAAAGCCCTTTATATTTCAGATTTGAAAGTCTTTTTTCTCACTTTCATATCTTCTGTGGTGTGCCCGTACACATTATAAGCCAATATATGCATCTGCACATACCACTCATTGAACTTGTGGATCACATCTAGCCATCTGTGTGGAATTGCTATTAGTTTAGTTTACAAAAAAAAAAAAAAAGGAAAATAAAGAACACTGCATTATTAACAACACCAACGATTGTATAAATGTAGCTTAATATTTGTAATTATTTGATTGACCAACTCAACTGTACATCAACAGAAGGTGTCTTGGGTAGGTTTTCATTGTTAGATACCGGTCAAAGAGTGAAAACTGACCCATGGTGTTGAAAGGTTTTAAATGAAAAAAAGAGTTTGGGAAATTAACTGGTTATCCTGACATTGCAAAAAGCCCAACAAGTCTGCCTTCATAGTGAAATAAACAATTCTGGGGGCCTGGAAGAGCTCCATTTTATGACGTGATATGAATTACCTTAGTTTGTTATTCTTTATTGATCAAGAAAGTTGGCAGTAATGGAATTCTGCTTCATTTTAGTGCTGTATAAAACAAACCACAGTCTAAGTAACAACAATCAGAGAATAATTCATGATTATAATAATTCCAATCTTTTCATGACACTTTGACTTCTATTCTCTCAATTGATCCTTATACAAAACCATGTGGTTTAGGCAAGAGGAAAGAAGACCTAGAGAAGGTCCTTAAGTGCTTCACAGAAAGTCTGCTTTTCCTTAGTTACACGGATATGTGCAACTTCCATGTTTGACTAGCTTGACTCTAGAGAGTATGAGGATCATACACAGCAAATACTGACAGATCTGAATCAATGTCTGTTTGGATATTATGTCAACATATCATACTGACATGGTTTATAGTTTTATGAAATGCTAGGTCAGTGTATAGCTTCTGGGTCTGGTGATGAGTATTACTGGCACTGACGCAAAATCTCAACTCCCTTCAAAACACTGGCCACTTTCCCTACAGAGCAAATATCTTCTCTATTCCTCCTCAAGTGTTTTCAGTCACCCACAGGGCTACTCTCAGCATAATAGTCATTAGCCTGTTTTTCTAATTTTATTGGGGAGGGTAGAGGGAGGACATATTCCCCGAGGTTTCAGGAAATTTAACTGTATTTTTATAACTTATTTTCTTATAAATGAAGCATCTTTTTCCCTAGAAAATAATGGATTTAGGTAAAACACAAAATAAATTTGGAGTACCATGTTCCAAATCACAGGAAATATTTTTAAGTGATGTGCAGTATAATTGACTAAAACAGGTGTTTCACGCTTCTCCATTGATGTATGTGATTATCTGTTTATTTACTTAGGTTTTGTTTTGTCAATATTTGCACAATGAGACCAAAACAACAACTTCTATTCTCGAGTCCTGGTTAATCAAATGAATTTGCCCTTGATGTTATTAATCCCAAGGTAGGAGTGGGTTTATCTTTTTTTTGTCACTGTTACTATTCTTGTGTGACTATTTGACAACTATTTGTTACTTGCAATCTTTAAAGAGGGGAGGGACAGGCAGTCTGAAGGAATTATAGATTTAGCCAGGTAAAATATTTCAGACCCGTAACATATTAACTTACATGGAATTTCTTTTTTAAGGGCGATCACCGATGTTATCTATGGCCTGTAGACATTCAGGAGGGAGGTGGGAAACCATGGAGTGCTAGGTTTTTACTTAGTCTGAATATGACAGGAAGTAAATAGCATCATCAAGGGCCATGTAGAGAAAATGGTGTCACTCATGTCAGTTGGGAATCCAGGGTGGTACAAATGGTTAACATACTTGGCAGCTAACCTACAAGCTGGAGGTTCAAGCCCACCTAGAGGTGCTTCAGAAGAAATGCCTGGTGAAGTGCAATGGATCACTTTTGTATGGCTTTTCTTGCAATAGTCTTGTAACTCCCACAAAAATGGCTGGGTAGGGCTATACAAATAAAGTAATGTGGCCCACCAAGGGGATTGGATAACTTGCTAATAATGCAAATAATGTTCATTTGCATGGAGTGGGACCATGAAAATAAGGTCTATGGAACCCATGAAAGGATTGGTCGGTTTTGCCATCCCACTAGGCTTAAAATGGGCCATCCCAGAGGTGGGAAGAGAGGATCTCACCACCACCAAGGAAGAAGAGGCAAGAGGGGAGCATGTCCTTTGGACCCGGATCCCTGTGCTAAGAAACTGCTGGAATCAGGAGATCAAGAGAGAGAGAGAGAGAGAGAGAGACCTGTAACACTGAAGACAGTGAGAAGTGGTGACAGAGAAATGGCAGCAAAAGAGACATGCAGGAGATGGCGCAGTGGGCTTCTTGGCTCATGGAGCGACAAAGCTGAGTGCCTTTGGACTGAGGCTTACTGGCAGAGATGGGTGCCTCTGGGCACTTATCAGAAGAGCTAAAAGAGCTTTTTGACACTTGTCCAGGCATGGCAGATGCCAAGAGCCAGAGAAAGCCACGCTTGTGAGCACAGCTGAAAAGAGGCTGTCCTGATGGAAGAACTGTATCTTGAGCATTCTTGAACCTGAATTGTAACATATTACTTCCCTAATAAACCCCATAATTGTGAGTATTGTCTATGAGTTCTGTGTGGCCATTGCAATGAATTAGTGAACTCAGCAGAGAAGTAGAGAAGGCCATAGGAGGGATGGTTGGTGTCAGAATTGGTAAAAATGGTGGAGAGAGGGGACATGTCTGACCTCTGTATCATAGGAATCAGCCTTGGGCTGTTGATCTTGATTCTTTTTCCCCTTTATGAAGTTAGAGGATGTCAGACGCCACCCCCACACCATTTTTACACCTGGTGATCTACTTCCAAAAAAAAATCAGCCATTGAAGATCCTACGGAGCACAGTTCTACTCAGACATGGAATGAGCTTGAAGGCAACATTTTTATTTTTAAATGTTAGTTGAATAACCCTATATAGTGTCAGTCCACAAATTGAGCATCATAATTGAGTCCCTTTTTTGTTATCTTCGACACTGACATGTGCCAATGAAGACAAGCGAACGTGGACCTATGTGGCATGTGCATCCCATGCACTATTATCTCTCATTCTTGTATTGACAAAACAGTTACGGAGTGAAATAGTGATGATCACGGTTAAGACTTTTTAAAATATTTAGTTTAAGTAAGCTTTCTTCAAGTTCACTTCTCTATTGAACATTCACACATATTGCCTCAGAAAGTGTGATTTGCCTCAGATCAATTCAATTCACCACACATTTACTGTGCCTCATTACTTACAAGATACAGTGCTAGACTCTGTGGGAGTACGAGAGGGATAAAAGCCTTAAAAGTGTATTATGTGGTATTGAGAGACAGATGTCCCTTAATAATGGCAACAAAAGGCAGAATAAGTGATATAAGACAGGTGTAAACTACTTCCAAAAGAAGACAAGGGAGGGCAGCAAGTCTCACTAAACCAATGAATACATTAAGGAAAGGTCTGTATTTGCCTGCATCTTGAAGGATGAAAACCAGGGCTAGAAAAATGGTTGATTTTTATCTTATAATAACTAATCCATTTTGATACAAATTTTCTTCTGAAGCCCAGAAAGTTCCTTGGATGAGTGAATATGAGTTGTGGCAAAAGGCAGAAAAGAGTCACTAATCCTATCATGAATTTTCACTGAGCTGTTTTGGGACGCTGAACTATTTTAATGGAACCGGCAAGGAATTATCTATTTCTCATCTTTCCTTCCAGCTCCATGCCTGGCTCTGGCCCTAAAGATATAGACATTCAGAGGTGCTCATTGAATGTTATTGTTTAGGGAAAGAATGTAAATCCAAAAGGAGACTTAAAATACAAATTTTAATCCTGTCCTTACAGAAGGTACTCTATCCACTGTAGAGAAAAAACATTTCATAAAGTGTCAAACTTGGAATATTGGCACAATGATCCCTTTTGTTGTAACATATATCTGTGCTAACTAGTAAAACATTTACCCTGGAAACATAACTTTTATAATTAATATTCATATTAAATGGAAAATTATTGCATAGACATGCTTCTTATTCTGTGAATTTATAAGAGAGTAAATGTACTAATCAACACTTCTGTAGTAATTGACTTACCCACTCCTCACTTATTGACTGTCTTGTTATCCGACATTTTGTATTTATGACAATAGTAAAAAATCTTCTATTTTGCACATTAAAGAAGTACGTCTGGCAGCAATGAACGCTGAGGTATGAGGTGAGAGTAATGCTGTGATAACTGAGGTGATGTCTCAGCATGGCTGGGCCATGATTCTCAGTAGTTTGGCAGTTATATAATGGTGTAATTTGAGTTACATAATGATGTAGTCATCCTCCATTTTGTGATCTGATGTAATCATCCTCCACTATGCATTAAGTATAGTAGGCTTAAGTAAACCCTCAACCAAGTCTTGGTTAGGCCTAGTCTACCCTAATTTTCACATAACACCAATTTTCACGTAACAGTCTGATCTTTAGAACCTAACCATGTCAATAAGTGAGGAGTGGGTGTATTTGATTTTTATTAATCCTGCTTCATACTTCTGTTTCTTTATGATTAATGGCTATAGTATGCATGTGCAGAATGGCAGGATGAGACAGAAAAATTGAGTTTGTATCAGGATAACAAAGAAAGATAAGAAATAAACAAGATATAGTCTTCTTCACTACAGATCAAGTAAGTCTAAAAGGGGAAATAAAAGTTTTATACTAAAATAATTAGCAATGATGCATATCATTCATTGAGTAGTTCTTATGTATTAAGTTCTGTGCTAGGCACCTCGACATGAGCAGGCACTACATTAGTTGCCTTCTTTTACATGGAAGAAACTGAGGTTGGGAGAGATTGAGTAGCATTCCCAAGTTGATAAAGACAAATGGTAGAGCTGAGACTCAAATAAAAGTTCCAATTACTCCATTAGTGCCAAAACTCATTTTCTTTCAAATATACCATACTGATCTCACAACATAAAGCCAACACCAGTCTTATCTATTTTATCATTTTATATCCATTCATGCCATAGATAGATAGATAGATGGAACGGAGATGGAGATATAGATACAGATATTTATGTTGTTGTTAGGTGCTGTTGAGTTGATTTCAACTCATAGCCACCCCACGTGACAAAATAGAACTGTGCTCCATAGGATTTTCTTGGCTGTAATCTTTACAGAAGCAGATTGCCTGGTCTTTCTCTCACAAAGTCACTGGGTGGGTTTGAACTGCAAATCTTTTAGTTAACAGCTCAGTGTTTAACCTTTGTGCCACCAGGCCTCACATATCTATCAATCTATCTGAAGCCCTGATGGTGCAGTGTTTAAGAGCTCAGCTGCTAACCAATACTTCGGCAGTTCGAGTCCACCAGCCACTTCTTGGAAACCCTATGGGACAGTTCTACTCTGTCTTATAGGGTCGCTATGAGTTGGAATCAACTTGATGACAACAAGGTGTCTATCTGTCTGTCTGTCTGTCTATCTATTTTTTTTTTTTCTCCGTCTTTGCTTGGTCAGAACTGATTCTTTCGTATATATTATTGTAATGGTTTTTTAACTGATTTTTCTGACTCTAGTTTTCCTTCTGTGCCAGTTGCCAATATATTGCCTCTCAACTTCAAATTCATCCTTGTTTGCCTTGCTTTGTAATATTATAGCTGGAGCTATAAACATGTCTTCCTTGTGAACTGGTACAAAGTTAGGCTTTGTTTATGATTAATGAGGATGGAGGGTTCCAGAGGGACACAGCAAAGGAATAGCAGAGGAAGGGGTGTTTTTCTGATTTCAGTGTGCTTTTTTCTGGAGCCCTTGGGCAGCACAAATAGTTAAGTGTTCAGCTACTAACAAAAAGGTTGGCTATTTGAAGGCACCCAGAGGAGCCTTGGAAGGAAGGCCTGCCAATCCATTTCTGAAGGGTCACAAACTTTGAAAACCCTGTGAAAGCACAGTTCTACTCTGACACTCATGGGATTGCTATGAATCAGAAACAATTACACAACAACTGGTTTGGTTTTTTGGTTTTTCTCCTCTTACCTCTAGGCAATCCCTGTGTGGGAGGCTTCATGGTGCTCATTCTCAAGCAAATTTCCCCACCAACCAACAAACCTTTTCCTCTGGACCAGTTTCATCCTGCATGTACCTTCTTCCAAGCTTCTCACCACATAATGGGTTGCTTCTGCAGATTAGCTGTACAGCTTCTAACCTTTACACTTATTTGTCTATCTATCTATCTGTCGATCTATTTATTTTGTTTTATGTTTTGCCTCTGGCAGGCTGGGTGTGCCTGTGGCAAACAAGTCCTTTCCAATGAGATGTGAATCATCTCAGTCTGGGAGAGGGAGAGGAGCTCTTTGAAGTTCTTTCTTTCTTGAAATAAATTTTGCCTTAGTATAAAAAATAATTTTATTATAATAGAGATATCTCACAAGGAACAAGATGCCTATACCGTAGATAATTCCTTGCAAAGAAGTATTTCTCAATAATAGACAGCTATTTATTCTAGAACATAAGGCAGAGTAAGGTTGAGTGACTTTTAAATGAAGGAAAGTTGTAGAGCAGATCAAACGCTAGATAAGGAGTTTGGGGAAGGCCATTGTTGAGGTCCTCTGAATACTGAGATTTTATTCCTTGTTTGGTAGAAAAACAAGTAATTGGGAAAACCTTTATGGCCTGTCTTCATAAACATTCCATTTCCTTATGCACCCTGTCATTATGTACTGTTGTGATCTTCCTTCCTTCTAGCAATATTCTAAAGGCTATGTCAGTTATATAATGCAGTTAATGTATCTGTACTGAATTGGGATGCAAGTAATTCCTACTTTTAAATTTCAGGCTTAATCACTGTATAATGCATGGCTGCTTGATGGAAAACTACTAGAGTTTAATATGAACATCTTAAAGTCAACATTTCAGTTTCCCCTCATTGACTCATTTCCCTGACAAATCCTACACATCCCCTAATGTTTATCAGACAATAAATCAGTGTTGTGGCTCATTTAGCAGTCGTATTGGAAGGGATTTATTATCTCTGAAGTTTCAGAATCTGGGCCAAATACTTATTCAAATTTGTATATTCAATCCCCACCCCCCAAAAAAAATCCAAATCAGTCTTAAAAATAAATGTGATCTGAAACAAACTAATAACACCACAAACTCTCTGGGGACAAAATGTGATATAGCTGGTTAAAATCACCAACAGAGAAAGTGAGAAAACACTCCTCAAGGCCATATAACCTTTTTCTCCCTTGAATCCAGAGGATGCATTCCTTTCCAGCAGCATAAATCTATCTCCTTTGGTCAAAGGTTGATTTAATCTCCAGAGCCCAGAGGAAATTGTGTTGTATTTTGAAATATGGAGAGTTCTGCAAACTCCAAATAGAAATTTACACACCAGAACTGGCCAATGGTCTATCCAATCAAGGATCCTGCTTCCTACTGTGTCTAATGATGAAAGTTTTAGGAGAAAGCCATAAACTCACCATGATGCCCCTAACTGAGAAATATAGTACTACCAAGGAAATTTCTTCTTAACTTTGGTAGCTGGTTAGTTAATTCTATGGAGCCTGAGACCTGATAACTATTTATCTCTATACTACTGTTACTGAGAAATTTTATTTTTTCCCAGGAACATACTATTAAATTTCTCATAAGCATCTAATCCTTAACTGAATCTTACTAAACTCTTCTGATTAACAGACTCAATGGCAATGGGTTAAGGTTTTTTACAGAGTGAACAAGTAATCACATTCCACCTCATAACTTTGCTTAAAAACTTTCAACCGGACATACAGAAAATAGTGATACCTCTTACATTGTGGGTTTCTTAACATAATACTCCTAAGAAAAAGGTAACCCACCTGAAACCATCATGAAAAATTATCTGTAATTAGGAATCACTCATTGTCATCGAGTCAATTTTGACACGTAGCAACCCTATAGGACAAAGTAGAACTTCCCCGTACGGTTTCCAAGGCTGTAATCTTTACAGAAGCAGTCTGTCACAGCTTTCTCTCAAGGAGCAGCTGGTGGGTTCGAACCAACGACCTTTCTGTTAGCAGCCAAGTTCTCAACCACTGTGCAACCAGGGATCTTCCCATAATTAGGAATAGAATGCATTATTTGGTTATTAAGATACAAGGAGAGAAAGTCCAACTCATGACTTTATGTGTGTTTCAAACACACTCTGTATTATTTGCTTAATGCTTTCAGGAACTCTATATTTCTCTCTAGGAGAAAATTGCCACTGAGCTAGACTACACTAAAATGATATATGTTTAACAATGTCTTTGCTTGGAAACTACTAACAACATGTTAACAGTTTTCCAGGACACCATGGACAGTGTATTTTATTTTTTTGACAACGTGACTGCAAACCACTTTATGCAACTCTGTATAACATTGTTAAACTGTTGGTGGAAGGACTGTAAGTAAGCAATTTATGTCATCTAAGAACTCAGCACATTGTCATCACCTATTAGAATGTTGAGCAATGTAGGCAAGGTCAAAATCTTGTATTAGGGCTCCGTGCTTCTAGCAGTTGACTGCTCTGCAGATCGGAGAGCAGGCGTTTATATTTGTTGGCAGACTAATTAAGGGGATTGATACGCCAAAAAGAGTTCTCTTTTCATTTTTTAAACTTGTGTTTATTCATAGCTCTGCTAGAGTTAGTGGTGAGAAGGGCTAGGAGAAACACTAATTTCCCAATGAATCGCAGATTCTTTTTGCAAAGGCAGCATAAAGTAACACCTATTTTGCATGAGAAGCCATAAATTGTTCAAATACTCCAGGTTGTTTCTCTAAATGAAAACACATCAATGATCAAATATTTTCTTCATTAATATCAACATTATGACGAAAAACAAACATCAAACCCCACCCCACCCCCCAAAAAAAACAGTCGGTGTCAAGTTGTCTGTAACTCATGGTGACTCCATGTGTATCAGAGTAGAACTGCACTCCACAAGGATTTCAGTGGGTGATTTTTCAGAAGTCGATCACCAGGCTTTTCTTCTCAGTTTCCTTTGAGTGGATTTGAACTACCAACCTTTCGGTTAGCAGCCAAGCACATTAACCATTTCCAAGACCAAGGAAATCTTAATATGAGTAAAAAACAAAAGAAAACCCACTGCCATCCAGTTGGTTCCGACTCATAACGACCCTGTTGGACATAGTAGAACTGCCTCATAGGGTTTCCAAGGAGCAGCTGGTAGATTCGAACTGCCAACCTTTTGGTTAGCAGCTGAACTCTTAACCACTGTAACACCGGGGCTCCAATATGATTAAAGTGGGGTATATTTAAACATCATAGAATGGGAATCAAGAGCACAGGACTTCCAAACAAATGTACTGGTTTTGGCTGAGACAATCATTACAATGTGATATCAGGCAAGTTATCTATCTTCTAAGAACCTAAGTCATAGGGATGCTATGTCAATATTAAATGTTTTAACATACCTTTCTATATAATTGTTCTTCTTATTACTACTACTAGCATATTTTTCATTTATAAATTATATGTTTAAAATGAATAAGTAAAATTATACTTGCAGAACTTGTTCTACCTTTTAAACCAGTTAATTTTGAGAATCAGCACAAGCAATGCTAGTTGTTTGAAAACAAAACAAATCAAATAAACATACAAGAAAATCTTGATAATAATGATAATATGCTGCACTTGTATAGCACATTTTATTGTTTTTCTCATATGAGTTCTCCAAGCACCTTATGGGGTGTGGGAGAATTATTATGATTATAATTTTATAAAAAGAGTACTTTTTTTTCTGTAGGAACAAAGATCCTTTGGAGAAATCACCTAAACATTCTTTTGTCCTGTTTTAAGGCAGTGCTAGACTGATAAAATATCTTCCCATCTGGCCCCTGCCCTCAAGAATGGACATCACATTTCTACTTGAATAGTTTTGGACATATTTGATTCTCTAAATGTCATCATCAAATTGTTTTTAAGTAGACAACACGTTTTCCAAGCCCAGAACATGTATGTATAAGTACCCAAACCCAAACCAAACCCATTGCCATTGAGTCGATTCCGACTCATAGTGACCCCATAGGGTTTCCAAGGCTATAAATCTCTGTGGAAACTGGCTGCCACCTCTTTCTCCCACAAAGCCACTGGTGGTTTCAGACCGCCAACCTTTTGGTTACCAGTCAATTGCTTTAACCTCTACGCCACCAGGGTTCACCCAGGTAGGGGTAAATAGGTGGACAAATTGTTTCTTTGCTCAAACTTATAGTTGCAGGCAAATTTGCTAGACAGCCTCTTTCTCATGTACCTGAAGCCAACCACAGAAATTCACAAACATAAAACTGACAGAGTGAAAACAAATTTGAAATGAAGCACAGAATGCATGGGCATAAACAGCATGAAGACCCTTGGATGCATACTGGCACAGAATCTGAAAGGTGGAGAATAGAATCTGGCCCATAATGAGTGCTTCGTGGTAATCATGCACAAACACATATACCACATAGATACCCATAATGTAAAGAGTAGAGAGTAATTTCTTGACTGGAGAGTAATTTGTAGAGAGTAATTTTTTGATTGGTTCTTTTAACAATCTTTTAAATATTTATTTTTTCTAAAGGAGTCCCTGGGCTAAGCACACAACTGTTGTTGTTAGTGTGTGCCATGGAGTTAATTTCAACTCATAGCGACCCTATAGGACAGAGTAGAACTGCCCCATAGGATTTCCAAGTCTGAAATCTTTACGGAAGCTGATTGCCACATCTTTCTCCCGTGGAGCAGCTGATGGGTTCAAACTGCTGACCTTTCCATTAGCAGGTGAGTGTTTAACCACTGTACCACCAGAGCTCCTTAAGCACCAGACTACTAGCTGAAAGTTTGGTGGTTCAAACCCAACCAGAGCGCCTCGGAAGACAGGCTGGCCATCTGTTTCCAAAAGGTCACAATATTGAAAACCCTGTGGAGCAGTTTTAAATTGCATGGCTTCACCATGAGTCATAATCAACTCAACAGCAACTAACAACAACATTTTTACTAAAAACTTTTCATGCTCAATCATTGCAAATTTGAAAACAGAGAAATTTTAGAAGAAGAAAAATATGCATGATTCAGTCAAACCTTACATTTTTGCATTCCAGTGCTATTTTTTTATCTAGGAATTTTATTTGTTTGTTTTATAATATTTATGATAATGCAGTATGTAACTTTCATGATAATTTTTCCTAACATTATAGTATATGCATATTTATTTTACAACAAAAATTCATGAGAAATATTATATTCTGTCCAGCGCCTAGACCTTGAGATGAGTGGTCACTTACCAGTTAGTTACCCGTTGTCATGGAGTTGATTCTGACTCATGGTGACCCCATGTGTGTCAGAGTAGAACTGTGCTCCAACGGCTGGTTTTTTGGAAGTAGACTAACAGACTTTTCTCTTGAGGAGCTTTTGGGTGAATTCGAACAGCCAACCTGAGAACTTCAGCTGTTTGCACTACCCAGGCACTCAAAAACACAATTGTACTTCCTGTGTTTCTATAAGAATTTAGTCACAAAGTGAAAAAAGATAGCTATTTTAGATGCAAAATTGCAGTGTTAAAGCTTCCGTTTCTTTAGGAGCACATGCTTTATTGCTGGGTAAGCTGATACTCATTAGGAAACTGCATTTAAAATTTTGAGTATCAAGTTTTAATAACAATAAACTGAGGTAGGCTTTATAATAACATTACTTTGCATGTATATCTAGAGCAACCCCCAAGGTCTTTGGAAATTCTGAATATAGAAACCACGTAATTCATTCCCTACCTAGCATCTCTGGGGTGTGTCATGGGGGTCAACATACAGCAACAAGGTGGTGAGAGAAATTTAGAAATGTCGGAGCTAGCAAAAAAAATAGAATCTCCAATTAATAACCCATCCAGAGGTTTCAGTGAGGTTAACTATTCCAAGATCTGCAAGAGGCAGCATGCCAAGATCAAGAGCTGTCTCAGCAATCAGATAAACACATGTGTTTGCATGTGATAGTGGCTATTGACAGATGATCTGTGCGAGCCTCCTGGGAAACATGGTAGCACAAGACTGTGCTCTTCTCTGCTTTTTTCATGCGTCATTTCCGTTTGGTTGCTCAGACAGAGTTGCTTCCCTTGTCATATTGGTGTACAGTCACAGTCTGGGTCCCTTTATTCCATGTTCTCAACAATTTTTCTAGTGTGTAATAGTTCCTGAAGGCTTAATTTAGAAAACTGAGACTCAAGATTAGCATAACAAAACTACGAACCGCATGACCGAGGCTAAATACATCTGATTGCCAGTGTAATAAATAATATTAGGACCCAAAGACCAAGAATGATTTTCATTTATTTTACTCTTTTCTTTTTCTTCATAATGAAATGGTTTGTTTATTGCTAAGGTTATCTTTATCCCCTGATCTTTTTGTAGCTATCAGGAGGAACAGGGTAACTGTAAAAAGAGAAAAGGACGAAGAGTCTATAGGCATTGCTTCTAGCTGTAGCTCTCCCATTAACTAGCTAGGTGCTCTCTGACCTGTGTGTGGGTTTACTTTTCTGTAATATTAAATGATCTCTAGAGGTCAATTTTCTCCTCTCTAATACAATATTTTTTTCCTTTGAAAGATCTTCCAGCTTTTCTGAAAGGATCACTCATAGTACTCAACATAATAACTCCACAGGAGGAAAATCTATAATTCCTAGAATCCTTTTTTGTTTGTTTTTGGTGCTTTGTGGGGTAGTTCTAGGATCTTAGTACTTTAGCATGTTTGAAATATTGGATGTCTCTCTTATTGCTTTCCTTCTTTCTCCCCCTCCTTTTCCCAAGTAAGTTCAGCACAATGATATAAGAAAGGGGAAATTATTAAAATTTTTTATCATGAACTGTACTGCTAGGAACAACTCTTCTGACACTCCTGCATCTGGCTAACATTTATGCTTCTATCAGACTCGCAATCTCACAAAAAATAGACACCTTAGGTAAGATTTTTTTAAATATATTTTTTTAAAGACATCAGAGAATGTCCAAGGAATCATGTTGTTAGTGGACAAAATAAACCTGCTGCCTTTGAGTTGATTCTAACTCATAGAGACCCTATAGAACACAGTAGAAGTGCCCTATAGGGTTTCTCTCCAAGGCTGCAAATCTTTACGAAAGCAGACTGCCATATCTTTCTCTTCTGGAATGGCTGGTGGGTTTGAACCACTGAGTCACCAGGGCTCCCATAAAGCAAAGAATGCTTTTCTTAAAGTTGAGAAAATTTCAGGTCATGGGTTTAAATCTAAGCAGATATTTTGACAGTTTCACAGTTCTGGGGAGGAAAAAAAAAAGAAATTTAGGCTCCGCCAAGGCAGAGAGGCAGAGGTAAACACCCTAGAATTTTAGTTTAGATTCTCAGAAGGCAACTTTCTAGAGTAAAAGGAATCCAGAAAAGGATCAGACCTCACTGAGTCTGTAATCTGGCCTTGAATAATTTCAATTACAGATTGAATTAAGGTGATCTTCAAGAAGAAAATTATATCCTCTGTGGAAGAAGAATACAGCATCTCAAACTTCTACCATGTTTGATAAACTAATTACAGAATTAAAAATACAGTCACAGGTATGCTTAGAGGCAGAAAGAAATAACGAAAAACAAACAAAAACAGATAATGGAAACAGACTTTAAAATAACTAAAAACTATGTTCATGAAAATGAAACACAGCATGAATTAGATTTCCTAGAGTACAGGAATCTGTAAAAAACAAACAAACAAACACAAACTCCAAAATGAAATTCAGTGTTAGACCTGAAAAGTAGAATAACTAAAACTAGGAATTTAAAATGGGCTAAGTAGCAAGTTAGAGCAAAAGAGAAGATAAGCAAACTAGAAGTTAGCTAAATAAAAACATCCGAACTGACAGGAAAACAAAAAAGATTTATAAATACAAAAAAGTGCTTACAGAGTCAAATGAGACAGGGTCAAAAGTTCTATTTTCCATGAATTTAAAGTTTATGAACCCAAAGCAGATATATATAATAAAACCACACTGAGACACATCATACCAAAACTGCTGAAAGCAGTATCTTTAAAGGAACAACAGCAACGAAAAAAAGACTGATAAATGTTTTTTATTAGGAATAAAGAAATCCAAGCAAAAGACGATGATTGACTGTATTATAAAACAAAACCAAAAATTATATTCTGTCTACAAGAACACAGAATGTTTAACTGTTAAAGAAGGAAAAAGAAATGCCATATAAGCACCATCCAAAAGATTGCTTGTATAGTTATATTAATACCAGCCAAAGTACCTCTAAGAGAGTATATATTACAAATGATCTTTTTTTAAGTAGAAAATGGTCAATCCACTGGAAGAATTGAACACTTCTAAATTTTTAGGCATCTAATAGCAAAGCCTTAAAAAAAGAAAAAAAAAAAAAACCTAACAGAAATAAAGGGGAAATGGATATATTTGCAATCATAGTGAAAGATTTTAAAACACATCTCTTAGTTACTACTAGAACAAGCAGACAAAAAAAAAAAAAAATTCTGCAAGGATATACATAGCAAACCAAGTTGACCTAATTGAAACAGATACAACTCTGGATCCCCAAACTGCACAATAAATTTTTGTTCTTTAATTTACATGAAACACCAAAATCGACAATATGTTAGGCTATAAATCAAGACTCAACAAATTTTGAAGGACTGACCATCTCGTTTGCCTAGCTTCAGTGGTCTTGGGTTTAAACATAAATCAAAATTACAAGACACAATAGGCTTTATCCAGCACCAAGTTTACTTAGTTCTGGGAAAAGATATAAGACATGTAATACAGCGTGAATGGCAACAGCACAGGAGGAATCTCAGACACAGCTTCCCAACTTTCAAATACGCACGTGAAATAAATGTGCTCGGTGATGAGAGACTGAATGTGTGTGAACCACTTCAGTTCAGGGAAGTTCTCCTCCTTGGGGCTCCTTCAGCTTTCATAACACACGAATTACATACTGCCAGCTTGGGTATATAGCGAGATCTCATTGCCCACAGCAGCTCAGTCTCATCAATTTCAGGTTATTAGATAAACAATTTCAGCAGTAAGGTACAGGTGTTCAGTCAGAACATAGTGTTTATTGTGGGTCCAGTATAAGCCTACACATTTCTTGACTTATTACTGTCAAAGGATACTAACAAGTGTCTTTCTCAAGTATTCTCAGCTGAGGCTACAAGAAAGAACACAGATCAGCTGTTAACTCATACATTCCAAACAGGAAAGAGTTAGCATAAAGGTAATTAAAACACACTCATATATTTGGAAAATAAACAGTAAACATCTAATAAACCATGAACCAAGGAAAAACTAGATGATTAAAACCTGCAAAAAAATTAATATCAAAACTAGTAGGATATAGGAAAATTTGTGTTTAGAAAAGGTGGGGAAATATTAGCAAATTAAACACAGTGAATATAGGAAGAAGGAAAAATAATGTATAAAACAAACATACAATAGAAAGGATAAGTAAAACCAAAAGCTATTTCTTTGAAAAGAATAATAAAATTGATAGCATGCGTGATCAATAAAAGGAGAATACAGAAATTATCAATTTCAGAAATTAAAAATGGACATTACATCAGATTTTATTAACATTAAAAATATTGAGATGACATAATAAACCTTTGTATGCTATATGTTTGGAAATCTAATATACATAAAACAGAAAAATTCTTTGGAACAGCATAACTAATAATATTTTTTTTTAAAATGAATCCTTAGTTTAAATTTCTTCCCACAAAGAAACCTCCAGGCCCAGACAATTCACCAATGAATTCTACAAAATGTTTAAGAAAAAGACAACATTAATATTACATAAACTTTTCCAGACAATAAAAAATGTGAAAACATTTCCCAACTTGTTTTGAAAAGTCAGTAGAACCTTGGTATCAAAACACCTAGTAAAAAGAAATCAATGTTTCAGGCCATTCTTTCTCATAAACACAGATGCACAAAATATTAGCAAATAAAACCCAGTAGGACATATAAAGAATAATACATAGTGACTGTATTTGTTTATTCCAGGAATACAAGGTTTGTTTAAAATTTCAAACTCGACCATTGGAGTTGACTATGTCAAGAGAAAAACAGAAAAATCACACAATCCTTATGGCTATCTCAATAGATGCAACAAAGGCATTCGTTAAAATCCAATACCCATGCATAATTTGAAAAACAAAAAGCTTATTAACAAACTTGAAATAGAAGAAACCAATCTGATTTGATAAAGAGTGTCTACAAAAACATACAGCTTACTTTATGTTAAATATTGAAAACACTCCCTTTGAAATTAGAAACTAAACAATCACCTTCTGTACAGCATAGTACTGCAGAACCCAGCTATTGAAATTTGGTGTGACAAAATTAAATATATAAAGATTGCAGAGGAAGCAACAAAACTATCATAATTTGTGAAGTACCTGATTATGTATGTAGAAAAGTCAGTATAATTTTCAAAGAAAATTAATAGAAGTAATTTCTGAATTTAGCAAGGTTTTGGTCATGATAAAAAATTAGTTCTAACTCTATATACTAGCAGCAAGAAATTAGAAAATTGAACTGAAAACCGGTTCAATAATTTCCCTTGACAAATAGACTCTGATATTTTTATAAAAATTCAAAGATCCAGTCTAGCAAAGACAAAGTTGGAGAACATACAATATCAAATATCAAGAGTTAGAATAACAGGAAGTAAGACAGTATGGTATTGATACAAGGATAGAAATAAACCAATGAATCAGAATAGAGAAATGGACAAATATGTATAGTGATGCTTGATTTGCGACAAAAATGCCACTTGACTAAAATGAGGAAAGGATGGTCTGCTCAATAAATGATGCTAAGACAACTGGATATATATAAAACAACATCAATTCATGCCTTACACCATCCACAAGAGTCTATTGCAGATGACCTTTAACTTTAATGCAAAAGTTAAAACAACAACAACAAATTCTAGAAGATAATCCAAGATAGGGCATCCATGACCTGTTATCAGGCAAATATTTCTTAAACTGGGTACGAAAAGGACTAATAATTGGAAAAAGATTGGGAAATCTGATTCTATTAAAATAAAGAACTCTTGTTTATCAAAGGGCAACCTTAAGAGCGTCAAAAGACAAGCCACGCGGTAAGAGAAAATATTTGTAATACACGTATCTGACAAAGGACGTGTATCTCTAAAGATCTCCATAAAGTCATTAAGGAAAAGATGACTCAATTAAAAATACCAAGGAAAGGACTGAACAGGTGCTATACATACGAGGATATCCAAATGGCTAATAGATACTTCAAAGTGTTCAACCTCATTAGCTATTTGGCAAAAGAAAATTAAAAACCACAATAAAATTTTTTCACATAAACCCATTGCTGTCAAATTGATTCTGACTCATAGCGACCCTATAGGACAGAGTAGAACTGTCCTGTAGGGTTTCCAGGGAGTGGCTGGTGGATTCAAACTGCTGACCTTTTGGTCAGTAGCCAAGCTCTTAACCACTGTGCCACCAGGCCTGCAATGCATCCTCCTAAATGACGAAATACAAAATATATAGCGAACAAAACAAAAGAAACATCAATACAAATAATAAAAGATTTCAAAATACCAAGCTTGTTGAGGAACTCTCATGCAGTGTTGGTGGGAGTGTCAACTGGTACAACCATTCTGAAAAATTGTTTTGCACTTTTAAAGTTAAATATATGCATAGCTTATGACACAAGTACACTCCTATTTAAATATTCAACATAAATGCACACACATATGCACCAATGACTATGTACAAAAATGTGCAGAGCAACATTATTCAGAAAAGTCCAAAGTGTAAATAATGCAAATGTCCATCAAGAGTAGAATGGAAATATAATTTGTGATATATTGATCACATGTGTGAATACTACTAATGAATTAAAAAAGTAAAAATTACACACATGCAATAATATACGCCAATTTCATGGACACAGTTTTGAGTACTGAAACCAGACATGAAAGAGTACATACTGTATGACTTATGTAAAAATGAAAATAGGCAAAACTAATCACTGGCTATAGAAGTCAGAATAATGCTTATCTTTCTGGGAGCTAACGACTGACATAAGCATATAACAGTTTTTCTGGAAATTGGTAATGTTCTATTTCTCTGTTTGGGTAGTGGTTACACAGGTGTGTTCATTTTTCAAAAATCGTCATGCTGTCCTATGATGATTTATGCACTTTTCTCTATATGTATTTTTAAAATAAAATAAGAACAAATATCTTCTCTGGAGCAAAGAGATCATGCTGTTCAAAGTCAGCAGAGTTGTGCTCCATAAGCCTGAAGAGAAGTAGCATCAGGTAACCTAATCCAAAGAGACTAAATTAGAAAGTGGGAAATTATCCAATTTTGTTTATTTGAGAATTCATGAATAATCAGAGAGTAACAGCGAACTGATATTGAAAGAGAGAAAATATATATATATGTCTAAAGTAAATGTAAGAAAAAAAATAAATATAAGAAATAAAATGAAGCCATCCAATTAAGGGCAAAGAGCCTGGACACAGCACTGGAGGTGCTCAGCTCACTCATTTATGCCAAGAAATTTGGAAGACAGCTACTTGGCCAATTGACTGGAAGAGATCCGTATTAACCCCCGTTCCAAAGAAAGGTGATCCAACAGAATGTGGAAATTATTGAACATCATTAATATCACATGCAAGTAAAATTTAGCTGAAGATCATTCAAAAATGGTTCCAGCAATACATTGACAGGGAACTGCCAGAAATTCAGGCCGGATTCAGAAGAGGATGTGGATCCAGGGATATCATTGCTGATGTCAGATGGATCCTGGCTGAAAGCAGAGAATACCAGAAAGAAGTTTACCTGTATTTTATTGACTATACAAACGAATTTGACTGTGTGAATCATAACAAATTATGGATACCATTGCAAAGAATGGGAATTCCAGAACACTTAATTGTGCTTATGAAGAACATGTACATAGACCAAGAGGCGGTCATTGGAACAGAACAAGGGGATCCTGAATGGTTTAAAGTCAGGAAAGATGTTTGTCAGGATAGTATCTTTTCACCATGCTTATTCAAACTGTATGCTGAGCAAAGAACTCAAGAAGCTGGACTATACGAAGAAGAAAGCGTTATCAGAATTGGAGGAAGACTCATTAACAACCTGTGATATGCAGATGACACAACCTTGCTTGCTGAAAGTGAAGAGGACTTGAAGCACTTACTAATGAAGATCAAAAACTACAGCTTTCAGTATGGATTACACCGCAACATGAAGATAACAGAAATTGTCACTACTGGACCAATAAGCAACATCCTGATAAATGGAGAAAAGATTAAAGTTGTCAAGGCTTTTATTTTACTTGGATTCACAATCAATGCCCATGGAAGCAGCAGTGAAGAAATCAAAGGATATATTGCATTAGGTAAATCTGCAACAAAAGACCTCTTTAAAGTATTGAAAAGCAAAGATGTTACTTTGAGGAGTAAGATGTCGCCTGACCCAAGCCAAGGTGTTTTCAACTGCCTCATACGCATGTGAAAGCTGAACAATATATAAGAAAGACCTAAGAAGAATTGATGCCTGTGAATTATGGTGTTGACAAAGAATATTGAATATGCCAAAAGAATGAAAAAATCTGTCTTGTAAGAAGTACAGTCCTAGTGCTCCTTGGAAGAAAGGATAGAGAGATTTTGTCTCACGTACTTTGGACATTTTATCAGGAGGGACCAGTCCCTGGAGAAGAACATCATGCTTGGTAAGAGAGAAGTCAGCTAAAAAGAGGAAGACCCTCAGCAAGAGGGATTAACACAGTGGCTGCAACAATGGGATAAAATATAGCAACAATTGTGAGGATGGCACAGGACCCAGCCGTGCTTCAGTCGGTTGTCTGTGGGATTGCTATGAGTGGGAACTGACTGGATGGCACCTAACAACAACAATGACAACACCAACATTGATCTAACATTGAGAGAAGAGAGAAAAAAATCAAAATTAATGCAAGAAAAATAAATAACTGTAAGAAATAAAGCCATCCAGTTAAGGTCAAATACCTCCACAAGAGCTCATGAAGACATCTTCACCATAGCCTGGAACAATTTAGCATTCATAATGATGACCCTGAGAAATACTTTATTAAAGTAAGCATCAAACGTTATAGGTCTTAGTTTATAATAGAAACTTATTTTTATATATTAAAAGGAAGCCTCCATCATTAAAAAGTAATTTATTAAGCAACTTTCTTAATATTTAAAAAAATTACTTATCTATGTTTCCCTTTTAAAACTATCCCCAGGCGGAAGGAAGCTCATTGAGTTTTACTTTTTTAATAGACAAGGTTTCCTTTGGTTAATACACTTTTGTTAATTGCACGCTTAATGAATCTCCACAGGAATCCCACCCTGTGAGAGGCAAGATTGTATTCTTTAAGGAAATGTTTTTGGAGCTTCTCCTGACATGTGTCCCCAGATGAACTTTTCTGTGTCTACCTAGGTTCTAAAGTGTGGAGATCAGAAGAAATTCAATAGAGTTTTATGGCTCTCTTTTTAAAGATATTAACATAGGTGTTGTTGAGTTGATTTCAACTCATAGGGACCCCATGTGACAGAGTACATAGAATTGCCCCATAGGGTTTTTTAGGCTAGAATCTTTATGGGAACAGATTTATACCTTTTGACCGCCAACCTTTTGATTAGCAATCTAGCACTTAACCATTACACCACTAAGTGTCTGGAGGTAAATAATTGGCTATCACTGAGTTTAATTTAAACTATTATAAACGATTTTACAATTTTGGCTATTATATTTTCTCAAAAGAAGTTATCATGAGGACTTTCGTTGGCTAGAGTAGTGTTAGCAGAGTACACAGATTTGTTGGTTCAATTAAATGATATACTTTATACATCTTGGTTAAGTAAGTCTGTAGCCAGGCAAATTCTCAATATTACCTGAAAGGATGAATACAGATTTATGAGCACATGTATTATTAGCATAGTTGGTTCAGAGCTCAGTTAACACATAACTACAACACTGTTAATAAAGACATAAGGAAGTAATGTCTAACACATTTTTATTAACTAGAGAAGTAGACCAGTGTGATTTAGGGACATATATGTATTCTGTAATACATATATTAAGAGCTTTTTTGTTTCATTATAACATGAGCAGTAACTCAAAATTGACATTATAAAGTGAAGATCTTTTGGAGTTACTTTAATGAAATTGAATAATTTGTAATGATCACATCTCTAATTATGACTTCCAGTGTGCTTAACACTGACCTTTCTTCCTTAAGCACATTAAACATACCAAATGGAAATACCTTAAACTACTAATTTTCTTCCTAGGATTTTTTTATATGTAAAGTCAAAAAAAAAAAAAAAAAAAAAAAGTGAATTCTGGCAAGCCAATGCCCACAGGCATCAGATTTAAATTAGTGGCGCCCTAAGGGAAAATATTGAAAAATAGCAAAAATACAACTTTATCACAACTTATCTAACAATGCCATAGAGTGGTTATGATTGAGGATTGAGAACAGGGTTTCAAGGTGTTTAATCAGCCTTCAGGATAGTACTGGTGTGTAGAATTGCTGAGAATGCACCTCTTGAAATGTCAGTAAGGGAAGACTTGATGTATTTCTGCAGAAACCATCCGGGTTTTAAAATCTCATACTTAACTGTTTACTACCTGCTCACCGAACACCAACTTGTACGATGGGTGCAACTGTGCACAACAAAACTGATACCGAGTAGAGACACTGGGGCATACCTATTTATAGACAGATTACAGGTTGATTCTTTCTTTAGATGTAACTTAAGGCAGCTCTGCTAAGTTCACAGCAGTAGCCCCTGTGTGGGACACCTAGCCTGTGTGTGAACTTGGCAGCTAGAATGGGCAGAGATGCAGAGGATAGCCAGGATGCGCATGTTGCCACTAGATACTAGTAAAGCTTAAAGTGCTCTAGGGCATACTGATTCCTCCAGATGGAGGGGCAGCAGAGCCACAACTTACATCTGCATAGCTCATAGTTTTGTGATTGCATAAAGTATATTATCATCATTTTATTATAATGCTGCTATGGGCCTCCCAGATTGGCAGAGTGTTTTCTTACTCAAAGTTTGTTGCTACCACTAGTTAGACATTTCCAAACTAGAAACCTATGATTTCCCTTTTTTTCCTCATTTGAGTCTTCTAATTTTATTTGCAAACCTAACATCTCTTAGCTCAGAGCAGTGAACAAGCTATTAAGAATTTGCTGTCATAGGGGCCTCAGGATTTTTATTTACATGTGTTTCGAGTCTAATATATACACAGACATACCACGCATAAAGTGCAAATGCACTCATGCATATGTTTTACTTTTAGCTCAGGTGAATGCTTAATATTTTTTCTTAACATGTATCACTATCTGTGGTTGCATTTTAATTTATCATCTTAGACTTTAAATGGAGTATAAGTTTCAGGGGGAGAGTCTTAGATCAGGTTCCTTAGAAACAGACTGAGATGAAAAGTGACTTGCAGATTTATCTGGCTGTTCTTAGGAGAGATACACTTGTAATGAAGTTAGGAAGGGCAGATAGAGAAGCTGATCTAGAACGTTTTTAGCTAATCCTAAGGCACTCAACAGCAGCAGTAGGAAGCTCTGGAGCTGAAACGGAACTTCAGAGTGACAGCTTCTGGCAGGGTGTAGAGTGAGGGCTGAAAGAAGGCCATAATCTTGGGTTAAGCAGTATGCTATAGCCAAGAACAATTCCCAGGTAGGGAAATGGACAGTGAGCCAGCAGCATCTGATGTTCCCAACAGCTGGGGCACAGGTGTGTCATAGTACCAGTTTTTACTAGAGGGGGCTTGGGCTTTATTTGCATTATTCATTATTATATCTCTAGAAATTAGAACCGTGCTTAGCAGATAGCATGGGCTCAATGAAAAATGACTTAATGAAAACAAATTATTTATCAAAATCTTATAACTTATTTCTTACTAAACCTGTAAAATCCTATGTTATGTAACTTGTTTCTTACTAAATCTGTAAGTCCAATAAGCTCTGAATTACGGTACAGATTAGAAGGGAAGAATAATGGTCTCTGTTCTTCATATTTTATTTATTAATATACATATATATATGTTTAATATAAACCTGAGTAATTGGTGAAGAGGTTATATTAGTGATGGATTTCCCAACACACTGGCAGTAAATAATAGTGGTGAAATACTTAGGAAAATATTAATACTATATCCAAGAAACTCTCATTATTAAATATGAAAAGAAGGAAATATATATGACAAGTCCAAAGCAAGCCAGTCGGATTATGTTCTGTTGTGATCCATAAGGTTTTCATTGGCCAATTAAGTAGATCAGCAGGCCTTTATTCCTAGCCTGCAAATACAGATTAAAATTGCAATGATACAGAGAAGAATATAATAGCCCTAGGATAAATATAGAATGCAAATATGTGAAACATTACTTGTGTATCATATATTAAAAACAAACAAACCTGTTGCCGTCAAGTTGATTCCGACTCATAGCAACACTGTAGGACAGAGTAGACCTGCCCCATAGGGTTTCCAAGGAACAGCTGGTGGATTTGAACTGCCTACCTTTTGGTTAGCAGCCTGGCTCTTAACTGTATCATATATAAAAGGGAAAAAAATATCATGCCAGTCAAAATTCTCCCTGAGACACTTAATGTCGTAAGAGAATGAAACAACACCAATCAGATATTCAAGGGAAAACTGTGTCGATCATGGAGTATATAGTGAGTCAAGCTTTCTTGCAACTACCAAACCTAGAGTATTATACCTGTACGAAATTGAGAGATATTTTCCCAATAAATTCTTCTTGAGAACACTCCTGACAAATTATAGACAATCAAGGTATGTCTGAGGAAACTTTGTTCAGAATATTGAAGTGCAGAACTAATACACAAATGTGAGACTGTGTAGCAAAACAGAATATAAATGTATATGCTGTGATGATTTAAAATAACTCAACAAAATTATTAGGAAAAAGGGATGAAGAATTTACAGCTAGATTAAATTCATTGTTTGCCTCTTCTCTAATAACTGGATTTCATTTAAAGCTCAAAGTTCAAGTAAGAGATTTATAAGCCTCTTTAATAGTACTTTGAAAAATTGTTGAACAAATGGAGTGGAGAAAGAAAGAGAATTAGGGAGGAGGAGAAATAAGATTAATTCATCAGTGCTCATATTAGGTAACCAAGGGTTATCTAAATAAATAGAAGATTAAGTTTTTATATACTAACCTCTTATATAATCTTATTGTATAAGCTATAACTATAAAAGTATAGAATAAATACAACCAATTCTATGTATCAGAGAGTCTACACACACAAACACACAGCAAAGAAAGTTCACCACATAGTGAGATTTGTTTTTAAAAGCTATAAAAATAGAAATTACAACCTAAAACAATCTGGCAGAACTAAGATGAAATACATCTGCCATGTCCATAAATGCAATCTGGCTAAACACACCCATTAAAAGAAAAGCAGAACTCAAAGTAAAACTCAAATCTGGTCTATAAATGCAGAATATATTAAAGAGACACAGATAAGACAGTGGTTTAAAAGTTTGAAATAAAAAAAAAGAAGGAAAAGTTTATAAGGCAAATGCAAACAAATAAACGAACAAAAAAGAAGGATGGAATTCACAGTGCTTATCTCCGAGTTATGCATAACTATCTACCAAATAACATAATATCACCATTCATAAAGCAAACATTAAGGATAAACTTTGGAATAGACAGAAACCTCCCGGCAATAAGAAACTTTAATTCTCTCTCAGTCTATGAGACATTATATAAGAAAGATTGCAAAGTAAATAAATATCACAATTAAAACTGATTGATATAGAAATTAGTCTGAATACCATGAGAATAGAGAATATATCTACCTTTCAGATGTCTATGGAATATTCACAAACAGCTATATATGAGTTTGCAGCAAACTCTCAATATTTAGATGCCAAAGAGTAAAGATAGCAATACATCTCTGATCATAATGCCAAATAAAAATCTGTAAATTAATAACAAAGGCAGAAAACAAAATGATCCTTCACATAGAAATTAACATATTAATATACTCTTTATTAAACTAAGTCTTTACTGACTAAATAAAAACAAATACATATATATGGAAACCCTGGTGGCTTTGTGGTTAAGAGCTACAGCTGCTAACCAAAAAGTTGGCAGTTCAAATCCACCAGGTGCTCCCTGGAAACTCTATGGGGCAGTTCTACTCTGTCCTGTAGGGTTGCTATGAGTCAGAATTGACTGGACGGCAACAGGTTTGGTATATATACACATACATATTGTTGAATAAATTGTTGAATAAATGGAGTGGGTAAGGAAAGAGAATTGGGGCAGCAGGAGATATATATTTAAACATATATGTAATATATACACTATATTTATACATATATATAATACGGTGGAATTTTGCAAAGCCCAAAATAATAAATAAAAATACTATTTTTCAGAACCAATGGGATGGGACCCAGCAAAATAAGCATGCAGAGGAAAACTCATAGTCTTGAATAATTATATAAATAAAAATAAATAAAGCAAATTAATAAAATTTTCAAATCTTAAAAGAGTTAGAATTAGAATAACAAAGAGTACTGAAGGGTGTCTGAAGGAAGAAATTAATGAATCTAAAAGAGAAATTATTGAATTGAAATAAGTAAAAAACAATAGAACTATAAACAGATACACAGGCTTGCTCTTTGAATAAAAAAAATAGCAACATCGTAGCTAACCTATTTAAGAAAAGTGTCAAAGGAAACAAATACAAAATAATAAATGATGAGGAGAACACACACACAGAGTTTCTTAGACTCTAAGAGTACATTGCAGAACATCAGTAAATAAATGTCAAAAACTGGAAAAAATGGTTAAGTTTTTAATAAAACATACTGTTGCAAAATTGACTACATAAGAGATAAAAGATCACCTTTTAAAGTAGAGATAGAGTGTTATAAAAGAACCATTCTCAACAAAACTACCACCAGAATCAATTATTTTAAAAGAAAATTTTACCAAACGCTTATAGAATAGATGATTTCAATGCTATTTAAATTATTTCAGATCATAGAAAAAGAAAGAAAAGCTTCCAAACTCTTTTAATGATACAACTATAACATTGATTCCAACATTTGGCATTAAAAATAATAAAAAATTTCACTTATCACTATGAATAAAAATAATAAACAAAATATTAGTAAAAAAAACCCAGAAGAACATGAAAATAAAAATACATTATGACCAAAGAAGATTTATTCCAGGAATAGTTTATCACAAAATTAGGAAATCTATTAATGTAACAATAAAAAGATGAGGGGAAGCTACAACAATCATTCTTAATTAAAAATAGTCTGTAAATAGGAATGGATAAATACTTGTTAACATGAAAAACTGTATCTCAAAACCAAAAGCAAGAACATGCTTAACGGAGAAATAATTAATGACGTGACACTAAAGGTAGGAACAAGAAAAGATGGGTACAATGATCCCTTGTATTAAATAATGTTGTTATTAGGTGCTGTCGTGTCGATTCTCACTCATAGCGACCCTATGTAACAGAACAAAATGCTACATGGTCCTGCTTCATCTTCATGATCGTTGTTATGCTTGAGCCCGTTGTTGCAGCCACTGTGTCAATCCATCTCACTGAGGGTCTTCCTCTTTTTCGCTGACTTTCTACTTTGCCAAGCATGATGTCCTTCTCCTGATACCGTGTTCAAGGTATGTAAGACAAAGTCTCACCATCCTTGGTTCTAAGGAACATTCTGGATGTACTTCTTCCAAGACAGATTTGTTCATTCTTTTGGAAATCCATGGTATATTCAATATGCTTTGCCAACACCATAATTCAAAAGCGTCACTTCTTCTTTGGTCTTCCTTATTCGTTGCCCAGCTTTCATACACATATGAGACAGCTGAAAACACCATGGCTTGGGTCAGGTGCACCTTAGTCCTTAAGGTGACATCTTTGCTTTTTAACTCTTTAAAGAGTTCTTTTGCAGCAGAATTGCCCAATGCAATGAGTCTTTTGATTTCTAGACTACTGCTTCCATGGGTGTTGATTGTGGATCCAAGTAAAATGAAATCCTTGACAACATCAGTCTTTTCTCCCTTTATCATGATGTTGCTAATTGGTCCAGTTGTGAGGATTTTTGTTTTCTTTATGTTGAGGTTTAATCCGTACTGGAGGTTGTAGTCTTTGATCTTCATCAAGTCCTCTTCACTTTCAGCAAGCAAGGTGTGTCTTCTACATAACACAGGTTATTAATGAGTCTTCCTCCAATTCTGATGCCCGGTTCTTCTTCATATAGTCCAGCTTCTTGGATTCTTTGCTCAGCATACAGACTGAACAAATATGGCGAAAGGATACAACGCTGACGGACAACTTTTCTGCCTTTAAACAATATCTCGTTGTCCTGTTCGAATAACTGCCTCTTGATTTACGTACAGGTTCCTCATGAGCACAATTAAGGGTTCTGGAATTGCCATTCTTCCCAATGTTATCCATAATTTGTTATGACCCACACAGTCGAATTCCTTTGCATAGTCAATAAAACACAAGTAAACATCTTTCTGGTATTCTCTGCTTTCAGCCAGGATCCATCTGACATCAATAATGATATCTCTGGTTCCACATCCTCTTCTGAATCTGGCTTGAATTTATGGCAGTTCCCTGTTGATGTACTGCTGCAGGCGCTATTGAATGATCTTCAGTAAAATTTTACTAGTATAAAATTATATTAAGTATATAAGACAAGAAAAATAAAAATGTATAAAAATTAGAAAGGAAGAGGTAAAATGATCTTTTTTTTCTTTTTACAGGTGATATTATTGCATGATAAGATAGTATAATTAAGTAGCAGGATATAAAATTGATATACATTTATACAAAAACATCTGTTGGAAGACACAACAAGGGAAAATTTTATAATTGCAATATAATAATAACAAAATGATAAAATATCTAGTGGTAAACTTAATGATTAATATGCAATAACTGTCCCTCTAAAAGAAAACTCTATTGAAAGGGAAAAAAGAAAAAAAATAAGTAAAATTAGTTGTATAAGTGGAAAGGCATGTTATATCATTCTTGTTTTAAAAGACTCAAAATCATAAAAACATCAATGTAACTTGTAAATTTAGTGGGATCCAAATAAAAATAACATCTTTATTTGCTAATCGGAAAAGCCAATTCTAAAGCTCAAATGAAAAAAATAAAAATGATAGGACTTCTGGCTTCAGGTCTAAAAAGTAAAGGGTTTAGAAGTCAACACTCTTATCTTCAAAAAAAGAAAAATTTGAACAAAATGAAAATCAGCAACTTACCTTGGACCCGCCAGAGAAATGAGTTTGCAAGGCAAACCACCAAGCCGAAGGATGGACAGATGGATGAGTCCAGATAGTCACATCCAAAATCTGGTTAGCTAGAGCAGCAGCCTCTGGAGGTATAAACTGGCAATAACATGTAAATTGTATTTTTTAAAACATTTTTTTTAATTTTCATGTAAATGGTAATTTTGATGAATTGCTGGAGACTGAACATGAGCTAGAATGAGGATGAGACACTCCTTATGGCCAGTCTTAAGGCGACCCCTACACTTTCCTTGACTTTAGTTCATGGAACCCCACCAAGTTCTCAACGTGAAGATTTGACCAAGATCTCTTGTGGATTTGACAGGGGAAAGGAAGAGTAATCATTATGAAATATGCCCAGAATCTTCTCATAACAAAGACCTACACCACAGGGGTAAAAATATTACCAGAGCCATGTCCAAGAGTCATAGAGAAGGACATTCCTCTCACTCTAGCTCCATCCCATCTAACAGAGAGTGATGAGATATGCATGAAGAAGCATTTGTGGAGGTCACAGACCAGAGGCCCAGGCCAACTGAAAGACTGAGTTTTGATCATAGGTTTATAGAATATTTCCCCTCCTCCATCACACCGATTGGGCTTCAGTATAATAATAGTAGCTTACAGATGAAATAACTGCAAGACACAAACTTTCCCTGAGGAGGAGTACTTACGGATGCCCAATGTCAACAGGGGAGACAAAAACAAGAACACTAGAGGAATCTGAAATTTTTGGCATTTAAAATTACAGCAAACATGAACAAAGCTCCTAGCCAGAAGAACATAAATCCTCACACAAAAGACTTATTTGCTTCAGTTCTGAGTATCTGAAACAGCATTTCTTATTTCCAACAAAAAGTTGTAAGATAGGGCAAAAGGAAAGGAAAAGCACAGTCTCAAGACACAAGGCAATCAGAACCAGATTCAGAGGCGAAGTGTCTGTTGGGATTATGAGGCATGGAGTTTAAAATACCTATAATTAATATGATAAGGGATCTAGTGAAAAAAAGTAGACAACGTAAAAACAGATGGATAATGCAAGCAAAGAGAAGGAAACTCTAAGGAAGAATACAAAGAAAACTCTAGAAATAAAAATACTAGAACAGAAGTGAAGCCTGTCTTTTACTCATCAGTAGACTAAACAAGGCTGAGAGAATAATAACTCAGTTAAAGATAGGTCAATAGAAACTTCCCAAAATTGAAATGCAAAGAGAAATAATGGGGGTGGGAAAGGGGAGGAAAAGAAGAAATGAACATTTATTCAGCAGTTGTAATGTATGATATCTACAAATTGATGTAAAAAAATGTGTATTTCCAAACGAAAACCTGCACATGAATGCTTATAGAACCTTTATTCATTATTGCTAAAATCTCGAAGCAACCAAGATTTCCCTCAGTAAATAAATGGATAAACAATATATTACCTGCAAATGATGGAATATTATTCAGCAATGGAAAAAAATGAGCTAAAGGCCAGAAAAGGACATGGATGGATCTTAAATGCATATTGTTAAGTGAAAGAAGCCAGTCTGAAAAAGCTATGTACTATAAAATCCCAACTATATGGCATTCTGGAAAAGGCAATACAATAGATACGGAAAAAGATCAGTACTTGCCAGAGGTTCAAAAGAGTGAGAGATGGTTGAGTGGGTGAAGCACAGAGAATTTTTTAGAGCAGTGAAACTATTCTGTATGGTACTGCTAATAGTGAATACACAATGTAAAGCATTTGCTAAAATACATGAAGTTAACCTTAAGGAACACAAATTAAAAATATTTAGATGGTCAGGGGACCATATTATGGAATACAGAATGTGATAACATGATCTACGTATATTACAAACATGTGAAACAACCTCAAGGACATGGATGGGGAATAAGTCTACGTAAGTAATTTTGGAAGAGTAGAGTCTGTAAGACTAAAGGCAAAAGAAATTGTACCTAAGAACTGTACTTTTGTCGATCAAGTTGTTTCCTACAGGGAAGCATAACTTTCCACTCCTTAATTATGGCAAATATATGATAGTAATGGCAGATGTTAATGATAGTGGAAGGAGCCCTGGTTGTGCTTGGCTCCTAACTGAAAGGTTGGTGGTTCGAACCCACCAGATGCTCCACAGGAGAGAAGACCTGGCAGTCTGCTCCTATAAAGACTGTTGTTGTTGCTAGGTGCTGTTAAGTTCATTATGATTCATAGTGACCCTATGTACAACAGAACGAAATACTGTCCAGTCCTGCCCAGTCCTTACAATCTTTGCTATGTTTGAACCCATTGTTACAGTCACTGTGTTGATCTATCTCATCAAGGGTCTTGCTCTTTTTCAATGATATTCTACTTTATCAAGCATAATATCCTTCTCTAGGGACCGATTCCTCCTGATAATCTGTCCAAAGTGCATGAAATAAAGTTTACCCATCTTCCTGTCAAGGAGCATTCTGGCTACACTTCTTCCAAGACAGATTTGTTCATTCTTCTGGCAGTCCGTGATATATTCAATATTCTTCACCAACACCATAATTCAACAAAATCAGTTCTTCTTGGGTCTTCCTTATTCATTACCCAGCTTTCACATGCATATGAGGTGATTGAAAATACATGGCTACGGTCAGGCACACCTTAGCCCTCAAAGTGACATCTCTGCTTTTTAACACACTAAAGAGATCTTTTGCAGCAGATTTGCCCAATGCAATAAGCTGTTTGATTTCTTGACTTTTGCTTCCATGGGTGTTGATTGTGGATGCAAGTAAAATTAAATAGTTGACAATTTCAATCTTTTCTCCATTTATCATGATGTTGCTTATTGGTCCAGTTATGAGGATAAAATAAAAAAAGGTATTAGAAAATGTAAACAATTGCTAGGAAGACCTGATCATAGCATGTGCTTCATAAGATGTTAAAGCATAGGACAGAGCCTTCATAATTAAAACAGTTTGTATTTTGCACATTAACAGACAGATTTAAAAAAAATCAGAGCATCTAAAAGTAGATTATATTAAGGAACATGCTATATGAAATCAGTGACAGAAAGAAGAACTCATTATTATTTAATGTTGTAACTAGCTGGCAGCTATGTGGAAAAAATGAAGTTAGATTCTTACCTCACCATGTACACAAGCATACATTTCTAATTGAGTCAAGTATTTAATTATTAAAATGAAATGATACAAGTATCAGAGAAAGATGTATGTGAATTAATTTTTAATCCTTTGTCTATTTATCAAAATTCAGAACCATAAAAGATATGGTTGATAAATTTATCTACATAAAAATAAAGATCATCTACATGACAGATAAACCAGCTTATTCATAACCGAAAACATACGACAAAAAAGACAACACAATTTGCAATTTATTTTGAAAAGAACTTCCTAATATATAAAAAGCATTTATAAATTTATAAGAAAAAAGACTATTTACTTAACAGAAAAAATGGGGAAAAAGTTTAGAGTTCAGAGAAAAGTAAACACAAATGACTTTTAGCCATTTTTAAATGTTATTAGGCTCTCTAGTAAAAATAGAAATGTAATTAAGACAACACAGACTATTTTTGCACATATTAGCTATGCAAAAATCCGAAAAATTAATAATCCATATTTCTAATAAAATATGGGAAAATAAGTATTCTTTTGTATTGTTGTGGGTAGCATTAATTTGTACAACTCCCAGATAGCATAAGTCCTTAGGTGGTGCCAATGGTTAAGCAGTCAATAGCTAGCTGAAAAGTTGGCAGTTTGAACCTACCCAGAGGTGCCTCAGAAGACAGGCCTGACCATCTGCTTCCAAAAAGTCACGTGAAGCGATTCTCCTCTGGGGCTGCCATGAGTTGGAATCTACTTTACAGCAATTAACAACAACAACAACATCACATTTACAAATGCATATACCCTGCTGACCCAGAAAATCCCACTCCTGAGAATTTTTCCTACGGATATATTACACCCGTATGGGAAAGGCTTGTACAGGGTTATTCATTGCACCCTTGTTTGAAGAGAAAAGATAGGTGAAAAAATATTCATCAAAAAGAAATCAATTAAATAGATAGAATGATGTCTTGACTGATAAATTAAAAAATTACAAAACAAAGGTTTTACTATGTTAAGAATACATGGTTATATATTTAGCTATAAAAACAAAACAAAACCAATTGCCATCAAGTTGATTCCAACTCATGTCGATCCCATGTTTCAGAGTAGAACTGTGCTCCTTGGGGTAGTCAATGACTGTGGTCTTCTGGATGCAGATCATAACACCTTTTTCTATGGTACCTCTGGGCGGGCTTGAACCACCAACTTTTTGGTTAGTACTCTAACACTTAACCATTTGTACCGACCAATACTCTATATTCATGTAGAGGCATAAATAAACTCTGGATGACATACAGAAGATGTCACAGTAGTCATCTAAGGGAAGAATTGGTGGGAAAGGATGAGAACTGAGAACATGGAGAATAATGATGGGAGAGAATATTTTTACCATATATGTTTATATAATTTAAATTTTAATAATTTAATTTAATAATTTTAACAATAATCACAATAGATTCTTACTGATTTCCTATTTAATAAATAACTATCATTTTGGTTTGCAGTATATTCTTTACTAATTTAGGAAAAGTCTCCTCTCATCCCAACCCCCATGGAAACACTCGCTACTACTAAACAAATAATGTTTTAGGATTGAAGAAAATTTTCACAGGATGTTGAGTTTAGTGGCTTCAACATAATAAGCTTAACATCCTTTGATCAAAAAAGTACTCGGTTTTAAATACTAACTTCTAAATTTAAGTTTTCACTTAAAACTTGTCAAATGTCCTAATCGTATGACTTTAGCAAGTCACTTATTTCAACCTTTTTCAATGGGTTGTGGCAAAGATCAGACGATATTACGTAGATATGAGCACTTTGTAAATGTTAATGTACCAGATAAGTACAAGTTATTATTATGAAATAGACATTTGTTAAATTATACCCTAGGGTTCTTGAAACAACGAATGGACTTTTTAAAAAAGAAGTCACATTTATTAGGACAGGAATTAGTAATTCCTTGAACTCTGATGTTAGTTCCTGTCACTAGATGTTCCTGACATGCCTGGAGAAAAGTCACATAAAAAGATGACAAAATCCATGTGGAAGGGCTAAAGAAACTGCAGGCAAGACCACGCAAGAAGGAAATATAAATAAAAAATGCAGAGCCAAGGAAAGAAAGCATATGGCGACAAGAATCCATACTTGAAATTCCATGTTTCAGATGGAGCTCACCCCTGTAGCTTTTCTTCTGAGTATATTATTATTAAAAGCCATTTAACTATTTATTGTTTTTATAAAGGTCCTCATATTTTGTAACTTTCCAAAATATGGAAGTTTGTTTTTAAAATTCTAGACTTCAAAACTTGTTCTGAGATATTTAGATGAAATGTTATTAATAATAATGACAATGAATAGCAGTAGTTTCTGTTTTTATCTTCGTTACTTGATTTAGCCCCTGTTTCTGGTAGCCCTGTCTTCCAGATTATACAATGAGATTTCAGGCTGGTATCATTGCTATGCCTTTTATTTTATGGTTTCTTTTATGCCTAATATATTGACTCAACTCTTGATTACTGATGTATTATTCCACTCCCTGATTTTTGTATATGCAAAAATAGAGTCTTTCTTTCTACATTCAGAATTTAGATTCTTTGAATTTCTCCCAGACCTTGAATTGTTGACTGTCTTCTTAGAGGTTACTTATTACAAAACATGAATAAAGAGATTCTAACTGTATGAGTTTTTCTCAAGATAGATAAGCTTTTCCAGGTTGTGGAATTACAATGATAAATTTTTATGTATATACATGATGTTATCTCACTGCAGACAAAAAAGAACAAGAGTTGATAAATCAGTACTTCCCTCAGTTGATTCACAGTTTTTCACCACAGTTTGGATTTAATCCAAATTGATCTTTGCATACTTTTCATCACCTCTACTAGACAAGTTCATAGTAAACAGAAGGAAGCAAAGAAACACTGAAGATAAAAGGGTTTTTGTGTGTCTGGTCTAACCTTGGGCAATGTCATCCTTAATAACAACAGATGGTATGACTCCCTCTGACGTCCTGTTTGCTGATCTTATAAATGACTAAAAATTGGGGGTTTTAGCAAAAGTGCTGACAAAGTCTATACTGGATCATCTCACAAGATGACATTAACTTGCATTTCTGGTAACTGTAAAGGCAGTCTATTCTCACTACATTATAAGTAATAGCATCGACTATAATCCAATGTCCAAGTGCATTTCAAATATACATGGGAAACAATGAGAAGTTAGCATTTAGAAAATTACAAAATTAACGTGCCAGCAAGATGTATTGTCGCAGAGGAGTTTTTCCTTTTTCCCTGTGAACAAAAAAGACTTTAAACCTTCTCTTTTAAATTTCAAAAATAGAAAAATAGAAAGAGCTCTAAAATGCTTTTCAGAAAGAATAAAACTTAACTGGCCTGGCAAAACCTCCACCAGCCGTTTACTTGGTCCTGGTAGTTTCCAGTGTTCTAGAACGTTAGTTAGCACCAAGGAAGACAGCTGCAACTGACTGGGCGGACACTGCAGGCACCCTCCTTTTAGGTCATGTGATTGGTAAGAGTGCATGTGATTGGGAAGGTGGGTGCTTCAGTGAGGGCTCTCTAGCCTATGAAATGAGACATTAAACCTCTTACTCAAATTATAGTATGTTAGACCTCAAAGAGAATTTATAGACTATAATGACGTAAATATAGCTATAGATACTGAATTCAGTAATGAAGAAACCGAGTGCCAGAGAAGATATTTTTTCTAAATAATGCCGTATGCTGACATTAGATAATAACTTAGTAACTAAGTATATCTAGAACTCAGCTTTCCTTATTCCTAGATAGGCAGTTTTTCAACTCAATCTCTCTTTCTAGAGTATTTGTGGTAGTATTAATAGTGGTTGTTAGTATTGTATTGGTAACAGTAGCACCTGAGTTTGGCCAAAACTTTTATTATGCATTCTCTCACCACAAAGTTCTGAGGCTTTAATAGTAAGCTGCTTTCATTAATATCCCAATAATCCTGACTGATAAACTGAAGAAATAAAGCAACTAATATTTGCAAGGCATATATGTGAGAGACATTGCATAAGGCTTTACAAAATTTGATTTGACTTCCATAGTACTCCTGAAATTTAAGTATTTGTTTAAGCATTTTTATGCATACGGAACCATAGTTAAGAGAAATAAAATAACTTATCTAAGGTCACAGTAATGAGTAAGTTGTGAAGATAAAATTGTTTCCATCTCTTTGTCAACTTTTCATCTGACCAAGCAAATACAGTATCCAAGGTAAGCACTAGAATGAAGTTTCAAATACAGGATTTCAGACTCTGGATTGCTTGCATTTTCCATAGCATTACATTTTAGACTTTTTCCCCCCAGAGGTTCCTCAGAATTTTTATGAGGAAAAACTATTTTTCAGTTTCTACAACCTTGAAGATTTGAGTGGGGTATACTTGTAACCAATATGGAGACTTGCAGTGAGTCTCAGAGAGGGGAATTTGGCAGGATAAATCAGTGTGAAGGCCTGCCTCGAATAATACTCAAATCTCATTTTAGATTTCTATCTTTTGGTTAAGAAGTAAAAGTTTGTACTGGTGTGGTTGGGATAAGAACGGAAAAGGAAAAGATGGATTTACATGAATTCCTGGGTTGGGGAAGGCAGCATCTGAAATTCAATCTAACGCTAAAATTATTTTATGATGTGACTGTATCCAGAATGCAAAGGTCAAGGTTATTTAGCATGAGAAGAGATAAAGCAACTAGAGGAGAATAAATTCTACCTTCAAATAAAGCTAAAATAATCCAAACCTAGGAAGCATTGCATATTTTGTATCCATATTTGGAGAAAACACAAGACAATAATTAATTCCAATAATCAAAGAAAATATAGACAGAAACATATTATAAGAAAATATCTGGGATAGGAAATTGTGAAGCCATTCCCAATTTACCCATAATAATTTGTCTCTCCTCTGAATTTCTATCCCGTAGCTCTTATCAACCATGCCATTATTTAACACTCATTACTGAGTACATGCAATGCTGTCCCTCATAAAATACATGCTTTCTTCCTTAGTAGATTGTAACCTCTGTAAGCTGTTGTTTTTAGGTGCTGTTGAGTCAGTTCCAACTCATAGCAACTCTACGTACAACAGAATGAGAAACACTGCCTGGTCCTGCATCATCCTCACAATCATTGCTATGTTTGAGCCCCTTATTGCAGCCACTGTGTCAATTCATCTCATTGATGGTCGTCCTCATTTTCACTGACCCTCCACCTTATCAAGCATGATGTCCTTCTCCTGGGACTACTCCCTCCTGATAACGAATCCAAAGTACATGAGAAGAAGTCCCGCTATCCTCCCTACTAAGGAGCATTCTGGTTGTACTTCTTCGGAGACAGATTTGTCCATTCTTCTGAGAGTCCATGGTATATTCAATATTTTTCACCAACACTGTAATTCAAAGACATCAATTTTTCTTCATCTTTCTTAATCATTGTCCAGCTTTCACATGCATATGAGGCAATTAAGAATACCATAGCTTGGGTCAGGCCCACTGTAGTTCTCAAAGTGATATCTTTGCTTTTTAACACTTTAAGAGGTCTTTTGCAGCAGATTTGCCCAAGGCAATACATTATTTGATTTCTTGACTGCTGCTTCCACGGGTGTTGATTGTGGATCCAAGTAAAATGAGATTGTTGACTACTTCAATCTTTTCTCCGTTTATCATTACGTTGTTTAGTGGTCCAGTTGTGGGGGTTTCTGTTTTCTTTATGTTGTGGTGTAGTCCACACTGAAGGCTGTGGTCTTTGATCTTCTAGTCTTCTTCTTTTTCAGCAAGTAAGGTGTGTCAGCTGCATGTTGCAGGTTGTTAATGAGTTTTCCTCGAATCCTGATACCATGTTCTTCTTCATATAATCCAGTTTCTTAGATTATTTGCTCATCAGATTGAATAAGTATGGTGAAAAGATACAACCCTGACACACACCTTTCCTAATTTTAAACCACACAATTACACTCCCTCTGTTCCAATGACTGCCTTTTGGTCTATGTACAGGTTCTGCATGAGCATAATTAAGTGTTCTGAAATTTCCATTCTCGGAAATTTTATCCATAATTTGTTGTGATCACACAGTCGAATGTCTTTGCACATTCAGTAAAACACAAGTAAACATCTTTCTGTTATTCTCTGCTTTCAGCCAAAATCCACCTAACATCAATGACGATATCTAGATTCTCTTCTGAATCGGGCTTGAATTTCTGGCAGTTCCTTGTCGATGTACTGTTGCAATAGATTTTTAGTGATCTTCAGTAAAACTTTACTTGTGTGTAATATTAATGATATTGTTCAATAATTTCTGCATTAGGTTGGATCACCTTTCTTTGGAATGGGCACAGATATGGATGTCTTCCAGTCCATTGGCCACGTAGCTGTCATCCAAATTCCTTGATGTAGATGAGTGAGCACTTCCAGGGTTGCATACATTTGTTGAAACATCTCAGTTGG
This sequence comes from Trichechus manatus latirostris, assembly GCF_000243295.1. Taxonomy (NCBI): domain Eukaryota; kingdom Metazoa; phylum Chordata; class Mammalia; order Sirenia; family Trichechidae; genus Trichechus; species Trichechus manatus. The sequence goes on from NW_004444188.1 coordinate 2,143,133, forward strand.
TATTCAGTCAATTTCTGGAGTCTTATTTTTTGCCAAAGCCTTTAGTGTAGCTTGGACTTCTTCCTTTAGTACCATTGGTTCTTTATCATATGCTACTTCCTGAAATGGGTGAATGTTGACTAATTCTTTTTGATACAGTGATTCCATGCATTCCATACATCTTTTTTTGATACTTCCTGTATCATTTAATATTTTGCCCATAGAATCCTTCAATATTGCAACCCTAGGCTTGAATTTTTTGTTCAGTTCTTTCAGCTACCTCTGTAAGGACAACGTCAAAGAAAACTTCTTGGGATGAAGGAAATGTTCATTATCTTGATAATGGTAATCATTTCATGGTGGTATACATACATAAAAATTTATCAGATTGTGGACTTTAAATATATGCAATTCATTGTACTTCAGTTCTACCTGAAAAAATACACACACACAGACACACACATGTACACACACATATACATATATTAAGGTCCTAAATTTATGTTTAAATATATACATACATATTTTAAGCTTATAGACTTGACTGCACATTACTCAGTGTCACAGATGCCAGGCTAAGGAGCAGGGGAGAGAGGAATAAGACAGGCTTCAATGGGCTTGAGAACTACCTCAGCTTTATAGATGTCCCTCTCCAAAAGATGACTACTACATTAATACCAAATATCAGGTCCCATACACTGTTCTCTGAAATGAAGTGGAACTACCTTAGAGCACAGTGGCGGAAGCCTTTAGGCAGCAATGATTCTTGTCAGGTAACTAGAAGTCTCTTTCTGAATTGATTCATGGACTGATATATGGTGAGGAAAAAAAGGGGAGGACGTCAAGTCTCAATCTGTGAGCCTTTTTGACGTTTAAAAGTAAAGTAGAAGAAAATGACAAAACAAGGGAAACAGAGGAGTAACTCAAGAGGTAGGAAAAAAACAGAGAGCATGGTGTTATGAAAGTCATGAGAAAAAAATGTATTTCATAAAATAGAAATTGGGAGCTCTGTAAAATGTTGTTGGCAGAGTTGGAAATCATACCTAGTATATTCTATCCTGATTTTAAGACAACAAAATTATTTCTAAATCTCACCTGCTGGTGAGGATAAATTTACATAATCTACTGCTAAACTTGATATGGTTGGCTCAGTGATTGGGTGGAGCTTGCACTTAAAATCCCTGAAATCGAACAGGCCGAGGCAGGTAAGTCTAAGAGGCAGGGCCACCTTTTATACCTCTGAGCCCCAAAACTCCTGGCATAGTATTTCTGACAAAGCAGGCACTTGATAAATGTTTGCTGACTGATTGCCACATCAATAGAATCAAGGAATTTGCATATGATAATGGGGTTGAATATCTCATGTGACTCATCTGGAAAAAATGAAGGATAAAAGATATGATTAAAATCTATGAGGTTTTGAAGGATCTGAATTGAGTGAATGCAAATGTACTCATTATATGCTTGATTATTAGCATGATGAGGATGTCTTTAAATTTGAAAGAGACAATTGTGAATAAATAAAAGGTTAATAAGATTAATAATAAAAATGTTAATAAACTTTGAGATCTAAGACAGTAAGATGGGCTCAAAATATAGCTAGGCTTGAGACAAACCGGGATACATTGATAGAACATAAATCAAGAGTGGGCATTTAACACAATTCAATACCATGAACATTTGGATACAATTCCATACCCATCTGATGTTGACATTATGGAAAAAACAACATCCTTCTATAAACTTCTCCCCATTACCTTCTTTAAGAACTTAATTATGATCAGAATTAACAGAGGTTCTGAGGCAAGACATCATCTCTCACACTTTTTCAATGATGGACAACCATTTAGAAAGAGAGCACAACTACCTACGTACCTTGTAACAAAGAATCTTCTCCTCTAACTGGGAAGATTGTCTTTAGAATCAAGTATACAACTTTGGAGTATACTTGGAACTCCAGACTTGGAAATGATGAAATAGGGATGTTGCAGTCAAATATCTTTCACTCATAGCTAGCAGAATGTGGGTTTTCTCTATTGTTGAATGACTTGAGTTCCATGGGTAGAAGCATGTTTGAAGAAGAGTGGAATGAGATTGTTTGTATTAAGATCCTAAATTATGTTTAAATTATACCATAAAAATGACTCCGAAAATGATAAAAATTCAGTTCATTTTAAGATAGTTTTGTATAAAAACAATTAAATAAACTAACAATTTGGTGGACACAGTATTTCACTGAGTAGATAATTTTCTTTAGATAGAAAGGATTCAGCTGTTGTTAGGTGTCGTTGACTTATTTCTGACTCAAAGTGACCCTACATATAACAGAATGACACCCTACCTGGTCCTGTGCCATCCTCACAATAGTAGGTTTATTTGAGCCCGTTGATGCAGTTACTGTGTGAAACCATCTTGTTGGGTGTTTTCCCTTTTTTCACTGACCTTCTACTTTACCAAGCATGATGTCCTTCTCCAAAGATTGGTCCCTCTTGATAACATGTCCAAAGTAAATGAGATAAAGCTTCCCCAGACTAGCTTCTGAGGAGCATTCTGGCTGTACTTCCTCCAAGACAGGTTTGTTCACTATTCTGGAAGTCCATGGTATATTAAATATATATTAAAAATTTATTTTTAGTTGATAATATTAAATAGTGTTTCACATTTTTTTGCTTAGTATTTTATTTGATTAAAAATAATTTTTATGTTTTTATCTCCTCAATTACTGAAAAATAGTAGAAATCAGGTTCCAGGTTATCTTCAATAGCAATTTATGTATAAATTCTATGTAGATAGTTTAATCCATGGGCATGTTTGTGGCATTTAATATGAAACTTAACAATAGCTGAATAGCTACAAACCATGTCTACCAAAGCAATCACAGTTGATAAAAAAAAACATTTTATGTTAAATGATTTTAACCTAATCCATCTTTTGAGTCCAAGTACTTTTATAAAAAAAAGTTATTAAAATGCAAATATGTCACTTGGCTTACAACTCTAAAATATTTTTCTAGAACTGTCATTCTGAACCAGTGTATGTGAATAACTTCCATTCTCTAAAAAGCTGTCTACAGAAATAGAGTCTTGCATAGGGGGTTAATTGCTAATGTTTTACTTGACTGCTAGGACAGCCATGTTTTCCACTTTCCAGTGTTAATGTGCCAGCACCCCCTGGTGGGCATTGGTAAAAATAGAATTTAATTCTACTGATAAGAAAGGTTAAAGGTGTTACCTTGTATTAGCCTTACTGTGTTGGAATGCATTTGCTCCATGCAGATAACTATGCATTTCTGAGTGACTATTGATGATAAAACCTTATACAACTACAAATACCCTAGTCAGGATACCACTAGCTGTCACTGACTTGAAATATTTGTGTATTTAAAAAGTTTACATATGCATTTTTGTATTTACGTGTGTGTGTTCACATATGTGAAGTAATTTGAGCTATTCATCAATGTGTGACAAACATTGTTTCCTGAGGTTTGTGTTATATATACTTATAATTATGAAAAGGACTTTGACTTTTAACTGGGTTACTGTGAAAAAGCACGGGTTTCTGCCTGAGACGGATTGCATTCAAACCCTAATTCTCCCAGTAACTAGCCTTGTGACCTAGCTCAAACTACTTATCCTTTCTGAACCTTAGCTTTTCCTATGTAAAACAAGGGTAAACACACATGCTGATTGTTACAAACTAGAAAACAAGTAATAGACAAATCCCTCCCAAAATTTTAGACAAGTTTTTCCAAAAGCCCTATGACATCTATGGTTAATAGTATGCATCTTTAAAAATACATAAACATGTACCAATTTTTATGATTGTATATTAAGAATAATGTAAAAATGCTAAGGAATTCTAAGCATCAAAATGCATTATTGATGGTGCTGTCAGCTGAAATAAACACAAAGTAGTTAAATCTTGATAAGAATAAATTGTATACTTTTCTTGTATTATCCAAGGGTAATTAAGAGAGGTTAGGCATTGAGAAATTTATAATAAATGCTGATCAGTTGATTGATAGGATGTACAAGTGCTCTAAAAATAGTCAAATCAAGTGCTAATAACCTGTAGCTGTCAAATCAGTTCCGACCCATAGAGACCCTATAGGACAGAGTAGAACTGCCCTATAGAGTTTCCAAAGAGGGGCTGGTGGATTCGAACTGCTGACCTTTTGGTAAGGAGCCTGAGCTCTTAACCACTGTGTCACCAGGAGTCCTGAAGCTTATTAATGAGATGATACCAAGCTTCAAGAGTTTATATAAATGCTTCTTTGTAAATTATTTGTAGATGTGAAAGAAAATCCCTTTAAAATTCATTCCCAAGAGAACATTAAAACCAAAAATTCTAATTGCCATCCAGTTGATTCTAATTTCTGGTAACCCCATGTGTTGCAGAGTAGAACTGCGCTATGTAAGGTTTTCATATCTGTGACCTTTCGGTCACCAGGCCTCTCTTCCAAGGCAGCTCTGGGTGGGTTCAAACCCTTAATCTTTTGATTAGGAGCCCAGCACTTAATTGTTTGCATTACCCAGATACAGCTTACATTAAATGATCTCTATATGTACAGATTTTCTGAGCCCTTCTTTGTCTTCCCCCACATCCCGGTTCCCTTCTACTCTAGTATGCTAAATTCTGTCTGAATTAAGATGTGCCTTGGTGTAGTCGTTAAGAGCTGGGCCGCTAACCAAACAAAAGGTTGGCAGTTCGAATCTATCAGTGGTTCCTTGGAAACCCTATGGGGCAGTTCTACTCTGTCCTATAGGGTCGCTGTGAGTGAGAATTGACTTGATGGCAATGGGTTTTTAAAAGACTACAATAAAAAGTTATTGTGGAACAAGAGCCAAAACTTAAGAATGAAAGAGGAGTTTCCTGATGGAAAAGTTTTGGGAGGGGGAGATTTTTGAATGACTGAAAAAGTTGGACTGAAAGAAGAGTGAGGCATAAAACACTCAAAGGATGCAATGGACAGAAAAAAAAAGCACGAAGGACAAACTCCATATTTTACAATTATGCCCTGTCTATAATATTTGGAAGCTATCTGGCAAGTATTGTTTTGGTGATTGCATTCTAGAATTTCCTGGTTTCACACTTTGGAGAAAATTTGATTTACGGTTCACTGAACAAAGCAGATCTTCTCTGACCACAAGGGTCTGTGGTAAACTGTTTGGCCAACATATTCCAGTATCATTACTATTGGCTACACCCTTAATTTACCATATGTTATGTGGTATACTTACACATCTTTTAATGGTTCTATATTCTATGCACTACGAGATGGAAACTTTTGGGCATCAATACTTTTTTCCTTTTTATGCTACATTTTATAGATAGCTAATATGATTTTTCAATATTTTTGCAATTGTTCGATCTAAGTCAGAGTTTCCCAAATATTTGTAGTGATAAGAACCTTCTGGAATGGTGTAAAAAAGTCACTCAAAAGAGCTGAATCATAATTTCTTTGAGAGGTACCAGGAAACCTGTGTTTACATGAGACACCCAACCCTATTCTTATGATCATTTAAACACTACAGATCCGTTTACTTGATTCTATTTTTATCTCCATTTTCAGAACAAATTGACATTAAGTGAATACACGCGCAGAGAGTTCAATTTTAAGATTAAAATGATATGTTGTGGTTAGCTGCTGTCTAATTAGCCCTAACTAATGAAGGCTTCATGTACAGCAGAATGAAATGCTGCCAGGTCCTGCACCATCACCATGATTGGCTGTGGATCAGACTGTTGAGATCCGTAAGATTTTTATTGGCTGATTTTCTGAGTACATCATCGGGCCTTTCTTAAATTACCCCAAATTTAGTGACTTAAAACAACAAAATTTCATTAACTCATAGTTTCCATAAGTCAGGATTCCAAAACATTTAGTTGGGTTTTCTCCTTAGGTTCTATAATGCTGAAATCAGTGTGTCAACCAAAAATGTACTTATCTGGGGTTGTGGCTAAGGAAAGCTCTGCTTTCAAGTTCACTGAGGTTGTTGGCAAAATTTGCTTCCTTGTGGTGTAAGACTGAGGTCCCATTTTCTTGATAGCTGTCAGAAAAGGACCACTCTCCGCTCTTAAAGGCCACTCTCAGGTCACTGCCACGTGGTTCCCTCCATCTCAGCAACAGAGAATAACCCTCATGTCAAATACTTCTCACACTTCATATGTCTCTGACTTCATTTCTACTACTAGCTAGAGAAAACTCTGTGGATTTAAAGGACTTATGTGATTAGATCAGACCTAAAAAATCTCCCGGTCTTAAAGTCAAATGGTTTGGGACTTTAATTACATCTGTAAAATTCCTTCAAAGAAATGTGTAGAGTACTGTTTGATTGACTGACCTGGGGATAGGAATCTTGGGAGACCACCTTAGAATTCTGTTTATCATAGCAACTAATACATTGAACATTTTTTCAACTTGCAAATAATTTAGAAATATGCTACAAAGTCTTGCCCTACATTGCTACTGGACAGTTTGTATTAGAGTCAAAATGAAGAAACAGAAGCCCTAAAGAACAGCTAGGGATCTTTGTGAAACGTGGAAAGAAGATGTTGTTTTTACAGAGTTTTGTTACCTTTTCTGGTCAAAAATCTGAACTTATTTCCCATCTCCTGAAATGATATATATATATATATATATATATATATATATGCATTTTAGGAGGATCATGGATATGAAATTAAGAGTTTCTGATCTAAAGGAAAAGGAACAAAAATTAGATTAATCAATGTCTGTGGATGCTTCTGATAGACATGACAGTGCATAACAGGATTTAAAAAGGATTCATTTTTAAATACGTCCAGTGACCGTATTTGACAGATTTTATTGGCATATTATACTATTTATTATAACCTGATATAACCGGGTATTTTGTAATTACATATCATGACAAAGAAAATAATGCTTATTTCATTACATTTTAAAGTCTAAGTTGTGAGGTTTTTACTTTGGTTTACTAAAAAAATAAATAAATAAAACCAAAAGCAAAACTCTATAAAAAGACAGTGTTAGGTAGAGTATAAACTAACAATTATGTTACGCTCTTTGGGAGTTACTGAAATGGCTTCCTGAGAGACACAGCTGTGTTGTTGTGGGAAAGGCACACATTTTTTAGAGCCTGAACAATCTGAGTTCAAACAATAATGCTATCACTTCCTGTGAACATGATTATAAGCAATGTAAGTCAATTTTCTGTGTTCCACTTTCCTTACTCAAAAACTTGAGATCTACTACCAAAGATTTATGTGACAATTGAATGATTACACGTCGAGTATGATGTCTAGCCTATTGTAGGCACTGTGCAAATATAGATTTCCTTTTATTATTTCCCAAGAGCTTGGCTCCTGGCTAGTGCTAGTTCTGGAATTTTATAATTTCTACATCTTCGCTTTGGGTTTGATGCAGTATCTCTCCAGAAGTTACCAATTTACTATCTCTGAGATATGTCCTATTATTCTATCAGTGTTATTTCACACCTCATGTTCAAGTAGTTTCTTTAAGGGCTGTGGGGAAGTGGAAAACTTCATAGGTAGGACTGGATACTGGAGAAGGCAGAGGCTCATGACAAAGAGATCAGGCTGGAGTAGCCTGTGAGGATTCTGGTAGTTGAGTACCTAGGCAAGTAAAAGCACCAAACACACAGTGTATTTACTTTATAATTGAGCTCGGGACTTTCTATACTTGTGTTAGTCGTAGATGTCATTATGTGTATGATTTAGTTACACTTTATCTCAAGTTTCATTTGTACAATTCTTTTAATAATTTCAAATTACTTTAACTGTGCCTATCATTAAAAAAATGAAATGAAGCTATATCTTCAGATACTTTGAATTTAAAAAATAATGTTTGTCAATAATGTTAATATAAAACTGGGTTCACAAGAGACACTGGTTATAGAAAACATTTTAATGCAGATCTCTTAGAAACTATTATTTTAGTGATAAAGAATACAATTCCCCTAAAACAAACAAAACAAAATACTATTAGATTATTAGAATTAATTCATAAATTCCTAATGACTAAGTTCCCCCTGGTGGTATACTTCAGATGCTATACCCAGCAAATTTGTCCTCATACTTTTTTGTTTTTTTTAAGGGAGGAAGCAAAAGATTGAATTTAGCCCTACTGAAAAGAGAGGGAGAAAAATGATTGAAATATTCTTTTGTGGGCAATCCATTTTATGTATCCATTTAGAGAACCTCGTTACTCTCTGATCCTAACTTATCGATTAAAACGTAGCTGTAATTTATCATGCTGTTATCACCCAACCACCACCCATCGGTTTGGCATACTATGGTGGCTTGTATATTGCTATGATGCTGGAGGCTATACCACTGGTATTTCAAATATCAGTCATGGTCACTCATGTTGGCTAAGTTTCAGCAGAGCTTCCAGACTAAGATAGACTAGGAAGGAAGGTCTCATAACTTACTTTAAAAAAGTAAAAAAAAAAAAAAGAAAAATTACTTTTAAGTTTAAACTAATCTTTTATTTCTTTATACCTCCTTGACTTCCCCTTCATATGAAAGATCTATGACTACATTATTTACTCCCTCTGTTTTGTTTTAATGTTGTCATCTTTTACATATTTACATCACAGTTTCCATATTTTCATTGTTTTAGCTTTGTTTTTTTTTTTGTGACTTCCCTATCTGGGTTGATATCTGGTTGTTCTGTCTTGGGTTATCTGATGTTACAGAGTTTCTAACTGGAGGACTCCCTTTAGTATTTCTTGTAATTTTCTTTGGTTTTTACAAATTCCCTAAACTTCTGTTTATCTGGAAATGCCCTAATTTCGCCATCATATTTGAGAGACAGTTGTACTGGATATATGATTCTTGGCTGGAAATTTTTTTTCCTTCAAGGCTTTATATAACTCATCCAATTGCCTTCTTGCCTGCATGGTTTCTGCTGAGTAGTCAGAGCTTAGTCTTATTGACTTTCCTTTGTAGATGACTTTTCATTTGTCCCTAGCCACTCTTAAAATTCTCTCTTTTTTTGGCAAGTTTGATTATAATATATCTTGGTGACTTTCTTTTGGGGTCTATCTGTGTGGGGTTAGATGAGCATCTTGGATAGATATCTTCTCATCTTTCACTATATCAAGGAAGTTTTCTGCCAACAAATCTTCAACAATTCTGTATTCTCTCTTATCCTTCCTTGTTCTGGTACTCCAATCACTCATAGGTTATTTCTCTTGATAGAGTCTTACATAATTCTTGGGGTTTCTTCATTTTTTTAAATTCTTTTATCTGATTTTTCCTCACATAAGTTGGTGTCAAGTGCTTTATCTTCACTCTTACTAATTCTGACTTCCATGCCTCAATTCTGCTCCTATGACTTTCTATTGAGTCATCTAATTCTGAAATTTTAAAGTTAATCTTTTGGATTTCTGTTTGCTTTCTCTCTATGGATTCTTGCAGCTTGTTAAATTTGTCATTACGGTCTTGTATAACCTTCTTAAGTTCCGTTATTGCTTTGTCTCTTCGTTCTTTGACTTGTTCTTTATTCTGAATGATCTCCTTCCTGATCTCTTGAAGAGCTCTGTATATTAATCTTTTGAATTCTACCTCTGACAATTCCAAGACCTTGTCTTCCTCCGGAAGGTTTCTTGATTCTTTGTTTTGGTCACTTGCTGAAGCTATCATGTTCTGCCTCTTTATGTGATTTGATATTGACTGTTGTGTCCAAGCCATCAATAAGTTATTATATTTATTTATTTTATGTTCACTTACTGTGTCCTAGGTTCTTGTTTTGTTTTGATATGCCCAAATAGGTTGGTCTTGTGAGCTAGTTTGATTATTGGCATCCTAGAAGCTCTCACATCCTATCACCTGGTGGTTAGAGCTGTTACTAGGCATGTGAGCCCAGGAGTCCATTTACTTTTCTTGTGCAGATTCAGCTCAAGTGTCCGGGTCGTTAGTCACTGAGTGTGTGGTGCAGGTTCTCACCTACAGTCCTAGATGGACTGGGGTGATTGGAGTAGGCACAGGTATCTGGCTGCAGTAGGGGGTTCATGTGCTGAACAAAGCAGGGGGCTGATGGCTGCCCCTGAGTGTCTGGGTGGAAGGCATGTCCCTGTTCCCTAGAGCACTTACGTGGGTGAGTTTTGCAGCTGGACTATGGGAACACAATGCTGTTGGTTGTAAGGACTGGGAGGCACCACTTATTCTTGGACCCCTGTCTTGGGAGGCTAGGTGGCATGGGTGGAGCCACTAGTCCTCAGGCCCCTGATGTGGATATGAGAGGACCCTGCTTAATGGGCAGTGCTGTGTCAAATGTCACAAATCTGCCACTCCTCCTTATAGCTGATACAGTTGAAAATAGGCTTCAGGTATATACACTGTTGTACTGTGCTAATGAGGGCCTACGCTATTGAAATGGGCCCACACAGGTGTATGTGGGGTGAAAGGCATTCAAAGTCTGTGGACCCCTTATGCCTTTGCCTAGGCAAAGGGGCTGTGCCTGCCCTGAGTTCCAGGCTTAGGGGAGCTGGCAGATTATTTTTTCCTGTTTGTTAATTTGTTCCCTCTCCAAAGCCAGGAGAATGGCTCAGGGCACGTGCCAGGTCCTACTTCCTGCCCAGGGGGCGCAGCAATCACCGAAGCCAGACTGGGACCTGGAGCAGATAAGGAAGGGTGCAGGTAAATGGGAGAGAGGTATTTCCCAAAGAGTCGATTTTTTTAATCTGTGAGGTAGGTTAGACACATGTACTTATCTTTCGCCAATTGAGCACCACTTCTTGCTGGTTCTGGAGGTTTGAGCAAACTCTCCACTGCTCAGTCTCTCCCAGTGTAGAAAACCTGCCCTGAGCACCACTGCTTGCCTTACCACCAGCTGATCCAGTCTGCAGGGTGCTGGTGCCAGCCAGGTCAGGTCTAGGCTACTCCTCACTTCTTCTGAACTATCTCTCCCACCCCCTGCCACTCAGTCTGATTCCTCAACTTTATCTTTGATGTTCTGGGCTCCTAGATTGTCATATATGATCAATTCACTTGTTTTTTCGGGTCTTTGTTGTAAGAGGGACCACAGGAAGCATCTGACTACACTGCCATCTTGGCCCAGCCTCCAAAAAAATTTACTTTTAACCAACTAAAATCTTATGAATCACAACAGAACATTGTCCGACTCTCCTGATATTTACATGTTATCAGGAGGAATCAATCACTGGGGGAGGATATCATGTTTGGTGAAGTAGAGGAGCAGTGAGGATGAGGAAGACCCTTGGTGAGATGGATTGGCACAATAGCTGTAAAGATGGATTCAAACATGCTGTCAATTGTGAGGATGATGTAGGACCAGACAATGGTTAATTCTGTTGTACGTAAGCTCACCATGAATCGATATCAACTTGATGGCAGCTGTCTCTCTCTCTCTCTCTCTCTCTCTGAGCCAAAGTATAAGAACAACTTGGAAAGTATCTTAACCAGACCTAAAAACAGCTTATTTTATCTGAGAGAATCACAGGATCTGCTTCTCTGTTTGTAAAACACTTAGACTTTAAGGGCTAAATTTTCTCATTATGACTAAATGAAATAAAATAGAATATTAGATGGAATGAAAGCAAGAAAACGTGCTGGAAAAATGGATCAAATAGCTTTGGTGGATAGTTAGTGAATGGCATCTCTGAAGACTAAGAGAGAAGCGTTGATTTAGTCTCTCAAGACCCAAGATGGCAGATCCAGGATGTGTGTTAATCTGTAACTGTAATTATCTGCCTTCATGGCTCTGCTGAGAATGCACGGCTGGTTTGTGGAAAGTTGAAAATTAAATACAGACATCAGAAGATTGCGGGTGAAAGAGATTTGTTAGGTGTTTGCACTGAGATGCTAAAGAACTCCCATTAAGATACATGTTGTAATACTTAAGGCATTGCTTTGAATTGGTTTCAAAACTTAAGCAGATCCAGACAAACTAGAGAAGGAATTAAGAACTAATTACATTAAAGCACTGAAGATCAATTTCTCATGGCTTGGTAGCTTTACATTATTGTTTCTTTAGAAGAGTAAAGGCAAATATTATAAGGAAATATCAAAGAATGCTTCTCTAGGACTCTGCATTATATATATGTCAGTATCAAAATTTTTATATTAGCATTTAATTGAGTTAGCTCATCTTTATTTCAGTAATACACATAATGCCCACTATGACATTTGATGCTGTTTTTCACACACACACACACAAATGTTGAAAAGGCGTTTATTTTGGAAAAAAAAAAAATCAATTTGGAAATGTGAAGGACTGAATTTCAAACAGTATTTTCCAGGTCTGAATGGAAGATGGTATTCATATATGATCAATAAAATCTAATGAAGTTCAATTAGAATTGTTTTTTTAATCATTATATATATATTTTCTTTTTTCCTTCTGGAAAGATAACAATAATATATTATTCCAACAGTATTGTGACCACATGCTTAGCAATGAAGTGAGCTTTCCGTCACTTTCCTTGTGTTTCCCAGTATGTTTTGAGCTCATTCTTGTTCTCCCACATTGAAAAGGGAGAAAGTGTGTATGAGAGTAAGTTGACCCCATACAGAGTGTCGTATCATCGTAGGTATTGTGACATTATTTAATATGCTTTACTATGCTATGACATTTCTTGTATCCTACTGATCTTTACTCTTCCCCTAAAAGGTGTATTCTACTTTGTAACATATGATAGAAAAATTGAAAAATATTTTTCTGTAACAAGCTTTATATAGTAGCCTTGAGCATGTGCATTGGTGGTCTCTAACTACCATCAAAACCAAACCCACTGTCGTCAAGTCAATTCCGACTCACAGAGACCCTATAGGACAGACTAGAACTGCCCCTTAGGGTTTCCAGGGAGTGGCAGGTAGATTCGAACTGCCAACCTTTTGGTTAGCAGCCAATCTCTTAACCACTGTGCCACCAGGGCTCCACTCTGAAGGAAGCATAATTGACTAAGAGTTCCAGTTGCTTCTTTGAAATCCACTGTTGAACTTGTACTGAAGCTCCACTTCCCATGGGCTGCACCCAGCCAGTGACTAAGCACGGCAGGGATACTAAGGCAGTCTTGTTCCTGAGGGACATAAGGCTCCTCTGATAGTTGATTTTGGCTTAAGAACTCCTTGACAGCTTTGACAAAACTTCCTTAGACGGCAAGTAGTCTAGAATACTTACACCATTGTTCCTTCTCTCTCTTCTTCACTCAGAATGAAACTTACATTTTTTTCTGACAGCTCTCCCAGAGTTCCACGCCTCCCTCCCCATATTCTTTCTCAAGGGTTTCCCCTAAGAAAATCACTGCATGTTTAATCTGGTCTTAGAGTCTTCTTCCTGGGATCTGGATTATCACAGTACATTTATTTAAAGTTATGTTATAATACTCTTTCTAAGGCTGAGAGTAACAAAATAGGACTATAACAAGATTACATATCCATACAAACACAAATGGGTCCAATGATAGGAATAAGACTGAGAAAGTTCAATTTCATCTTAGAGTGTTAGGTCCCTATTGTTGTGCTAGCAGATTTAAAGCTATTAGAGCATTTCTTTTCTTACTTATTGGATTTTATGTATTAAATCGGATATTTTAAGTTATCTAAACATACATTATGGTATGTTTAATCTGAAGAAGTTAGATATTGAATTTAAGGTTTATATCTGAGTTTAGAGGCAGAGCATAGATGAATCCAACACTGTTACTTACTCACTTTACTACAACTACGCTATTTGATGTGATTTTTCTCTTTGCTTATCTCCAGCTCAGCAGTCAACCTTTACCAAAGACAATAAAACCAGACATACAAAACATAAAAACATTCCCATCTAGTAGACTCTATGGATATCATTCTCCTCTTCATATAGAAAAAAAAAAGGCTCAATATTGCTTTATCAGTTATGTGAAAATACATCCTTTCCTACTAAATATCATGAACAATGATGAGCAAGAGAAGAAAAGGTTTTCAAACTTATCTTCAAAGTAGAGATTGTTTACAAATAAAATTTTATATGAAACTCAAATACATAAAACAGATACAGAGGCAACCGAATTTATTTTATGAAAGAAACTGAAATTTAATCAATTAAATTGAAATATGAAATAAGTATAAATTTATTTTAGAAATTCAAGAAAATACAATCATTTTTAGAGTAAAACAGAAAGATCGATAAGAATTTTCATAAATATCATTATTTGAGATCAGGAGCCTAACAAAAAAAAAGTTGCAATTTTCAATCAACATAAGCCTCCAGAAAAGGTCTAATTTTATTTTTTGAGTGTAGAGTATAGAAAACATCCTGATTCATTTACACATATGATTGATTGTAACTCTTAACAGATATTTAAATAGCTGGACATAAAATATCAGGAAACTCTTGAATAAAACTGAAAGTAAAAGGAAGCTTTATTTTATTTTATGTTTAATAGATAGTTGTGCTATTGAAGTTAAATATATACATATGTACATACATACACACACACGCACACACACACACGCACACACGCGCGCACACACACACACCCCATAAAACCAAAAGCATTGCCGAGGAGTCAATTCTGACTCATAAGGATCCTACAGGACAGAGTAGAGCTGCCCCATAGGGTTTCCAAGGCTATAATCTTTACAAAAGCAGACGGCCCCGTCTTTCTCCCTAGGAGCGGCTGGTAGGTTTGAACTGCCAACCTTTTAGTTAGCAACCGAGCTGCTTAACCACTGCAGTACCAGGGCTCCATATGTATGTACATATATGTGTGTGTATGTGTAATTTTTGTGTGTAATACTCCATGTATGATTTTTTAATTACAATTTTAAATATTTAAATATATGTAAAATTAAATTTGAAGTAAATTTTAGTGGCAGGTGGAAATCTTTAAATTGGAATTAGTGGGTAATAGCTTAAAAATCACTGAACTATTCTTGCACATGTATGTATAAGGAGTACAACTCTTTATATTTTCCTTGATCATCTTTTTTTGCCTAGAGTTGTGAGTATGCTCCCAAAGAGAAAAAGATTGCCTTACGATCAATTAAAATGAGATGAAGTACGTATTACAAAAAAATGTTTTGTCTGTATTGTTTTCAATGACTTTTTTCTTTAGGTTAAATTAAATATTCTCACATAGAACATTTGATTTGTATATGCATGTACCAAATCAAACTTTTATAAATTTTTCTTTCTCTCACTAAATTAATTTGCTTTCATGGAATTGTAGAAGCTTATGGCTTATGTGTTGCTGTGATGCTGGAAGCTATGCCACCAGTGTTTCAATTATCAGCTGCGTCACCGAAGCTGGACAGGTTTCAGTGGAGCTTCCAGACTAAGACAGACTAGGAAGAAGAACCTGGCAGTCTACTTCTAAAAAAACTGGCCCCTGAAAGCCTTATGAATAGCAGTAGAACATTGTCTGATATACTGCCAGAAGATGAGTCCCTCAGACTGGAAGGTACTCAAAATACAACTGGGGAAGAGCTGCCTCCTCAAAGTTGAGTCGACCTTTATGTCACAGGTGGAGTAAAGCTTTCAGGACCTTCATCTGCTGATGTGGCATGACTCATAGTGGGAAGAAACAGCTGCAAACTTCCACTAGTAATCAGAATTTGGAATGTATAAAGTATGAATCTAGGAAAATTGGAAGTTCTAAAACATGAAATAGAATGCTTGAAGATCGACATCCTAAGTATTAGTGAGCTGAAATGGACAAGTATTGACCATTTTGAATCAGGCGGTCATCTCATCTACTATGCCAGGATGACAAGTTGAAGAGGAATAGTGTTGCATTCATTGTCAAAAAGAACATTTCAGGATCTATCCTAAAATACAACACTGTCAGTGACAGTGCAATATCCATATGCCTAAAAGGAGGACCAGTTAATGCAACTATTACTTAAATTTATGCACCAACCACTAATGCCAAAAATGAAGAAATTGGAGATTTTTACCAACTTCTGCAGTCTTAAATTTTATCAAACATGTAATCAAGATGCATTGAAAAGTATTAGTGCTTGGAAGGCAAAAGTTGGAAACAAAGAAGAAGGGTCAGTAGTTGGAAAATATGGGCTTGGTGATAGACATGATGCCAGAGATCACATGATAGAACTTTGCAAGACCAACTACCACACATTCATTGGAAATACCTTTTCAACAACATAAACAGCAGCTATATGGGTTCTCTAGAGGAGCAATACCAGTGAAGCTTATGTACATAAATAGAAAGAAATTTATAGAAATATATAGAAAGAAATTTATTTAAAGGAAAAGGCTCATGCAGCTGTGGAGGCTGGCAAGACCCAGATCTGTGGGTCAGGCATCAGGCTGGAGGCTTTTCCTGACTTACGTGATTGCAGGGGCTGACGAACTCAACATTGGCAGGTCCAGCAGAAGTTTGCTGGGTTGTAAGAGCTGGTGAACCCCAAAATCTACCAGACAAAGAGCAGGCTGCTAGCTCATATCCCAAAAACCAGCGATCAGAAAAGGACGAGTCAGATGGAGGATTGAGAGAAAAGGAGCTTTGCCAGAACACACATATATGTTGGATGCAGGCCACATCCCCAAGGAAAATACCCCTTCAAATGATTGGCTGCTCACATCAGATCACAAAATGCAGTATGATTATATAATATCTGCCCAAACCATTGCGAATCATGGCCTAGCCATGTTGACACATAACCTTAACCATCACACTTGGACCTCACTCTACACAAGAATCATATCAAAAGCTCAATGTCATTAGTCGGAAGAAGGCCAGGGACTGATTGCAGAACAGACCATCAATTGCTCACATGCAAGTTCAAATTGAAGTGGAAGAAAATTAAAACAAGTCCATGAGATTCAAAGTACAAATTTTAGTACATCCCACTTGAATTTAGAGACAATCCCAAGAATAGATTTGATGTATTGAACACTAATGACTAAAGACCAGACTAGTTGTGGGATAACATCAAGGACATCATACATGAAGAAAGTAAAAGATCACAAAAAAGACAGGAAAGAAAGAAAATATCAAAATGGATGCCAGAAGAGACTCTGAAACTTGCTCTTGAACATCAAGTAGCTAAAGCAAATGGAAAATACGATGAAGTAATAAGAGCTGAACAGAAGATTTCAAAGGGTGGCTTGAAGAGACAGAGCAAATTATTATAATGAAATGTATGTACAAAGACCTGGAGTTAGAAAATCAAAAGGGAAAAACATGTTTGACATTTCTCAGGATGAAAGAAAAGAAGAAAAAATTCAAGCCTCAAGTTGCAATATTAAAGGATTCTATAGGCAAACAATTGAATGACTCAGGAAGCATCAAAAGAAGATAGAAGGAATACACAGAGCCATTGTACGAAAAAGAATTAATTGGTCAATATTTAGCCATTTCAGGAGGTAGCATATGACCAAGAACTAATGGTATTGAAGGAAGAAGTCCAGGCTGCACTGAAGGCAATGGCCAAAAAAAAAAAAAGGCTCCAGGAACTGACAGAACACCAATTGAGATGATTCAGAAAACAATGCTGGAAGTGCTCACTTGTCTATGCCAAGAAATTTGTAGGACAGCTACCTGGCCAACCAACTGGAAGAGATCCATATTTGTGCCCATTCCAAAGAAAGGTGATCCAACAGAATGTGGAAATTATGGAACAATATCATACAAAAGTAAAATTTTGCTTAAGATAATTCAAAAACTGTTGCAGCAGTACTTCACCAGGGAACTGCCAGAAATTCAAGCTGGATTCAGAAGAGGACATGGAAGAAAGGATATCATTACTGATGTCAGATACATCTTGGCTGAAAGCAGAGAATACCAGAAAGTTGTCTACCTTTGTTTTATTGACTATGCAAAGGCATTCGACTGTGTGAATCATAACAAATTATGGATAACATTACGAAAAATGGGAATTCCTGAACAGTTAATTGTGCTCATGCAGAGCCTGTACACAGGCCAAGAGACAGTCCTTCAAACAGAATAAGGGGATACTGCAAGGTGTAAAATTAGGCAAGGTGTGTGTCAAGGTTATATCCTTTCACCGTAGTTATTCAATATGTATGCTGAACAAATAGTCCAAGAAACTAGACTATATGAAGAAGAATGCAGTATCAGGATTGAAGTAAGACTCATTAACAACCTGCAATATGTAGATGATACAACCCTGCTTGCTGAAAGTAAAGAGGGCTTAAAGCACTTACTGATGAAGATAAAGACTATAGCCTTCAGTATAGATTACACCTCAACATAAAGAAAACAAAAATCTTCACAACTGAACCAATAAGCAAAATCATGATAAAAGGAGAAAAGATTGAAGTTTTCAAGGATTTAATTTTACTTGTATTCACAATCAACGCCCATGGAAGCAACAGTCAAGAAATCAAACGGTGAATTGCATACGGCAAAACTGCTGCAAAAGATCTCTTTCAAGGGTTAAAAAGCAGAGATGTCACTCTGAAGATTAAGGTGCACCTGATCCAAGCCATGATATTTTTAAGCACCTTATATGCTTGTGAAAGCTGGGCAATGAGCAAGAAAGAAGGAAGAAGAATTTATGCTTTTAAATTATGGTGTTGCATGTATATTTTCACCAAAAAAAAAAAAA
>NW_004444188.1:2161760-2191342 GCF_000243295.1 Trichechus manatus latirostris
TGGGGTTGTTAACCAATGTCATAAAACAATATGTGTACTACTGTTTCATGAGAAACTATTTGTTCTGTAAGCCTTCACCTGAAGTACAATAAAAAAAAAAGATTAATTCCAAGAAAAAAAAAAAATTATGGTATTGCCAAAGAATACTGAATATACTATGGACTTCCAGAAGAATGAACAAATCTGTCTTGGAAGAAGTACAGCTAGACTGCTCCTTAGAAGCAAGAATGGCTAGACTTTTTTTTTTTTTTTTAATTGTTGTACTTTAAGTGAAAGTTTACAATTCAAGTTAGTCTCTTATACAAAAATTTATACATGCATTATTATGTGACCCTAATTGCTCTCCTTATACTGTGACAGCACACTCCTCCTCTCCACCCCTGATTTCCTGGTCCATTCAATCAGCTACTGACCTTCTCTGCCTTCCCATCTCACCTCCGGACAGGAGCTGCAGAATGGCTAGACTTTATCTCACATACTTTGGACAAGTTATCAAGAGGGACTAGTCCCTGGAGAAGGACATCATGCTAGGTAAAGTAGAGAAGGAGACCCTTAAGGAGATGGACTGACACAGTGGCTGCAACAATGGGCTCAAACATAACAACGATTGAGAGGATGATGCAGGACTAGGCTTTCTTCCATTCTGCTGTATGTAGGGTCACTATGAGTCTTAACTGACTCAATGGTGCTCAACAACAATAACAAAAACATTATCTTTTAGGGTGAGTCACGTCAATGTTAGCACTTAGAATTGACAGACCTCAGGACATCACCTTGTCCTCCTCAAGTGCATGTTTCTTTAATTCAGAAAATTTACTTCCATATTTTATAAAAAATGGCATCTTTGAAGACACACCTGGTGATCTGCTTCTGAAAGGTCCCAGCCTTAAAATCCTATGGAGAACAGTTCTACTGTGTACGCATGGGGTCACCATGAGTTGGAATTGATTCCACAACAACTACAAACAACAACAATTATATCTATAGCTATCTATCTATCTATATATACATATATGGTCACTATGAGTCGGAATCGACTCAAGAAAATGGGTAATGGGAGACATATATATATGGAGATATATATATATGGAGTCCTGTTGGCACAGTGGTTAAGTGTTCAGCTGCTAACCAAATGGCTCCTTGGAAACCCTATGGGGCAGTTCTACTTGGTCCTATAGGGTCACTATGAGTAGGAATCAACTCTATGACAATCGGTTTGGGATTTTTTCTTTTTTTGTGAGATATATGTGTGTGTGTATATATATATATGTTTCAAAGGCAATGCTGCTGTTAGTGGTTTTGATCAATGTGTGGATGTGGTTGAGAAAATGTATGGACCATTGACAAGGCTTCCCACGCTGAACATATTACATTGTGGTTGCAAGATCTATTTGAAAAGCCTGTTGTGATTTGTTCTTGTCTTTCTTGGTTTGGTGTGAAATCTTTCCCCCGAAAGACCTAATCTATATTGAGGTAAAGGTTTCCTCTTGCTGTATTAGGTCACTCTGCTCTGAACTGTTACAATGTAGGATATACCAGCTTACAGGGATACAGAGACAGGGCTAGCACATCAGTTCCATTATTGTTGATCTTAATCCATCATTTTTCCTGCTGTAGGATGCCTTGGTAGAATCGATGAACCTATACAACATGATTTTGCTAAAATACAGCATGGGAGGATAGAAATGGACATTGACTGGAGAGGCAAAAATATCACTGTGCTCTCACGTCTTGTAGAAATGATGGATGGACAAAACTCATGATTCTGAAGTTACTAAACTATGTATCCAGTGAGTGTTGAATAAATGTTAGATGCAGTGTTAATGCTGTGCTACATGGATTATGTTTTAGAGTGTTCTGAATTTCTCAGTTAATAGTGAGACAGACATTGAAAACATTGTTATTTAGCAATGCTTTCTAGCCATGACTCTATGATGCTTCCATCTTCTAAGTCCTCATCAGTACACTGTGCAGATTTATATTCATAAAGAGTAAGGAACCCAGGGGAGAGGGTTGTTGCTATGAAATTTACCTCTTAAACCCATAACATATCTTTGGCAAGGAAAATAAGTTACATTAAATTTTCCCCCAAACCCTCTTCACCTTTAAGAAAAATAATGTTCTTAGTTCTACCAAAGCACTAGAAAATCTAGGATGAGTCCAAGAATCTGCCAAGAGGGGAAAACTACCAGGTGTTTACATGGCAAACATCCATGGGATACAGTTGAATGAATAAAGATGAATGAGATGAAACATTTAGTTTGAACTGAATTCAAGAGAAAAATAAGCCAGCCTCTGACTGAAATATAATTTAATCTGTTCATTTTACTCTAGTTAACCCCTACATATAGAAGTATGCACAGAGAAAACAGGAATTTTCATTTTACATATATATATATATGTATACACACACACATACATATACGTTTTAAAAACATATGGTAAGTATCTAAAGAGAAGCATCGACCTTAAAACCAAGCAAACACAGGGCTCCCGCTGGACACAAATTAAACTTGGGAAGCCTGTTAAGTGTATAGGTAGAAACAATATGACATATGTTACAGAAAATGCGAAAGATAAAACATAAAGTTGCTAAACCTCACAATAAATTTTTCCCAATATAGGCCCTTTTCTTTCACAGACAGGTAATCATGTCTACAATGGAAAATTAAAAACTATGACTTTTCATAGAAGAAAATACTTCTCAGTTTTTATTTCTTTGCTTTGTTTAAATAAGTAAATAAAATCTCAGTAGGAACAGAATTGGAGGTAGAGTGGAATAGAGTGATAAAATCCTCCACTGATCATGGATATACAAAAAAAATTATTTCTTGTTTCCAGTGATGAATTAATTTTGGGTGCTATTTTGCTTAGATTTTCTAAGCGTTCTAATTTCAAATATTCTTTCCTGTTTTAGACCATGTGTCAGAGTTTGAGGTTTGGGGCATACAAACATCAGTATTTGCTCTTCTCTGAGAGATGGATTGGGATGAGATTTAACATAAATGAGAATAACTGAGAAAATTAAACCAAATATCACTGCAAACTTATCATCCTAAGATCTTAAAGTCTAAAGTGAAAGAATAAGTCTTTTCGGCAGGGAGAGTTAATGTATGGTAAAGACCTATTTGCTCCTTCGAATTCGGAGCTACTGTGACAGTTAGGCAGGGGCCATTGCCAGTATTGGCCAATGGTCTCTAACGTTTTTTATTTCTGGACTAAGAGCATTAAGAGTTGGTGTAACTCCTCTATCCAAGGAAGAAGGATGTGTGACATGCAGTAGAAATTATATATGAAGAAATAAGTCTGTATTGCCTAAGCCACCCAGATATCAGGCATTTTCTGTTATGTCAATCTGGTTAATACAGTGGTTCATATTCTTATAAAAGATTATTCATTCTCATTATAAAATAAATCCTCATTTTAAAGCAGAAACATAAAGAAGGAAATTAACTTTAGGTGAACATTTCTAATATCTTACTGAATTTCTTTCCAATATATGAGTCTATATACAAACTTAAAAGTACAGTTATTCCGATCTGTGAAACACGCACACACACACACACACATCATATGAGAATGCACAAACACACACATAAATTCTGGGTCCTTACATTTAAAGATATAGCATTGCTTGGTGTGCTTAACCGCCTATCATTAAAATTCTTCTGAAGCATAATTAGATGATTATGATAGATATTCTTAGGAAACCCAGTTATTTTATGTTTGGGTTGTTTTCAATAACTTAGAATTGTAAATATATCTTCAATAAGCATGCATACCATGCTTGATAAAGTGTGATCATATCACCCAAGTATCCCTTTAGTTTTTAGGCTGTTGAGGTTGTTCTTGCTTGTCAGCTTACTAACCTTACGATAGGAAGGGATGATAAAGACACTTCCACTGATTTCAAAATATTTAAAAAATATGTAAACAATCCTATATATTTGTATTCCACACGTGGAAACTTGATATATTTATTCCTTTTATTTAATAACATTTGATGGTTTTTAATATAATATTTTATTACTACATATCATAAAGCATTATTGTAAAAGTTCAGTATTATTAATATACTTTTGAAAAAGATTGAAATACGAATAATTTATTTCATATTGATAGCCAGACCTTACATATTGGGGCATGTTTTTCAACTGCTGTGGAATACAAGAAGCTGAATGTGTACTTCTGAATCGGTTATTACCTATTGATCAGAAAAACAAAATAGCGGAAGGGAAAAAATACCTTTCAAAATTAATTATTAATAATAAACTGATATAAATCGATCACATTTTTCGTTACAATAAATGGCATCAAATATGTTTTACCATATTAATATTTTCTTACCTTTCCAGTTTTTCCCCAAATGTGTGTTTATCATTTTTTTCAATATTATTATACGTGGTGACAAGGATTTATTTTCCCTGAATACTAATATATTGAAATTTTAAGAACTACTTTTTAAGAGTTTCTAATTTTGTTGAAATCAGACATTTCCCATGATTGTTATTTCAAAATCTATATATTTGATTATTTTGAGACTTTTTTCAATTTTTAGAATTGTAAATCCTCATGAACATTTCTCCTTTTGTCATTATGTTACTTAAATGTGACAGAGATTTGTAGTAGATTCTTCATACTTACATAGTTCCTTAGGAAAAGGCTCATTTTTTAAAAACTACTCATATTTCTCAGCACCTACATAAATTTCTCCTAAATTCATTTCAAACACAACTTAATATCATGTAATTGTGCTATCTCTGTGAACTAATTTTTTTTACTGTTGTTAAATGAAAGATGAAGTTGTTTGAACACATTCTTAAAAGAAAAAAAAGGTGTTCTATAGTATATTGTGCCACAATTTTTTAATTTCAGCATTTAAATACCAGTGGCTCTTTTCCGGGCATGTCAAAATCCACTTTAAAATGAAGCTTCTGCTGGGATCTTTAAAATTCCCTGTTTGATATGGTAACAGAAATTTAAGATGAAAAAAAATCAGAAAGGCCAATATTAAAGAAAAAATTAAATAAAATCCTCAAGCTAAATCTCAAAACTGATTATTGAAACTCAGAGAGGCTGAGCTGATTGTCAGATGATGATACTGCACGTGATTTGATTTCCAGCTGACTGAAGTGTGATATTTGCTCCAAGTTTATGCACTTAGATTTCATGTACACAGTGTGCGTAGCACGTATAAACACTATATTTCAAAGTGCCCGAAGTCGTGTTACCAGTTCCAAATGTAACTATAGATTTATTATCAACTAGATGATAAATCAACTTGATGATAAATCTATAGTACATTTGCTCACTCACTGCTTGTCTTACTCATACTTGTTGCCATTGAGTCCATCCCAACTCACAGCAACTGTACAGGACAGAGTAGATCTGCCCCACAGGGTTTCCAAGGAATGGCTGGTGGATTTGAACTGCCGACCTTTTTTGGTTAGCAGCCTGAGCTCTTGACCACTGCACCACCAGGGCTCCATCTTACTCATGGAAGACACATTTAACATAGTTTCATATTTATCATAATATCATTAAAATAGAAATGCAATTTATTATATTTCTATGTTTTATCCGTTTAAGAATTTAATTATAATTAGAATATGAAAGTGATTTGGCATGTAAACTATTAATCAAAAACAAAAACAAACTCATTGCCATCTAGTCGACTGCAACTCATAGCAACCCTATAGATCAGAGTAGAACTGCTCCATAGGGTTTCCAAGGAGGCTTGTGGATTCAAACTGCCAACCATTTGGTTTGCAGACGAACTCTTCATCACTGAGCCACCAGGGCCCCACTATGCAAACTATTAGGTTAAGAAAATATAATGACAGTGGGCCATACATTTGGCCCTCAGCTTTAAATCTGTAGGAGTAAATGAATACATCGTGGCAGCTACTCTTCTTCCTGGTTGTTATCAATTGTTGTCTAATTGGCCGCCAACTCAGGGTGACCCCATGCAGAATGAAACGGAAATGTCTGTCCTGTGCCAGCCCCGTGATCGGTAGTGGATTGAACTGTGGATCAAATCATTGTGATCTATAGGGTTTTCATTGGCTGAGTTTTGGAAGTAAATCACCAGACCTTCCTTCCTATTCTATCTTAGTCTAGAATCTTCTGCTGAAACCTGTTTAGCATCACAGAAATTCTCAAGCTTCCACTGACAGACGGGTGGTAGCTGCGCATAATGTGCAATGGTTGGGAATTGAACCTGGGTCTCCCTCATGAAAGGGGAGAATTCTGCCACTGAATCACCACTGCCCTCTTCTTCTAGCTTAGGTCCTGCATTTGGCTTCTAAGCCTTTTTTTTTTTTTTTTAAATATTATTTTATTGTGTTTTTGGTGAAAGTTTCCATAGCAGTTTAGGTTTCCATTCAACAATTTCAACACAAATTGTTCAGTGACGTTGATTACCTTCTTCCCAAAGTGTGAACATTCTCCTTTCTTTCGTTCTAGTTATCCAGTTTTCCTGCCCCTTATCTTCTCATCTTTGTTTCACAGCCCGTCTTTACTAGTCACTAAAGAAATCACTTAGCCCCTCTGATACTTGAATTGCAGGTGGAATAACTCATCTATTACTGAGAGTCTTCATCTAGATACTCTTATCCACCTAAATATGGGCAGGATCTGAAGTTAGGAAAAATAGGTCCTAAAATTCCCTTAATTTTTCTATTGAATCATGCCAGCAGCAGACAGGAGAATTCAGTTTCCTTTGAAAGATTGATAAACAGATATTTTAAAATAGTCACAAGGCAGATCTTCAACCGTGACCAATGCTCTCGCCAAGAAATCATGCTTCTAAATATTTTAACTATCTGTAGGGGTGAGTTCCTTTCTCAGAAAAGTATATGATGACATCTGTTTGCAGTGGTTAAGAGCTTGGCTGCTAACCTGAAGGTTGGCAGTTTGAATCCACCAGCTGCTTCTTGGAAACCATGTGGGGCAGTTCTACTCTGTCCTGTAGGGTCGCTGTGAGTCAGAATCCACTGGACGCCAATGGGTTTGGTTTTTGGTTTTAAAATAAACTGTAGTTTGTACATATTATTATCATTAAAAAGTATTTGTCTCCACTTGTAATACACAACTAGATCTCATTATCACGGGTCATTGATTACTAAGCCATAGGCCTCTTATAAGCATTGCCTTAAGGACACCTTGAAGGTCACCCCCCAGCATCTTGGCATGGAGCAGTTGTCCATGTGCACCCTGTACCCTAATGCACAGGTGGTGGATGTGCATGTGTATAACTCTCCCAGAAAAGGGACGTCATGTAACACCTTATAAGTAGAGGAACAGAGATAGAGACGAACAGGATACAGGGAAGATGTGGAGTGAAAGATAAAGAGTCCCTCATTTGTGTACCAGCTCTGCTACTCCTAATTGATCTTGAGCACTTAGCTTACCCTTATTCTTTTTATAAAAATGGGACCATGCAACCTGTTTGGAGTGTCAAATGAGATGATGGATGCAAAAGTAATTTAATACTAACTACTCAGATGGCACATCCCTGTTTAAATAACCCTAAAGCAGACCGACATATCCTCTAAAACAAATGGGAAAAATAATATAATGAAGCACTCAGTTGTACTAATGTGTATGCATCTATTTATCTAACTATTTTCTTTTAAGAAAGCACTCTATTTAACCCTGCCTTCCGAATATTTACAAAAATCTTTGTACGTACCTTTCATGTATATTTTCCCCTAGTAGACTGTATTCTTGTTTGGAAGCCTCCGTGGTGTAATTAAAAGAACACTGGAATTTGAGAAGTAAAACTAGGGATTTGCGTCCCAATCATACCACTTTTCCATTGGGTGCCTTTGGACACATCTCTGATTTCTAGTTTGCTCATCTCTCAGTTCTGTTTTAAAGACTAAATAAGGTAATACACATGACAGGTACATGCAGACCGTAAAGCTCTATCCAAATATAAGTTGTTTTCATCATACACTTATAGACGGGAGGGAAAACTTTCAGTTATGCCATGGGTTTATAATTACCAAACTGTAAACTTGCTTACAATTTGTTCTAGCCTTTGGCCATTCTGCGTTTTTTTCTGATGAACTACTAAGTGTGATGTGAGACATTAGTTGGGAGTGGGCTTGTCTGGGTTCCTCTGTTTTTCACAGTATACTGTGCTTTCATTCAAGCTTGGTGCTGGGGAAGGTGTTATTAGCTTTGACATGTTGTTTTTGCTTGGAGTCCTGAGGTGGAGCAAATGGTTGAGAAAGGTAGGCAATTCAAGTCCACCTAGAGAAGCTGCAGAAGAATGGCCTGGCAAGCTACTTCCACAGCCATTGAAAAATCCTATGGAACACAGTTCTACTCTAACACAAATGGGCCACCATGAGTTGGAATTGACTCAGTAGTAAACAGTTGTTTGTTTTAATTGTTTACTTCTTAAATGAAAGTGACCCATAATAAAAGAAGCTGCTTTTGTAGTTAAAAGAGAAGAAAAGAGAGGGAGAGAGGGGTGGAGGAAGAGAAGAAACAAAGAAGGAAGGAAGACAAAAAGGGGAAAACTAAAATGATCTTGGTATGTGAGACTTATACTGGGAAAAGCATCTTATTAAATAAGGGCCAAACAACATTGCATTAACTGAGCTTGAGCATTGTTTTAATGTCCAACAAATGTAAGCACAGGAAAAAAAAACATTAAAACACCCACACGTTTTACAGACTTTGATAAAGGGAAAAACAACTCTAAAACAGATGTTTCTTTTTTCCCCTTTTGAACAAACATTTTATTGAAATTCTTCACACCAGATTTTACTAATTAATCTGGAAAAGGGAGTGACGGGTGCTGCTGATGCTAATCGCAGGAAGCTGATACCAAACTGTGATCCATTTTTCCTGTCTTTGACAGCAGCATCTGGCTCCATGGCAGGCTCTGTCAACCTCTGCGTTGACACCTTAGGAGGTGCCTCGGGTCTGTCAGTTTCCTGAGACGTCACCATTGGGCTGAGGCTCACCCCATCATTTTATTTTGTTGTTGCTCATATTTGGTCTTGAAGAAATTCTTCTTTCTGTTTCTGCAGTCATAAAACTTATATATACAATGTCAACCCAACGATGTTTTTCTTTAACCCTTACATGTCTACATAGATGTTTTATTTTTTAAGGTTGAATGTCATCTTATACACTTTTTTTTTTTTTTAGCATAGAAAGACTGGGCAAATGGAGGAGAGTTCTTAAAGTAAAGCAGAATTTATTTAAAGGACCAAAGGATTGTATGATAAGACCCATTGAAATGAAACCAAGCCAAGGAAGGTTAGCTAGCAGGAGGCACTCCTAAATTCAGGGTCTCCTAGTTGTCATTAGGTGCTCTCGAGTCGATGCTGATTCATAGTGACCCTATGTGCAACATGACAAAACCCTGCCCCCTCCTGTGCCATACTCACCGTCCTTACTATGTTTGAGTTCATTGTTTCAGCCACTATGTCAACCTATCACATTGTCTTCCTCTTTTTTTCTGACTCTCTATTTTTACCAAGCATGCTGTCCTTCTCCAGGGACCGGTCCTTCCTGATAACCTGTCCAAAGTACTTGAGACAAAGTCTTGCCATCCTTGCTTTTAAGGAGCATTCTGGTTGTACTTCTTTTCTTCTGGGAGTCAGTCCGTGGTATATTCAATACTCTTCACCAACACCATGATTCAAATGCATCAGTTCTTCTTCAGTCTTCCTTCTTCATTGTCCAACTTTCCCATGCATATGGGGAAATTGAAAAGACCATGGCTAGGGTCAAGCGACACCTTAGTCCGCAAAGTGACATCTTTGCTTTTCAACACTTTAAAGAAGTCTTTTGCAGCAGATTTTCCCAATGCAATAAATATATCGTTTGATTTCTTGACTGCTGCTTCCATGAGTATTGATTGTGGATCCAAGTAAAATGAAATCCTTAATGACTTCAATATTTTCATCATTGATCATGATGATGCTTATTGGTCCAGTTGTGAGGATTTTTGTTTTATGTGAAGGTGTAATCCATACTGAAGGCTGTAGTTTGATCTTTATCAGTAAGTGCTTCAAGTCCTCTTCATTTTCAGCAAGCAAGATTATGTAATCTGAATAACAAAAGTTGCTAATTAGTCTTCCTCCAATCCTGACGCCACATTCTTCTTTTATAACACATTTTCATGGATTATTTGCTCACCATATTGATCGAATAAGTATGGAGAAAGGATACAACCCTGACACACACCTTTCCTGATTTTAAACCACGCAGGATCTCCTTGCTCTGTTCCAATAACCACCTCTTGGTCTATGTATGGGTTCCTCATGAGCACAATTAAGCGTTCTGGAATTCCCATTCTTCACAATGTTATCCAATGTCTTTCCATAGTCAATAAAACACAGGTAGACATCTTTCTGGTGTTTTCTGCCTTCAGCCAAGATGCAGCTGATGTCAGCAATGATATCCCTTCTTCCAAATTTCTGGCAGTTCTCTGTTGATGTACTGCTGCAACCATTTTTGAATTACCATCAGCAAAATTCTGCTTGCATGTGGTATTAATGATACTGTTTGAAAATTTCTACCTTCTGTTGGCTCACCATTCTATGGAATGGGCACAAATATGTATCTTTTCCAGTTGGTTGGCCAGGTAGATGTCTTCCACATTTCTTGGCATAGATGAGTGAGTTCTTCCACTGTTGTATCCTTTTGTTGAAACATCTCCTTTGGTGTTTTATCAATTCCAGAAGCCTTGCTTTTCACCAATGCCTTCGGTGCAGTTTGGACTTCTTCCTTCAGTACCATCAGTTCTTGATCATATGCTATCTCTTATAATGAATGAACGTCGGCCAATTCTTTTTGGTACAGTGACTCTGTGTATTCTTTCTATCTTCTTTTGGTGCTTCCTGCATCATTCAGTATTTTACCATAGAATCCTTCAATATGGCAAGTTGAGGCCTGAATTTTTTCTTCAGTTCTTTTAGCTTGAGAAATACTCAGCATATTCTTTCCTTTTGGTTTTCTAACTACAGGTCTTTGCACATGTCACTATAATACTTTACTTTGTCTTCTTAAGCCACCCTTTGAAATCTTCTGTTTAGCTCTTTTACTTCATCATTTCTTCCATTTGCTTAGTTGCTTTGTGTTCAAGAGCAAGTTTCAGAGTCTTTTCTTTCCTGTCTTTTTAATGACGTTTTACTTCCTTCATGCATGATGTCTTTGATGTCATCCTGCAATTTGTCTGGTCTTCAGTAGTAAGTATACAATATGTCAAATCTATTCTTGAGACGGTCTCTAAATTTAGGTGGGATATACTCCACGTTGGACTTTGGCTCTCATGGAGTTGTTTTCGGTTTCTTCGGCTTCAACTTGAACTTGCATATGAGCAATAGATGGTCTGTTCCACAGTCAGCCCCTGGCCTTGTACTGATGGATGATATTGAGCTTCTCCATCATCTCTTTCCTCAGATGTCATCGATTTGATTCCTGTGTATTCCATCGGGGGAGGTTCATGTGTATAGTCACCATTTATGTTGTTGAAAAAAGATATTTGCAACGAATAGGTGGTCAGTCTTGCAAAATTCTATTGTGTTCTACAGCATCGTTTTTGTCACTGAGGCCATATTTTCCAATTACTGATTCGTCTTCTTTGTTTCCAACTTTTGCATTCCCATCATCAGTAATTATTAATGTGTTTTGATTACATGTTTGATTAATTCCAGATTACAGAAGTTGGTAAAAATCTTCAATTTATTCATTGTTAACATTAACGTTTGGTGCATAAATTTGAATAATAATCGTATTAACTGATCTTCCTTGTAGATGTATGGATATTATACCATCACTGACAGTGTACATCAAGATATATCTTGAAATGTTCTTTTTCACTATGAACTTGATGCCATTTCTCTTCAATTTGTCATTACCATCATGGTAAACCATATAACTATTTGATTCAAAATGATCAATACCAGTCCATTTCAGCTCACCAATGTCTAGGATATCGATCTTCAAGTCTTCTATTTCATTTGGTTGACCGCTTCCAACTTTCCTAGATTCATACTTCATATGTTTCATGTTCCGATTATTAATGGATGTTTGCAGCTGTTTCTTCTCATTTTGAGTCATGCCATGTCAGCAAATGAATGTCCCAAAAGCTTTACTCCGTCTATATCATTATGGTCTACTCTACTTTGAGGAGGCAGCTCTTCCTCAGTCATATTTTGAGTGCCTTCCACCTTAAGAGACTCATCTTCTGGCACTATATCTGTCAGTGTTCCACTGCTATTCATAAGGTTTTCACTGGCCAATGTTTTTAGAAGCAGATGGCAAGTTTCTTCTTCCTAGTCTGTCTAGTCTGGAAGCTACTCTGAAATCTGGCCACCATGAGTTACACTGCTGGTAAATACTGATGGCATAGCTTCCAACATCACTGCAACACACAAGGCATCACAGTATAACACAGTAAACTGACAGGTGAGTGGTAAAGGGTCTCATCACAGGACTGCTTTGCAAGCAAAAGCAGGACAACCCTAAGGTTGAATCAGGGACACAACTGTTCTAAGAGTAACAATGTAGTACAAAGGAGAAATGGGAACATAGGGATTTCTCTTTTCGATTTCAAAATTAGTCAATTATAGTTAATTTGAATGGAGTTCTGAGTGGCATAAATAGTTAACAGGCTTGGCTGCTAACCAACAGGTTGGAAGTTCAAGTCCACCCAGAAGTGTCTCAAAGAAAATCCTGGAAATCTACTTTCAAAAACCCAGTAATTGGAAATCCTGTGGAGCACAGTTCCACTCTGAGGCACATATGGTCTCTATGAGTCAGAATTAACTCAATGGCAATTGGTTAGTTAAATTTAATATAATTGTGGAATCTCAGAATGTTTCATGTTGAAATCTGTGTGTCCCAAATTAGACTGCAAGAAATTAGTAGCAATAATCTTGAGAAGGTGATCTTTCTTACCTATTTTGTATTGTATGCTTAATTTACATAATTTATGTGATTATGAGAGCCCTGCTGCTGCTTTCCAGCAAGGAAAAATAACATTAAGTGTAATTAGTTATTAGAACACTGACTATTCTCACTTCAAAACAGATTTTTGGTTCTAATTTGAAAATGTGAAAGTGCTTTTTTTAAAGGGAATTATTTTTATCTTTTTAGTGGTAAAATACATATTATTTCACGGTATAAAATATTCCAACTGTATTTCAAAACATAAAAATGGAAATGTCCTCTACTTTCTTTTCCTCATGCAATCTGCTCCTGAGAGATATCAACTGTTAACAAACTGGTAAACATGTTTCTATGCATTTATATGTATGTGTACTTACATGGGATCATGATAATGTGGTGTGAGACATGATTGATATTCAACCATATGTTTTGGAGGTACTTTCATACCAATTCATAAATACTTCAATATTTTTAACTGCTACATCTTTTTCCATATCATGAATATTATAAAACACAATATTCTTTTTGATAAACACTTAGGTTGTTTGCAACTTTTCAATATTATAAAAAAAATAAGACACATCCTCCTATTTATATCATTGTGCATATATACAAATATTTTTAAAGAATATAATTGTAGAGATGGAATTTCTGAGTCAAAGGATAGAACCATTTAAAATTTTGGTATATATTACTAAATTGACTCATGAAAACCTTCACTATTACACACTCCATCAACAGTAGAAAAGATTCCCTACTGTCTTACCTCATTGTACAACACTGTAAAAATTTTGCCCATCTAATGAGATATCTATCTCACTGTGTTTTTTAAGATACAATTCCCTCAGTTTAAATATGGATGGAAATGTTTTTATATGTTTATTGGTCATTTGTATTTATTCTACTATGTCTTGATAGATTAAATCTCATACTCATTTTTCTACTGGAGTGTCTGTCATTGTCTTAGCTATATATAATTTTGTTATATATTCTCAGTGCTAATTTTTTTGTTTACTAATTATGATACAAATTTTATTTTTTAATTGTAACATTTTAATATATTCAGTAGTTGACTTTATCATAATGATTTTAAAAGGCTGACATATTAAAATCTGTTTTTCTTTTCCTTTTATGACTTTTGAGTTTGTATTCTTGTTTAGGAAGA
This sequence comes from Trichechus manatus latirostris, assembly GCF_000243295.1. Classification (NCBI taxonomy): domain Eukaryota; kingdom Metazoa; phylum Chordata; class Mammalia; order Sirenia; family Trichechidae; genus Trichechus; species Trichechus manatus. The sequence continues at coordinate 2,175,847 of NW_004444188.1, forward strand.
GTTTATATAATCCAAACTTAGCAAAAATTTTGTTTGATATTTTTCTGTAATAGCGATTTGTTGGCTTGTTTCTTTAAACCATCTGGTGTTTATTTCTGTGTATAGTATGGGGTAGACTTGTAGCTAAATATTTTTCCCTTCACTTATAGCTAATTTTCCACTAATTATTGACAAAGCAATCATTTCTCAAATTATTTGACATGCACTCTTTATCTTAAACTAAATTCCATGAAGCAAGCTGGTTATTATATCCCATTCGGTTTCATTTGCCAATGTAGCTATTACCGCATTTATCCCAAGATGATAAATACTATAGCTTTGAAAAGGTACCCCTTTTTATAAGGAATTTAGATAGCATATTCTTTTTGCCATTGATAATGATCCATGTTTACCTTATATTTACTTAAATTAAAATCAGAAGCAAAAAAGCTAGCTAGCAAATTGTCCCCTATTCCTATATCTTCAAAGAAAAGGTCTATTTTGAGAGAAGTGACACTACTTCAATCAAAATGTGAAATTAGAAATAGGGGCAGTAGACATGGGTAAGTTGAATTCAGTCTAACTTCCTTTGTCATTATGCTGAATCATTTCTAGCAAGCCGAGGAATGCATGGGTACATCCTGAGTTGGCCTAAGTAATATGAATGTCAGTCTGTTGACTTTCTGTCATTTTCTGTTCAAGTGGATGTGGTTTCCTCAATTGCCACATTTAAAGCTAAGTACACTGAACAGTTTATAGGTCTTTTGTGAATGATTTACAAATTAACTGTGGAGCCAGACAATGATTGTCATTTCATCAGTAATGGAATTTCTCTCCAGGAAATGCTTGGCTGAGAAGAAACTTCAGAGCAAGTTATTCCTGGATTTAAGTGTGCCAGAGAGAGACCCAAAGTACATTCCCACTTATCACACCTCATTAATAGCAAAAGGAAAACAAAATCTATTTAGATAAATGACTTTATTTTTCTTAAGAGTATTGTGCTTGGAATAATATGTATTTGTCGGGTTGGTTTTGTTACATTGGTCAAAACTAAATGAGACCAACCATGTCAGGGACACTCCCATTCATTTGTTCATTCATCAATGTTTAAAACACATAAATACCTAATAAGAGTGATATAGCGTAATCAGGAGGCTATAAGGCTTAATAAACAACTAAAAAAATTTACGTGGAGGAGAGAAACTTCATAAGTAGGTTACTACTGAATGCTGTAGTATGCTTCTTGGCATCTAGAGGGGCTGAGGAGACTTAAACTTTCGGCATAAACTTCTGCTCTGATTACTCAAGGGCAGTCCTCTGAAGAAGTTCCCAGTTATTAAAGTCATTCAAAGGAAAACCTATAGAAAGCTGAGAGACATATTACACTGGTAAAAAGGATCGGAAGAAATCTGCTCAGAGGACTGAGAGTGTTCACTACACGAAGAAGCATAAATTTATGCGTTCTGGAAGGATGCAGATAAAGATGAGCACCTCCATACACTTCTACAGGGATGGATAACCCAATAAACAAGATATGCACGAGTTTACTTGTGCTTATTTACTAATCTGTAGTGCACAATTTCACATGGGTTTCACCACATCTTTGTAAAATTGTACACTATAGATTACTAAGTAAACACAAGTAAACCTGTGTGTACCTTGCTTACTGTAAGCACATACATATCTTGCTTACAGGTTAATCCCCCCTGTGCTTCTGTATTACTTTCTTCCTGCTGCTGTAGCAAATTACCACAAACAAAGTGGCTTCAACAATGTTAAATTTACTGTCTCACAATCATGGATGTCGGAAATCCAAAATAGGTCTCATGGGGCTAAAATCAAGGTGCCTGCAGGGCTGCATTTTTTCTGGAATGTCTAAATCTAAGGGACAATTTATTTCCTTCCCTTTTCCAGTTTCTAGATGTGACCTTCACTCCTTGGCTTGTGGCCCCTTCCTCCATCTTCAAAGTCACCAATTATTTCCACTATCATATCTCCTCTCCCCCTCTGCTTCCTTCATAACATTGCCTTCTTTCACTAACTCTCCTGACTCTATTTTACTTATTTATGTTGTCTTTTGGTGTAGGTGAGTGATTCTGACTCATAGCTACCCTATAGGACAGAGTAGAGCTGCCCCATGGGGAGTTTTAGACTGTAATCTTTACGGAAGCAGACTGCCACATCTTTCTCCTGTGGAGTGGTCGGTGGGTTCTAACCGACAACTTTTTGGTTAGTAGATGAGTGCTTAATCACTGTGCCACCAAGTCTCCTTCTTTCACTTATAAGGAGCCGTATAGTAACATCGGGCTTACCTGGATATTCTAGATACTCTCCTATCTCAAGATTCTTAATTTAATCAAGCCTGCAAAGTCTCTTTTGCCAGATAAGGTGACATATTCATAGTTTCCAGGGATTAAGATTTGGGCATTTGGGGGCAGTCCTTATTCTGTTTGTCAAATATCCTAACAAGTCTGCTTTCTGATTACATTAGACAAAATCAGTCTCAGTTATTTGCAATCAAGAACCATGACTGAGACACCAAACCAAATAAAACCCTTTGCCATTGAGTCAATTCCAACTCCTAGTGACCATGCAGGACAGAGTACAACTGTCCCATAGGGTTTCCAAGGCTGTAATCTTTATGGAAGCAGAGTGCCACATCTTTCTCCCATGGAGTAGCTGATGGGTTCTAACCACTGACCTTTCGGTTAGCAGCCGAGTGCTTAACCACTGCACCACTAGGTCTCCGGGGTTGAAACACCAAGGTTCCTGAAAGTGTGCTTGATGTACCCAAAGACTACTGAAGACCCACCAAATCAGATTGTCTGAGAGTAGATCAATGAATCTGCATTTTATTATGTTTCCCAAGTGACTTTTATACGCAGTAAATATCTGGATCCATGATTATACTGTTGCATTTCCATAAGAATAAATTTTAGAGATTCTTCTCTTTTAAGAATGTATCTATAATATGTTTTCCAAATTTAAATTGGGACGCCTCAGGAGGCAGCATAGTTTAGTGCAAAAGGCTTGCACTTTGGAAGTAGGCTGCGGCTTGAATTTTGACTCTCATGCTTTTTCAAATCTAATCCCTGTTTTACACTCATATCAATCAAATTCCTTTCACCCAACAGTATGTTTCCTCTTCCATAACTCGGGGTAATATAATGTCATCTACCTCAGTAGACTATATCCCATTGCCATTGAGTCGATTTGACTCATAGCGACCCTATAGGACAGAGTAGAACTGTCCCATAGTATTTCCAAGGAGTGGCTGGTGGATTCGAACTGCTGATCTTTTGGTTAGCAGGCAAGTTCTTAACCACTGTACCACCAAGGCTCTAGTATAGACTAATATAGAAGTGAAATAAGATGTCATTTATACAATAAATAACATTGTCTAGAAAACGGTAGGTGTACAAAAACAAATAAAGTAAAAAAAAAAAAGTTCCTTAAATGCAGCACAATGTGTATATCCATAAAAAATGTTTCCATTATTAACTTCAAATACTCTACTTAATATTTCTTTCCCCCTTCCCAGACTCTATTTTCTAACTTTCCTTCAGTCAACACAGAGCCATAGAGGTTATTTCAACCTCTCCCTGTCCAGATGTCCTTTCTCTCCACATGGTTACTTCTACAACTTCTGGATGCACCCTCTGTGCCTGTTGATTTTTGTTCAGGGTCTTTGATTAAGAGGCTGTGGCATGTTAAGCTCTGTAATGTATTTCTCTGTGGATTTTTTCAGTCAGCTTCTCTTTCATCTGGACCTCCTTCAGCCTTCAAAGGAATCATTCAGGGCCAAATCTGAGGTAGGTTTGAGGCCTGGAATAAATCACACTGGGAGACCCCCTTCTTTCTGGTTAGAAGGAAAATGATGGTGATAGGACAAAAGGGAAGGGGTCCTTAACTCCAGCAGCAAAAAGATGAGGGCATCAGTGCTCCCAGAATCTGGCTGTGTTCTCTGAGATTTGTGAGATGGATGTGGATATTTACTATTACACTCTGTAAGATTCAAACTGTGTAATTGGTAAATATTTTAATAACCAATTCATTTCATAGACTGTCTATAGTATTTCTAGAAAAGTGCCAGTAATTTTCATATTTTTCCTCCCAAAATATTTCATGGTAAATCATAAATTATTATCACTAGCAAGAAGCTGACATACTCATTTATAGTTGGCACCAGATGAACTTATTTTTATAAAGGGTAGCTGAAATATATTAGCACTGGAGAAGAGACTCAACCACATTGAAATAATATATCCAGCAAGAACAGTAAAGCATCTGGTCAACCAGCTGTATTTTGATGTACATAAACCATGAAGTTGAATTGACTAATTTTTATGAATGATTTTTCTTCCTCTGCTTAAGAAAATTGATCATAACTCCATTTTGTTTGGAAAATAGATGTATATAGATCTTAATGTCTGTCTTTGAATTAAGAAATGGACAGAAGGATACCCTGGAAAAGATGGGTCACTATGGTTCTCTGTTGCGAGTAATCAGGACAGGTCAATAACATACCAAATATACCACAAAAAAATCTACTCACCTCCACTTTTTATAAAATAATTAATTATTAACTCACTTAAACAAAACACAACAAAAATCAATCTTTTTGTTCCTAAGAAGATAAGAGTTATAAACAGTCAAATAAACAAAAACCAGGCTACCTACACTCCTCTATTGTCCAGTTAAAATTAATAGATATTTTCTTTGGTCAGCTATCCTTCTGATCTTCCCTAATTAGCTATTTTCATTTCCTTTCTCTTTGTATGTGGTTGAAATACCCACAAAAAGTGCCTGTGATTTCTAACATGGTCCCTCTGTGTCTTGCCTTGTGGAAGAATGACAAACTATGAGTTTCCACTTCTTAAAAAATAAGGGCCACTCCTTTTTCCTTTTATTCCTAAAACAACTCAACGATTGAAAATAAGACTGTTAAACTAATAAATACATATATATGTATATATATTGTGATGTGGCTTTTGGAAATATACATATTCTTTAAAGATGAATGTATGTTCTTAATCTTGGTAAGCTTCCTTGACAATGATTCATACTTTGAAAATTCTCTCTTCTTCTCCAAGTCTTTTATTTTTTCTCATTTTTTTCCTGAGCTATAAGGGGATTAGAACATTATTTCATAATTTAAATATGCCTACTCAATTATTTCCCCAAATTGATGTTGCTTTGCTTCCTATTAAAATTAGTATTAAGCAAGTGCCATATGCCCAACATTATAATACACACAACAAAAAACACAAAACAGACTCAAACAAGTTCCTTGCTCTGAGATAAAATAATACATAGTCAATTTCCTTCATCTTCTTAGCTCTTGACTCCTCCATAAGGTACTAAAGTAATGATCTGTTATTCTAAGTTTTATGGATTCGATTGTGTCTCCCCAAAAAGATATACTGAAATCTTAACCCCTGCATTGGTGAACATGAATGTGAACTTGTTTGAGGAAATAGGTGTGTTAGGCTGTGTTGTTTAGAGAAGTAAAGCCAGTGAAATATATATATATGTATATATATATATATATATATAGAGAGAGAGAGAGAGAGATTTATCTCAAGGAAATGGCTTATGCATTTTCAGAGGCTAGTAAGTCCCAAGTCCTTGGATCAGGTGTCAGTCTGGAGGATTCTCCTGACTGACTTAGCTGCAAAGGCTGACGACTCCATGATCTGCAGATCAGATAGCTGGCTGCTGGCTCAAGTCCCAAGAATCGAGGTCAGATGATGAGGAGACTGATGCAGGAGCCAGAGCAAGGGTGAGCCTTGCTGGAACATCCATTTATATGCTGGATACAGATCACACCCGAAGGAAACTCCCTTTTCTACTGATTGGAAGCTCAAAGAAGATCTCATCAAGGATGTGATTACATTATATTACATTATGGAAGAGCAATCATTCCAACGTCTGCCAAACCACTGAGAATCATAGTCTAACCAAACAGACACAAAACATTAACCATCACATTCCACCCTTGTCAACTTGGCACCTGAACACATCTTCTTAAACCATGAAGAATCTCTAAATAAAGACAATTATAAAGTTATACGTGCACCTTACATGATACAACTAACGTGTACAACTGAAAACGGACTAGCTTGTTGACATCTTATATTTTATCAGTAAAATTACAGTCCTCATTTCTGCAACTGGTCATGTGCTTGTAACTGGTATTTAGAACTACCTTCTTCCACCACCCATTCCGTATTCCCTTTGCCCTCAGCAAGCACCTCAGCTGGTCATGGTGCTTTGCCTGGTGTGAGGTGGCCCAAATCTTCATTCCTGAAGGGTCTGGACCATTAGCAGTCATGTCAGAATTGGGTTGCTGTATTTCTCCATTGACTTCAATTGCAGAGCATGGTAATACTAAGAGACACCCTAAGGGATCTCCTGTATTCCAGACATACGCTTCTTTACCTCCATTATGTAATATCAATCCAATTTCCCCATGGTAATCTAAGTTCAACCATTTCAGGAGGTAGCATATGATCCAGGACCAATGGTATGGAAGGAAGAGGTCCAAGCTGTATAGAAGGCACTGGAAAAAAATGCCTTCAGAAATTAACAGAATATCAGTTGAGATATTTCAACAAATGGATGCTATGCTGGAAGCTCTCACTCACCTATGCCAAGAAATTTAGAAGACAGCTACCTGGCCAGTAAACTGGAAGAGATACATATTTGTGCCTATTCCAAAGAAAGGTAATTCAACAGAATGTGGAAATTATTGAACAATATCATTAATATTACACACAAGTAAAATTTTACTGAAGATAATTCGAAAAACCGTGGCAGCAGTGCATCAACAGAGAATTACTGGAAATTCCAGCTGGATTCAGAAGAGTACATGGAATGAAAGATGTCATTGCTAATGTCAGATGGATCTTGGCTGAAAGCAGAGAATACCAGGAAGACATCTACCTGTGTTTATTCACTACGCAAAGGTTGTACATAGATCAAGAGGCAGTCATTGGAACAGAACAGAACAAGTGGTTACTGCATGGTTTAAAATCAGGAAAGGTGTGTGTCAGGTTGTTTCTTTTCACCATACTTATTTCATCTGTATCCTGAACAAATAATCCAAGAAGCTGGACTATATGAAGAAGAACGTGGCATCAGGATTGGAAGAAGACTAATTAACCTGTGATATGCAGATGACACAACCTTGCTTGCTGAATGTGAAGGGGACTTGAAACACAAATCTATGTTGGAAGAAGTACAGCCAGAATGCTCCTTAGAAGCGAGAATGACTAGACTTTGTCTCATGTACTTTGGACATGTTATCAAGAGGGATCAGTCCCTGGAGAAGGACACAATGCTTGGTAAAGTAAAGGGTTAGTGAAAAAGAGGAAGACCCTCAACGAAATGGATTGACACAGTAGCTGCACCAATGAGCTCAAACATAGCAATGATTATGAAGATGGTGCAGGACCGGGCAGTGTTTCATTCTGTTGTACATAGTGTTACTATGAGTCGGAACCAACTGAAAAGCACCTAACAGCAACAATATACTGAAAGGAGCCCTGATGGCGTAATGGTTATGCTCTGGGCTGCTAAACAAAAGGTTAGTGGATTGAATTCACCAGCAACTCCATAGGAGAAAAGACCTGGTGAGGTGCTCCCATAAAGATTATAGCCTAGGAAAGTCTATGGGGCAGTTCTGTCTGTTATATGGTGTTGCTCTGACTCACAATCAGTTAGACGGCAACAAACAAGGATAACTTACTGAAAGGGAGAGAGATAAGGTGAGGGGTGGGTATCCATCATATCCCTTCTCAACAAAGCTTGGCAAGTCATTATGTTAAGTGCCACCACCATGTGCAAGGGGAAACAAATGAAAGGAGGGAGTGGGGGCCATTGGACGATACGTAGCTAGTTTTGGGTTAATGTAGCAGATGCTGGTAGCTATAGTGGACTGACAAAGGAAGAATAGGGAGTACCCCCAGAGTGCTAGTTCTCAGAGGGACGTAGTGGCAGAGAAGAAGAGGATACTGCAGAGGATACTGATAAGGAGACATCTGCATCACATGTGTTTCTGTTGTTCTCAGTGCTGCTGCCTCTGAGGGGGACATGTGCTTTTGAAGATACATTGTTAGCATGTATTTTCTCCAAAAATGCAGTGTAGGGTTGGTATCTACAAATTCAGGGGTTTACATAGATGTCAAGACTCTACTGTACTAGATTCTATGTCCATCTTTCAGACAGTCTTTGACAGAGAGGTACATTCACCTATCAAATGGATTTCTCAGTTTTATCAAAATGTAGTCTGTCATTCCTAATACTTTGCAAAACTTACTGGACACATGCATTTTCACATTTTTTTTTTTCTGCCACAAGCTCCATTTTAGGAGACAGAACATAATTCTTCAATAGTTTTGGATGAAAGAATAAGTACAAAATGCATTGCTCTTAACAAAATAACCGAAAAGGAGTTGAAAGAAAAGGGAAAGGTGAAATCTGAAAATACATTCTGACTGTAGGGGGCAAAGAAAAAAAAATAAAATGTTGAAAAAAATAATAACATACTCAAGATTTGAAATCTAAGTGATGAATCCTGTGTTTCCAAGTTGAGGAAACTGCCTTCATGCAAGCAGCAAATAATTGGGCTTTCTGTTACTTGCCGAACAAATTACTAGAAGCTGCAAAATAAGAGGCATGCAAAATTGTCTTACAACTGACTTTGGTCTGCAAAGTTCAGGGGATGTAAGAGGTGAAAGCCATGCCTTGCATGGAGTAAAAGAATTTCAGGAGGTTAAAAAAAAGGCTGCCACCCACCGCTGCCTATTAAGTATTACAATATTGACAGTGGCACCTGGCTTTTACTCAAAGTGGGAGAGAGAAAACTGCATCCTGGCAGATGAAAGCATCAGTCATGCCGAAAATGTAAACACACACACACACATACACACATATATATAAGAGTATATATGTGCATAATTCTTTTCATTTGTTTCTCTTCAGGCAAATTAGAGTGTGGACTTTCAAGCTAATTACCCTTATCCTGACTCCCAGAAAGTCTACCACGATCTCAATGACTTACAGGTGGCTCATTTTTTGTCTACCAGTTCTGCTCTGTATTTAAATAAAAAGTCAGATAACCCATTTGTATCAAATTATGCATGACAGGGAAGGTGGATTGTAGACTTCAATGAAAGCCACAAAAAGCTAAGGCATTGTATTTTATTCCCAATACCAGTTTCAGTGCCAGGGGTAAGGGCTTTCGTCGTTTTTAAAGATAATTTCTCTCAAGTTCAATTTACCTACTTGTGAAGAATCCAGAGAAATTTACCTCAGAGAGATTTCAAGAGTTCACAGAAAGTAGTATCTCCCAAATAGATGTTATCTGTTCCTTGAAGTAAGAGGAACAGAGAAATGCAAACCAAAGAACAAAAAGAAAGAATAAACACAACAACAACTTGAGTCATTCTTCAAATGAGTTTTTTCTCTCTCATCAGTTAGCACAGGTTATGGTGAATGCCGTATATGATCATAAGCGTATGCAATTATTTGTGTTATCTTGATCTTCTCCTTTAGAAGTTGTATATGACACTTTTCTTTCTGGGCATATTGGACTTTGAGTAGATTGGTGAGACACCACCCGCTTCATAGTAGACAGTGTAGGCTACATGGTCATATAGGCAGCCTCCACTATGGCAAGAGCTTTGTCTCTAAAGGAGAGTAAGTGCGTGCCTAAGAGACCATAGCTTTGTTCCATAATTTTAAGAAATTCATACAGCCTTTATTTGGCATTTTGGTCTGTCCTAGGATAAACTGGGTCATGAGGGTCAATGACAAGGGTTGCTTGTACTATACCCAAAACTAAGGGTTGCTTGTACTGTGTGGCCCGAGGACACACCCACAACAGTGGCCATGTTGTTCACCTGGTAAATGTCACAGAGCTACTAATCCAAATGTAGTCCACGTTGACTCAAAAGTCAAGAGACTATTACATTACAATAAAAGGCATAAGATGTAGCAATAAGTCCTTTACCTTGGAGGGACTATCCTGACATAATCCAGATCACTTGATCCCAGAAATTTTACTAAAATAGCAACCTCATCTATTAACATGGAACTTACCTGCAACCCTCTTGAATGAGTCTAAGGCGTCTGCTTCTTTCTGCTTTCCAAATTCAATTAACATGTTACCTTCAATGATGGGGACCTGCATGAAGTTTTACGGATTATCAAATGGTCCAGTTCCCTGCAGACTAAATTGTGCCCCAAAGCAAGAGAGTTGAGATAATCCTGAGGGAAAACAATGAAAATATGTGTTTCTTCCAAGTGACAGCAAACTAGTTGTAGAGAAAAGAGCATGCTTCAGATCAATAGATGCATGCCAGTATCAAGGTTTTACTCTTTTGGAGCATCTGCTGTAATTGAAGTCATTATCTGATGTGTTCATTGATAGTCCACTGCTAGTCTTCAAAACCTAGCTACTTCTTCTCCAGGCAAGCTGGCGAGCTGGGATGATGTGACCAGAGTCACTTCCCTTGCAATTTCAGCTCTCTGGTCATGTTGGTAAAGTCTGCGATTTCATTAGGAATGCAATTTGTTAAATTTATTTTGACATGTAAAGGAAGTTGCAGAGATTTCCATATGACCTTTCTTATCAAAAACAGCCCGTGGTCCAGGGAGCTAAAGTGGGAGTCTGTTAGTTGCTAAGAACATATTTTAACTATACATTCAAGAACTGGGAAAATAACCATGTGGTTTTTTTTGGAGTCCCACTAGGTCTATTGTGATATAGACAAATATTAAAATCCTATTTATTACTCACCCTTATAAGTCCCATATCTATACAATAAAGGTTCCTGGACAGAGCTGGAGAAGGATGTAGAACAAAGCAATAAAAAAAAAAAAAAAAAAAAAAAATCACAATTTTCTTGGTATTTCCCTGTCTCCAGCACACAGTTCTTTATGAAAGAAGATTTGCAGAACTGGTTTTATTTGTAATTAAAGCAGTTACTTCACCAAGGTTACCTGATCTCTTCTTTATTCAAGAATCTCTGAGTCATGACACGCTTTAAGAATAGAAATTGGGTGAGAAGTTACAAGTCCCTACCTTAGTTGCTTAAATCACAATTTGTTCTCTAGACTTGGTCATTTATTATAATTGGTTATAGAAATCAAGTAGGACCTCAGTGGGACACACCTCTATTTTTTCGCTGCTGTCTCTAAAATCAGTAAGTATCTCTGCAGGTCACAACATTCTGCTTACCATGGTGGTCTACTAACTCTCATGTTCCCCACACCCAACTCACCTTGAAGATTATGCTGCTCTGTGGCCTATGTAACTCTGGGATACTCTCATTCCCATTTATTCAGAGACCATGTCAACCTGACCTTTTTCCCACAGTTACTGAGATAATTTCCCCAACTTGCCAATGAAGCTCAAAAGCCCTTGGTGTAGAGGGTACCTTCTGGGTTTTTATTAGGACCATAGTTAGGGTTGAATAAATGACTAAAGCAATAAAATTCCACCCAATTATACTAATCTCCCATAGTCTTTCGATTCCTTCCTCGTCTTAATGAAGTAACGGGCCACTATGGTCTACAGGTTTTAACTGTTCAAATCAGCACAAGGGATACAAAATCTTTGTAACTGTACTTATTTTGATAAAGTCAGCTTGTTCTAACATTTTATTCTTCTCTCTTTCTTCAAGTACTCTCAGGATCTATTGTCACATATTCACTAGACTTTTGCAAAGTAAATTAACAAAGTTTAACATTTGTGTTATGTAAACCATTGTTTCTATGATAAACTAGGAGCTGATTGTAGTTATAGAAACGGAGACAAAAGGGGTGGAGTTGGAAGGAGAACTCATGGAAAAAATTGGGTCCTTGTTTCAGGGTAACTTATTTATGTGAGCAAGTCATGAACATCTTTGAGCAAGGCAGAAGTTATCTGAATGGCAAAAGAAGTTTGGTGGCGATTGGGCATTGGAGTATTCCAAATTCACTGCATTATACCCTTTAATTCCATCTTAGCTTTAACATCCCATTCTTTTTTTTTTTTTTTAATTAAAGCCTTAACTTTTCCCAAAGATACCAGATAAGGCTGTGAATTGGACCTTTTAAAAGTCACCAACAGTAGACTTGAAACTTGTGCTTGGATTTTTACTAATTTAGTTCTGTAGCAACTATAGATTAGAGATTATTTATCATAGTACTGGAAAATTCCTAGGTTTCAGTCATTACTATTATACTAAGTATTTAGATATTGTAGCCTGTAATTTTCTCTTGTTAGCTGTGCAGATCTATTCCCAGCAGTCACCCCACATTCAGTCCTTAAAATTTTACTCCCTTTATTCTTTTCTATAGCAACAACTTCTCAGTTTCCCCAAAGCTGGCCTTCAGTGAGAACTTAATTTCAGGCTATCACCAGTGAGAACTTAACTTTCTGTTCCACCTAATATCCCTTCCCTGAATAGTAAATGAATTTTCACTTAGCCAAATAATCAATACCAGGTAACCTGACTTCCCTGCAGGTCTTTTGTCTGCCACCTACTAGCTGTGCCAATTTCTAGACTAGTCAGGGTTCTGTAATGCAAAAATCAGAAACAGACTCCTGCTAATTTTAACAGGAAAAAACTTTTTAGGAAAGAATTCAGGTAGGTCATAGAATCCACGGGAAGGCTGAGGAGCCATCCTCAGATAATGGGGAAAAACCTAGGGGAGCTGGATGTAGAGTGAACTGTTCATCCTGGTTTGCCTGGACTTTCCCAGTTTTAGCACTGAAAATCCCATATCCCAGGAAACCCCTCAGTCCAAGCGCAGCCTGAGTGGTTGGTCACCCTAGCTGGATGACTGAAATCACAGTTAAGATTATACCACAGGGACAGGCTAGTTGCATTGCCACTGCTGCCCCAACTAGATCCTAGGAACTGTAACTGTCCCCACTGTGACTGCTGTCTCTGAAAATTGTATGCCACTACCCCACCTTCCTGGTAGCAAAGTGGTTAAGAGCTCAGGCTGCTCACCAAAAGTTCAGCAGTTAAAATCTTCCAGTTGCTTCTTGGAAACCCTATGGGGCAATTCTACTCTGTCTTTTAGGGTGGCTATGAGTTGGAATTGACTTTTGTTTGTTTACCCCAACTCCAAAATTCCAGATAGTCCCAACCAGGCTTTTTCGTCAGCTTTTTCAGCTTTTTCTGATTGGAGGCCCAGATCTGGCTCCCATCTGAACTTTCATCAGTATAAACACACAGATTAAAAAAAAAAAAAAGACAAATTCCATTATAGATCTAAGTAAACAATATGATGAGTCAAGAAGGAGAAGAATAATGTTGGGGTTATAGAAGAATCATGTAAGAAGTTGACACATAAAAAGCCATCAGACTATGAGGAAGCCTTTAACACAGGAGTTTGTTATCCAGCTGTAGGAGCTTACGAACACTGCACTGTACTTGATAAGTGAGTACGAGGCTGTACTCATTTAGCATTTACCATCCAAAGCTAAGTCCTTAAAGGATCAGAGCAGGAGCTGATCAAACCAGATCCTTAACATCTTAGGTACATTGATTTTGGCAGAGTTCAGTCATGTTATTTTCAATAGATATTGTTTAAGTTTTCATAAGAAAGCAGAATACAAAATTAAATTTAATTAAAAATAAGGCATCGCATGTAATTTTTCTGAAGCATTTAATCTGAATTTCTGATTACTAGGTGTAGTAAACAATTGCATAAACCTAAATAACAGTTTTTTTTTTTTTATGGTGCTCTGCAGATACTCCAGACATTTTATTTTTTAATTTTTTAAAATTACTGGTGATAAAGGTGATACGCTTTTTTTCTATTTTTTTAATTGTACTTTATTTTATTTTTGGGGGGTTACAGAAGATCTTTTTTTTATGTTAGGGGTAATCTTTTATTGGTAAATTGCTGCATATGCAGATTTATGTTGTCTTTTTTTTTTAATTGTACTTTAGATGAAGGTTTATAGAACAAACTAGTGTATCATTCAACAGTTAGTACACATATTGTTTTATGACATTGGTTAACAACCCCACGAAATGTCAACACTCTCCCTTCTCAACCTTGAGTTCCTTATTACTAGCTTTTCTGTCCCCTCCTGCCTTCTAGTCCTTGTCTCTGGGCTGGTGTGCCCCTTTAATCTCATTTTGTTTTATAGGCCTGTCTAGTCCTTGGCTGAAGGGTGAACATCAGGAGTGACTTCATAACTGAGCTAAAAGGGTGCTCCAGTCTCTGTTAGACCCGTAAGTTTGATAAATGGAGAAAAGACTGAGGTTGTCAAGGATTTCATTGTACTTGGATCCACAATCAACACTCATGGAAGCAGCAATCAAGAAATCAAAAGATGCATTGCATTGGGCAAATCTGCTGCAAAAGACCTCTTTAAAGAGTTAAAAAGCAAAGATATCATCTTGAGGACTAAGGCGCACCTGACCCAAGCCATGGTGCTTTCAGTCACCTCATACACGTCTGAAAGCTGGACAATAAATAAGGAAGACCAAAGAAGAATTGATGCCTTTGAATTGTGGTGTTGGCCAAGAATATTGAATATTCCATGGACTGCCAAAAGAACAAACAAATCTGTCTTGGAAGAAGTACAACCAGAATGTTCTTTAGAAGCAAGGATGCAGAGACTACATCTCACATACTTTGGATATGTTATCAGGATGGATTAGTCCCTGGAGAAGGAAATCATGCTTGGTAAAGTAGAGGGTCAATGAAAAAGAGGAAGATTCTCAACGAGATGGATTGACACAGTGGCTGCAACAATGGGCTCAAGCATAGCAGCAATTGTGAGGATGGTGTAGGATGAGTACTCTTTCATTCTGTTGTACATAGGGTCACTAAGAGTCAGAATATATTTGATGACGCTTGACAACAACAATGGAGCTTCCATGACCTTGCCTTCTACAAGTTGTGCTGGCTTCCCAAGTATTGTGTACTGTCTTACCCTTCACAAAAGTTACCACTTATCTTTATAATCTATTTAGTGTTTTTCCATTTCCACCTCTCCTCTCCCTCATACCCATCAAAGATTGTTTCTTTTTGTGTGTAAACCCTTTCATGAGTTTTTATCGTAATGGTCTCATACAATGTTTGTTCTTTTGTGATTGATTTATTTCACTCAGCATAATGCCGTCCAGATTGATCCATGTTGTGAGATGCTTTGCAGATTCATCATTGTTTTTTATCGTTCCCTAGTACACTATTGTGTGTATGTACAATTGTTTGTTCATCCATTCATCCTTTGATGGGCATCTAGGTTGTTTCCATCTTTTTGCTATTATGAACAATGCTGCAATGAACATGTGTGCCCATATATCTATTCATGTGATGGCTCTTATTTCCCTAGGACATATTCCCAGAAGTGGGATTAATTGATCTTATGGTATTTCTATTTCTAGCTTTCAAGGGAAGTGCCATATTGTTTTCCAAAATAATTGTACCATTTTGCATTCCCACCAGCAGTGCATAAGAGCTCCAATCTCTCAACAGCCTCTCCAACATTTGTTATTTT
>NW_004444188.1:2192457-2203460 GCF_000243295.1 Trichechus manatus latirostris
ATGTTTATCTTGTATCCTGCTCCTCTGCTGAATCTTTCTATTAGTTTCAGTAGTTGTCTCATGGAGTCTCTTGGTTTTCTATGTATAGTATCATATCATCTGCAAATAGGGACAGTTTAACTTCTTCATTACCAATTTGATAGCCTTTATTTTTTTTCCTGACTTATTGCTCCAGCTAAGTCTTCCAGCACAATGTAAAACAGGAGTGGAGATAAAGGACGTCTTTTTCTTGTTATTTATTGTTCTCAAGGGGAATGTTTTCAGCCTCTATCCATTAAGAATGATATTGGCTGTTGGTTTTGCATAGATGCCCTTTATTATGTTGAGAAATTTACCTTCCATACCTATTTTATTGAGAGTTTTTATCAGGAATGGGTGTTGGACTTTGTCAAATGCCGTTTCTGTGTCAACTGAGATGATCATGTGATTCTTTTATTTATGTGGTGGATTATGTTGATTGATTTTCTAATGTTGAACCACTCTTTCACACCTGGTATGAATCCTATTTGGTTGTGGTGTATTATTTTTTTGATATGATGCTGGCTGATTTCTATTGACTAGAATTTTGTTGAGAATTTTTGCATCTATATTCATGAGAGATATTAGTCTGTAATTTCCTTTTTTTGTGATATATTTGCCTGGTTTTGGTATCAGCATTATGCTGGCTTCAAAGAATGAATTTGGAAGTGTCCCTTCCTTTTCTATGTTCTGAAACAGTTTGAATAGTACCGGTGTAAGCTCTTTTCTGATTGTTTTAGTAGAATTCTCCAGTGAAGCCATCAGGGCCATGGCTTTTTTTGTTGGAAATTTTTTTAATTACCCTTTCAATCTCTTCTCTTGTTATGGGTCTGTTCAGATTTTCAACATCATTTTGTGTTATTTTTAGTAGGTAGTTTGTTTCTAGAATTTTTTCCATTTCCTCTAGGTTCTCAAATTTCATGGAGTAGAGTTTTTCGTAATATTCTGTTATGATAATTTTTTGTCAGTTGAGTCTGTTATGATGTCCTCTACTTCATTTCTTATTGGGTTATTTGCCTCCTCTCCTGTTTTTCTTTTGTCAGTTTGGCCAGTGGTTGTTGATTTTGTTGATTCTTTCTATTGTTTTTTCGATTATCTATTTCTTTTATTTCTGCTCTGATCTTTATTATTTCTTTCCTTCTGGTGGATATGGGCTTCTTTTGCTGCTCTCTTTTTCCATTTGTTCAAGTTGTGTACCTAACATTTTGAATTTATCCTTTTCTTCTTTTGTGATGTGTGCATCTATTGCTATAAATTGACATCTGAGAACTGCCTTTGCTGTGTCCCAAAAGTTTTGGCATGATATGTTTTCATTCTTATTTGAGTCTATGAATTTTTTGATTCTGTCTTTGATTTTCTTCTACTACCCAGTGGTTTGTAAGCAGGTGTTATTCAGTTTCCATGTAATCGATTTCTTTTTCCTTGCTCTTCCTGTTGTTAATTTCTACTTTGGTGACATTTTAGTCAGAGAAAATACTTTGTATTATCTCAATGTTTTGTATTTTGTTGATGGTTACTTTGTGGCCTCAGATGTGATCTATCCTGGACAATGTTCCATGTGCCTTGGAAAATAATATATACTTTGCAGATGTTGGGTGGAGTGTCCTATATATTTCTATGAGTTCAAGTTGACTGATTTTGACCTTTAGATCTTCTGTATCTTTGTTGAATTTCTTTCTAGATGTTCTGTCCTTTACCTAGAAAGGTTTGTTGAAATCTCCTACTATTATTGTGGAACTGTCAATTTCTCTTTTCAGCGCTGTTAGAGTGAGTTTTATGTATTTTGGAGCTCTGTCATTGGGTGTGTAGATACTTATTATGGTTATGTCTTCATGATAGATAGTCCCTTTAGTCATTATATAGTTTCCTTCTTTGTCTTTTATGATGGATTTTGTTTTAAAGTCTATTTTATCCTAGATTAGTATTGCCACTCCTGCTCTCTTTTGGTAGCTGTTTGCTTGATATTTTTTTCCTTTGTTTGATTTTTAATAAATTTATGTCTTTGTTTCTAAGGTGTGTCTCTTGTAGACAGCATATTGATAGATCCTGTTTCTTAATCCATTCTGTCATTCTCCGTCTCTTTATGGGTGTGTTTAGGCCATTTACATTCAGTGTAATTATTGATAGGTGTGAGTTTATTGCTGTAAATTTTTAGTCCTGACAATTTCTTTGTTCCTCTTACTCTCCTGTGCTGAATTCCTTTTGTTTGTGGATTTTTTTTTTCATTTCTTTTGTCTTTGTAGATTTTGTTTTTGCTGAGACTTTATGTTTTTCTTCTTTATCTTTGTGAGTAGGGTTGTTAACTTTCTTTGTGTTTACCTTCAAATTTACACTTATCTTCCTAGGTTTGAATCAGTCTTTATTACTTGGTATCACCTTACCTTCCTCCCCATTAGAAAGTTCTGTACCTACACTGTTTTTTCCCTCTTTTAACCTTCTGACATTGTTGTCATTTACAGAGTAACCTCTCTGGTTCCCTGCTGTAAATCTTTTAGCTTTGCATAGTCCTTGAGAGTTCATTTCCTAGGTTGGTATCTGGCTGTTGCGATCTTGCATCCTAGATTCAGGCTGTCATATGATGTTGTTTGTTCTCAACAATAATTCTTTTAAGTTTGGTTCATTTTTTACATAGTCCCTTAATTTCTGTTTGTCTGGAAATGTCCTAATTTCATCACCATATTTGAATAAGAGTTTTGCAGGGTATGTTATTCATGGATGGAAACTTTTTTCTTTAAAGGTTTTATATATGTCATCCCATTTCCTTATTACCTGCATGGTTTCTGCTGAGTAATCAGAGCTTAGGCTTATTGTTTGCCTTCTGTATGTGACTTTTCATTTTTCTCGAGCTGCTCTCAGGATTCTTTCTTGGTCTTTGGTGTTAACAAGTGTGATTGTGTTGTGCCTTGGTGTTTTCTTTTGGAGTCTATCCTGTATGAGGTTCTTTGAGCTTCTTGGATGATCAACTTTTCATCTTTCATGATATTAGGGAAGTTTTCTGTCAGCAAGTCTTCGATGAACCTCTCTGTGATTTCTGTTTTCTCCCCCTCATCTGGAACGTGGATCACTCACCAATTTTTACTTTGTATTGTATCCCACATCATTCTCAAGGTTTCTTCATTTTTCTTCATTATTTTTTCTGATTTTTCCTCAAAGTTGTATTCAAGTGTTTGTCTTCAATTTTGCTGATCCTGTCTTCCATTGTTTCAAACCTGCTCCTCAGCCCTTCTATGACACTTTCCATTTCTGAAATCGTGTTGTTTATTTTTTGGATTTCTAATTGTTGTTTTTGTACAATTTATAGTTGTGAATTTATTTTGACTTTTTTTTTCTTGTATTATTTTCCTGACGTATTTCATTGTTTCATCTGAATTTTCCATGATTTCTCTGCCTTTTCCATGAATTTGTCTATTTTTTTCCTCATTTTTGTCTGCTTTTTGCTTCACTCTTGAATATTTGTGAATATTAGAGATTTGAATTCCCTATCAGATAGTTTCTGTGCCTTTTCTTCTACTGGAGTGTCATCTGGTGTTTTATTTTGGACACCTACTAGAACCATCCTGTCCTGCTTTTTTATATGTTTTGATATTGTCTGCTGTCTTTAGGAATTCAGTAGTTATTTTCTTAATTTATTGATTGTAGGTTTGGTTGTTTCATTCTGCTTTTTGGTTTTATTTTGTTTTTTTCTGAGCATGCAGGCTGTACATTCTTTGTTATATGCTCATCTGTGGGCACAATACTTTTCACCTTGTTCAATAGGCAGGGCCAGTTGCTCAGCTATGGTGCAGCAGCGCAGGTCCAGCTGTAGGGGAGGGTTTGGAATGCGTTGTTTGTTTCACTTACTGGGGCCGACAGTGTGGGCCGGGGGTCAGTGCAGAGCAGATTCCGGTAGGCCATGCCTATGCTGCTTGAGGCTGCGATGTTCAGGGCACATTTCAGATAGGTAGCGAAGGAGGAGGTTTTGATGTGTGGATCTAAGTTGGGTATGAGAAAGAGGAGAGAGGACCAGCAGTCAAAAAAAGAAAAATGCTGAAGGAGCCTACCACTGGAGTGGAGAGATGAGAAACAGAAAAAATAATAATAATGAATAAAAGTAAAATTTTTTTAAAAAAGGGAAAAGAAATGCCCCAGGTATCAAATGCACGCAGCTGCACAGATCCAGAAAGTGGCTCCCAAGCCACGCAGTACAGCCTGGCTAGAAGGGGTGGACATGGAACACAATGCCAGGTATTCCAGAAACAGGAAAAGAAGGTAAGTAGAGAGAGACGAGAAACTGAAAAATGAAGAAAAACAAAAAGGAAAGAGAAAAAAATAACAATAATAAAATTAAATTTGAAAAATGCCCCCAGTGAGCCTACCAGCGCAGCTGCACAGACTGGGAAAGTGGCATGCAAGCCGCACAGTACGGCCTGGCTAGAAGGGGCAGAGATGGCACCCAGGGCCAGTTATTCAGGAGACAGGAAAAGTAGGTAAATAGAGAGAGACAAGAAACCGAGAAATGAAGAAAAACAAAAAGGAAAAAAGAAGAAGATAACAAACAAACAAAGGCCCCAGGGATTCCCACCAGAGTAGCGGCATAGGGAGGCAGTTCCCCAGCCAAGCAGCACTTCACAGCCTGTGCAGAAGAAGCAAAGATGGCACACAGAACCAGGTGTTCCAGAGAAAGAAGGGGGAGGAGGTGAGAGACAAGAGAGATACCAAAAGAAGCAGAAAAAAGCAACACCAGCATCAAAGAAATGGCACTGAAGGAGCTGGCCGGTGTGGGAGGGGCAAATCAAAGCGGCACGGGGTCGACACCTCCCAGCCGAGCAACCTCAGCCTGCTGGGAAGTGGTGGAGGCTGAGCAGGGGAAGAAGGGTGGGCGTGGGAAAGTGCATATGGCTTGTTACTGGGTACTCTGTCTCTTGTTAGGAGCTCCATGAAGCTGCTTTCCCACACTTCTTGTCTGCCAATCTCTAACAGGAATCCAAGGTGACAAATCTGTGCTGTGTTAGCTGATAAGGGACCTGTGCTCCATATCTCCCCTCACTCTGTTCTCTGTCCGTTTCTTATTCCATTCAGTGCTTGGTTGAGTTCTTTATCTCTTCATTTGATGCTTAGGGTTTCAGGATTGACGTTTGTCTCTGTTTTACTTAGTTTTTCGAGTCTTTGCTGTGAAGGGTTGGCGTGGTGCTTCTGTCTATAGTGTCATGTTGGCTCTGCCTCCACTAAATAACAGTTTTTTAAAAAGTCTATTTAGAATATCATGGAGGCTGGTCTGCACAATATTGTCCATTTTTTCTCTTCCTTGACATTCAGTTGTCATATGGTGTCAGTGGGCTGGAAAAGAAAAACAACAACACAACTGGTTGTCTTTCTATTCTTTGTGAACTTCTAACTGACCTCTTAAAATTGTTAAGCCAGTGGCCAGGTTGGATGAACTGTGGGTTATAAAGAATAATGTTCCTAAATCTCTTAGCTTCTACTTCATAAACTGAAGTATAATCGTTATTTTGATATGAAGAGTATCTTTAAAAGCTCAGGCAAAAACCCTTATGCTTCATTGCCACATATTCCAATTCTAATACTTTTTTATGCTATCAACTTCAAGGAAAAATAGTTTAAACAACTCTAATGGCATACATCATCACACACACACGCTATTCTTTAAAACACAAAATTGAGCAATTTAAAAAAATTGTATGAAGATATGATATAACATTTATTGTTTTACAAAATGTCTCTTCATTCACAAAATCAGAAGCAATATTAATAGAATGCAGATGACCTGATGACTTTAAAACTTAGGCTTTCTACTTGGTGAGTTTTGTAATGATAACCCCAGTTCATTATTTTCAACCGTAGAGCCCAGGTGAGGGAAAGATTGTACTGTAATCTTTTCAGTCATGTGAATGCTTATTAGATCTTTTAGTTGTCATTACCACTATGTTTCTGTTGCTGACCTCAGATTTACATCTGAGAGCTGTAGGTGAAATTTCATTATAAACTGGCTCCAACCTTTGCCTGAGAGCACGGACCAAAAACCACACCAAAACCACTACCGATGAGTTGATTCTGACTCATAGCAGCTTTATAGGACAGAGTAGAACTGCCCCAAAGGGTTTCCAAGCCAGTAATCTTTATGGAAGCAGACTGCCACATCTTTCTCCCATGGAGAGGCTGGTGGGTTCAAACCCCTGACCTTTTGGTGAGCAGCTGAGCACTTAATCACTGCCACCAGGGCTCCTTGAGAGGACTGAAATCCCTGTTTTTTTTAGGTCCATCCTGCACTTAGCTACAGAAGAATATGCATTCATTATCACCTTCATTTTGTTCATTATTAAATGAAATAGTGGAGAGAAGGATGACATTAAATATATGGCTGAGCCATTATTAGGCCAACAACATAGGCCACATTTCCTTTTCATCAAACTCTGACAGCTTTAGTGTCTACAATATCATAATCTATTTTGGAAAAGTTGCACCTATTCAAACTGAATTGAAGATTACAAGTATCAAAGTATAGTCTCTCAGCTGGTAAATATCCTTCATCAGTCAACCAATTAATATGCTGTACCTGTGTGGATACTTCAGTCTCACCTGAGTGCTTTTGCGTCTTTTAGGACTCAACATAGCTCCTTGATGTGGTAGAAATCCTAATGAAGAATGCAACAAAATGAGATCTTGAATGTTTTTTACTGTATTTTTCCTAAGAGAAATTATTAAATTAATTTTAAGACTTTCAACATGAGAACGGCTGGATTTTTCCTAGACTTGATCTTTTAGGTTAAGCTTGCTGGTTTACCTTGTTTGCTGGGAAAGTACAGATCAATTTTACTTTTATAAAAAAATGAAAAATCTGTTCAGAATGATTATATGAACAACAATATATCAAAAAAAGGCAAAATATAGGCATGAAAAATAATGTTTAGGGTTTGTTTTATTTTAGCAGGTTTAGCACACGAAAGAAGTAAATCAAGAAAAGGTGAGCATTTGTTCATGGAGACAGCTCATTTTGAAATCTGAGTAGAATACATAAATTTATTTCCTTCTTATGAACTTATATTTTTATACCTTACTTTCAATGAAATTCTCTTACTGGGACATCTTGGAGGAGACATTCCTCTCAAAGCTTTCTCTATTTCAATTTTTATTTTTATCAGCATTCGTATTCTTCATAAAGGATCCAATCAAATATGTGTTTCCCAAAGGTTTCCTCTTGTGTGAATACTTTGTATAATCCCTTCCCCTGGAGAGTGAATAGGACTTGTGAATATGATGGGATTTAAATCCCTTGATTAAGTTACAAATCAACTGACTTTGAGATAATCCAAAAGGAGATTATTATGAATGGCCTGGCCTGCTCAGGTGAGACCTTGAAAATGGAATTGGGTCTTTCCTGAAGTCAGAGATATTTAAAGCTTCAGTCAATGCTATCCTATTGGCCTTCTGGGAGCTAACTGCCAAGTTTTAGAGAAAGCAGAATGGCAGGGAATGGTGGGTGATCTCTAGACACTGAGACTGGCCTCTCATTGAGAATCAGCAGGAAAATAGGAGCCTTAGTCCTACAACACAAAGAACTGAATTTTGCCAATAGTAAAGTTGGAAGGGGACCCTGATCTTTCGATTAGATCTCAGCTCCAGCAAACACCTTGATTTCAGCCTGATGAGACCCTGACAGAGCACTCAACTAACCAGTGACCAGACTCCTGACCTACAGAAACTATGAGATAATAAATTTGTGTTGTTTTAAGCCACTAAATTTGTGGTAATTTTTCATAAATTAGAGGAAAACTAATACATAATATATAGTCCTCCATGTATTACGAATTTATTACTCATCAGAACATTGATGGCCAGTCCAATGAACACCCAGATAAATGCAACAATAATTAGTCATTGCTGATATTTGACTGACTTTGTCATATAAAAAGTATGGCTATACACATATTTGCCATTATTATTTTTATGAATGCACAGTACAATATATTTTATTAAACAGCTTGTTACTTTGATTCATAACATTTAAGTATTGAGACATAGATTATATAGGGTTCCGTTTGTACTCTAGCTCTGGGTCCTACAGATGTTAGCAGTGGGTGGGTTCAAGATACATTTCAAACATTCAAAGCATTCTTCATTGTTCCCAGACAGAGTTAACAGTTGTGTCCTCTGTATTTCTTCACAACACCATCTCAACAACCTGGTATCATATGAATCATGCTATCCAATTTGTCTACTAGTGGCTTTCTCTCTCCCATTAGACCATGAGCTTTAAAAACAGAAACCTTATTCCAGTATTTTTGATCAATTGTCCCAAGAACAGTGCATGACACTTAGTAGGTGTTCCATAGATGCATACTTAAATATATGGCTAGAAAGGAAGGTAGACAGAAATCTTTAAGCTCTGTTTGTTTTCCTCATAAAAATGATTGTCTCTATTCCTTGCAAATTAATTGGTCATGAGTACTTGGTAAGCTTAAGTCCCTTTCCATAAAAGTGACATTGGAGCTACTTATTTTGCTGCAAATGCTTTCTTGTCAGAAAGAGAAGTTGGAGGAGGGTATTAAGTCCTGAAATAACACTATGAAATTGGTTGATATTGACCAAGCTGTCCTTGACCAAACCACACGTGGTTCATCATTATATGAAACCTATATTCATGTACTCATATTGTTAGAAATCTCTGAAGAAGTTTTCTGTCTAAAATAACCAGCAGTCAACAGAAATCTGTCATCACTGAACCAGGAAGCATCTAGACTTGAGTATCCCATCTTTATCTTCCTAAATAATCTAGACCCAGGGTTAACCTTTAAAAAGTAGAGAGAAATACATATGACTTGGAATAGTAATGGGACGAATTTTTCCCTTTTTTTTGTCTCAGGTAAATTTGTATGCGACATTTGCACATTTAAAGAATTTCAAATAAATGTAAAAAATATTTTAATACTGCTTAGTGTGCACAAAAATACTTGCAGCGATTATCTTGGACTAAAAATTTTTCTTAACCATGTAGTTGTTAATTGCCATCAAGTAGACTCTGACTCATGGTGACCTTATGAATAACAGAACAAAATTTTGCCCAATCCTGAGCCATGTTCATGACTGTTGATATGTTTGAGTTCATTGTAGTGGCTATGGTGTCATTCCATCTTATTGACAACTTCCCTCGTTTTTTTTTTTGCTCTCTACTTTACCAACCATGTTGCCCTTTTCTAGCAATTGATTTTCCTGATGACATGTCTAAAGGAAGTGAGTCAAAGTCTCACCATCTTCACTTCTGAGAAGTATTCTGATTGTATTTCTTTTAAGACTGATTAATTTGTTCTTCTGGAGTCCATCGTATCTTAAATATTCTTTACCAACACACAGTTTGAACACATCAATTCTTCTTCTGTCTGCCTTTTTAATTACCCAACTTTTGCGTGCATATGAGGCAATTTGAAAAGACCATAGCTCGGGTCAGACACACCTTAGTCATCCACGTGACATCTGTAAATTTTTTTTAATTTAAAGAAGTCTTTTTCAGCAGATTTGCCCAATGCAATACATCTTTTGATTTCTTGACTGCTGTTTCCATGGATCATGGACGTTGATTGTCCATCTAAGTAGAATGAAATTATTGACAACTTCAAATTCTTTTCCATTTATCATTATGTTGCTTATTGGTTCAGTTTTGGGGACTTTTGTTTTCTTCACATTCAGGTGAAGTTTTTGACATTCATCAGTAAATACTTCAAGGTGTCTTCATTTTCAGCAAGCAAAGTAGTGTCATCTGTATATCAAAGGTTGGTAATGAATCTTTGTCCAATCCTCATCCCCTGTGATTTTTCATATAATTCAGATTATTGGATTATTTGTTCAGCATACAGAGTGGATAAGTGAGCTGAGAGGATATAATTTTGCCACTCACCTTTTCCGAATTTAAACCATGCTGTATACCCTTGCTCTGTTCAAAAGACTGCCTCTTGATCTACGTACAGGTTGCACATGAGCACAATTAAGTGTTCTGAAATTCCCGTTATTTGCAATGTTATCCTCAATTTGTTATGATCCAGGCAGTCAAATGCCTTTGCATAGATGATAACACACAGATAAATATCTCTCGGTATTCTCTGCTTTCAGCCAAGAGCTACCTGACAAGAGCAACGATATCCCTGGGTTCTTAACTATATCACCACTATCACATGGGAGTCAGTTTACAACCCAAAACTCTAAAAGTTTCATCAGACAATAAGTGTTTGATAAAATTCTTTATTGAGATCTTGTTTTGATTCAAAATTAAACCCAAGTGTTTTTAGAAAATCCATAAGAAAAACAAGGAGAACTTCCAATTTGAATGAAATATAAAATAGTGAGAACTTAAACACTCTGTCATTATTTGTATTCTTGATGGATTTTTTTTTAAAGAAAACTAAAATTTCAGATATTTGCAGTTAATTTGATTAATGTATTCCTTAACCTAATATCCTACAGTTATGAAGTTGCAAAGCAAACAACACTCATCAGAATAAAAAAAATAAACTTGATTGTTAAATGGATATTGCATGTGTAAAAACTCATTGAGTTATATACTTTTAAGATACTGGAGGTAAGTAAAATTTTAATTAAAAAAAAAATCTAAAAAGTTCTGCTTTCCTTAATTTGTATTTTCCAGACAACCTATGCCTTATAATTTGAATTACAAGTACAAAAAAGAAAAAAGAATTACAAAAATTTCTAAAGGAGTTAATTAACTACTCTTAAATTGTATAAAATCTATCTTAACATGGAACTACAGTCTATAGGCTCTCTATGTAATTTAAAGAATGTAATGTTTAAAAATTATTAGGAGATGGAGTTCCAGCAAAATGGTGCACTAAGCAGAAGCACCATGCCGTCCCCCACAGCAAAGATCCGAAAAACTAAGCCGATCAGAGAATACAACAATCCTGAAACCCTAAAACATCAAATGAAGAGATAAAGAACTCAGCCAAGCACCAAATGGAGTGAGAAAACTGACAGAGAAC
>NW_004444188.1:2210777-2230033 GCF_000243295.1 Trichechus manatus latirostris
GGTTGAGAAGTTAGAGGGTTGACATGTTGTAGGGTTGTTAACCAATGTCATAAAACAATATGTGTACTACTGTTTCATGAGAAACTATTTGTTCTTTAAGCCTTCACCTGAAGTACAATAAAAATAAAATTATTAAGAGAAAAAACTAATTAGCCTTAATTTGAAAATATTTAAAACACAATGTTTCAAAGCATTTAAGAAGTTTATCTTCAACGCAAGTGGAATGAGATCTAAGAAATGGCTCTCTATCCTGCCCCTTTCTAGGGTAAACCCAAGGTCAGGTTGGAAAATGTTAGTGCTTTCCATTTGTGGCTTTAGGAAGATTGCAAGCCTCTCCAAAATCTTTATATACATTAATGTCCTACAGCAACAGGAAATCTTGGTGGTAAATTAGCACTTAGGTTGTCTGGGTGAATAGTCTCGAAAATTCAAAATTATCTTGATATTGTATGGAGAAATCATATCCAAGAGTTTCCTAGCTCCTCAGAATGTGGGGTCCTAAGTAGTGCTGGGAGACTCTGAGCAGTCCTCGTGTTTAAGTGCTCGGCTGCTAAGCTAAGGTTGGAGGTACAAATCCATTCAGAGTACTTTGGAAGAAGGGTCTGGCTATCTACTTCCAAAAAATCAGCCATCGCATTGAAAACTTCATGGATCACAGTTCTACTCTCCCACACATAGGGTTGCCAGGAGTTCAAATTGACTTGACAGTAACTGGTTTGGTTTGATTTTAAGTAGTGCTGAGAGGGAGCATGGTCCCTAAGTATTTATCCCTATCTATTTATCCCTGTCTATTATATTAGCGTCCTTATTAGTATGTCTTCAGCTGATGATGTTCTATAATCAATTGAAGTATAACCAAACTTGAAAAGAAAATAAAGGTATTTTGCTTTAATAAAAGTAATTTATTCTTATAAATCTGTTTTCAAAGTCCAAGTATTTTATAATTATGAATTATTAAATAATCTACTAAAAGTACCACTCATCTCATCCAATTAATACTAGTGATATATACAGAAATAAAACTGTCTCTTCACAAGAATCTTATGAAGTAGACGTCTATATAAAAATATTTCATTTTCAATGCTAAGGGAATGATTTATATTTTAATCAATAAATCACATTTAATTATTCATTTATTTATGTACTGAATTCCTACTTTAGGAAATATAACGGTGTAAAGATAAATAGAATGCATAATCTGTTATTGATATACCTATGCAAGATTATGGGAGGCAAAATAAAATAGTACTGAATTAAACAGCAATGCATAAGGTAAATTACAATTCAAGGCTACACAAAGCTTGAGAGAAGGTAGGTCGCAATTAATAGTTGAATAAACATTACAGGGAGTATAAGAGTCAGATAGGGAGAAAGTTACAAGGATTAGAGTGAGCTAAAAGTGTTTGAGCTGAGTCTTGAATAATGGATTACTTTGATAATCCACCAGCTGCTTCTTGGAAACCGTATGGGGCAATTCTACTCCGTCCTATGGGGTCGCTATGAGTTGGAATTCACTAGACGGCAATGCGTTTGTTTTTTGGGTTGATAAGTTTCAGAAATGGCAAGTAGTATAGGAGCTAAAGGGTTCTAACAATTATCGAAGATCAGCATGTCTCTCTCAACCAATTACATAGTTAACATATGAAGTCATTATCTTCACATTGTCTGAGAGGAATTTAGGGCTCATTCAGGTCAATTACGTTGCCTAAGCTTTAACTAAAGAGCCCTCAAGGCGCAGTAGTTAAGAGCTTGGCTGCTAACTGAAAGGTCTATTGTTCAAACCTACCAGCAGCTCTGTGGGAGAAAGATGTGGCAGTCTGCTTCTGTAAAGTTTACAGCTTTGGAAACCCTATGGGGATGTTCTACTTTGTCCTATAGCATCGTTATGAGTTGGAATCGACTCGGTAGCAGTGGATTTAAGCTTCAACTGTTAGTTGGATTTGATTATGGTCTCTAAGACTAAACCTTCTCCCTTGTGATCATAGCCACCTTGGTACCCCTAGAGAGTAACCTAGTGAAGACAGAGATGGGTCTTGATTACAGAATCCTGGATTTTACTGACCTAAAATTTTACTTTTTTCTTTTTTTTTTTTGAAGCAATGTGTCCAGGCACAAGACAAAACAGTGAGTTTCACAAGATTGTGTTTAGATAAGTCCGCTTACACACTGGAGCAACTTTGACAATCACTGCTCAGTTCCTCTGCTTCCTGTGACTATCGCTCTCATATCAATATTGAGCAGTGGGAACCATCTTCAGCTTTCAAGTCTTTCATATGAGGTTTCACTGAGAGTCCCATGGATCCTTACTACTCTGAGACATGTATGATTGCTAGGTCAGTCCTGTGGACTTTTGATGTATTACAATGGCGTGTCTTCTCAGAGGCACAGGTGGCAGCATCTAGTGTCATCAAAAGCATACAGTTCTTTTATGACGTAAGGTTCTGTAGCGGTTATTTGGATTTAGATTCTAATCCTTTCCTTACTTTCCGTGTGATATTCAGTAGGGCTATTGATCTCCTCGTGTCCCAGTAGCCACATTAATGCCTACCTGATAGGCTTATTCTGCAGAATGCATGCTACTGTAAATGCATGGTGTTTATCACAGCTCCTAGTATATACTGTCAGTTTGTCATACTCTAGAAGCTTGTGTGTTGCTGTGTTTCTGTGATGCTGGAAGCTATGCCACCAATATTTCAAATACCAGCAGGGTCAACCATGGTGGAGGTGTCAGCAGAGCCTCCAGACTAAGACAGACTACAAAGAAAGGTCTGGTGATTTAATTTAAAAAATTAAGAACAAGATATTGTTCTACTGGACTCAAGCATGCCAGCCAGTGATGATGAGTTTGGCACTGGACCAGTCAGCATTTTGTTCTGTTGTCACCATGAGCTGGAGCTGATTTGAGCAACTGACAACAAGAACTAGAGTACACAATGAGTGCTCAGTAACCACTGGTTATTGTTATTTTGATTATTAATGAATATGATAAAATAAAAGAGAATAAGAGATGTCACCAAAGATCTAAGATGACAGATTTATATATTATACACCATAAAAAAGGAAGAGGAACGGTTATTTTAGGCAAGAAAAATTTTACTTGATATATAATACTATGCTGAAGCTATTAATTTTATCAATAATAAGAGATTCCATTTAATGAATCATTACAATACGCCAAGCACAGCACTAAATATTTGACGTAGGATTACATACATTAACAATTGTTGTCTCTGTGTGGTGACATTCTGAATGGTTTTTCCGGCATCACATTTGTATTTTAGAATGAATATGTATTCTTTGGTTAAAAAAAGGAGGTTTACACACAGTCACTCTAACTAAGCAAGGGTACATGACACTTCTGGAGTTGTAACTCATATTGCTCTTTTCTCTGTGATGTGATACTGGATACCTGTTGTGTTTCCAACCACAGATGGTATCATTCAGTGGTGTTTAAAAGGACTTCTCTTCATAAATCCAGTAAAGTACATAAAGATCCTTTCATAGGGGACAGAGTTGTGTGTTACTCTCCTTGGTGGGTGTGAATGTACACATTTGTTTTTTCTGAGAAACTGAACATTTTTCAATGATGTGTGACTTCGTAATTTATTATGTGGATGAATGATGCTTATACATTTATTTTTTTTTTCTAAAATTTACTGAAGGACAAAAAAAATAAATTCCAACTCAAATCATTTGTGAGTACTAAAATGTAGAATTATGGCATCGTCAAAAGTTGCTTATTATATATGAAAAAATGAAAATGAAGATATATTAGTGGAAAGTTTGAACAAAGTAAAATAGTGATCATTTCTAACCTGAACGTTT
Organism: Trichechus manatus latirostris; assembly: GCF_000243295.1. Classification (NCBI taxonomy): domain Eukaryota; kingdom Metazoa; phylum Chordata; class Mammalia; order Sirenia; family Trichechidae; genus Trichechus; species Trichechus manatus. The sequence goes on from NW_004444188.1 coordinate 2,214,603, forward strand.
CTTGGTTTGGGGAGCAGAAGGTGGAAGTAGAGGGAGGATATAAAAAGAAGATATACGCTAAGGAAGAAAAAATTCCTATTGGTGATAAGGCATTGTAAATGGATTATAAAATGTGCCTTATAACTAGAATATCAGTTTACCCACTGTTAAAATAGAGAATCTATATTCCCACTGAAGGAATTTTCACTATAAACGAGACTTTCCTCTAGATCCATAAATATATAACTGTGCAGAGATGCATTCAGAGTCCATAATACTAAAAATAAGGAGACAGGAAATTTGAGGCTAGTAATTTACTTATTCTGCAATACAACTGGAGAGATTAAAAATAATTCGTTTAAATAAAACCATACACTAGGCATTGTAAATAGTTCCTCAAATCATTAATCTTCAGAAGTACAGTTTCATTAAAAAGCCCATCAATTCATAGCAGTAGGAGAAAAAAAAGGTCAATTTAACACTATATATGTATATATATAACAAAATTTATATATTATGTAAAATTCATTTACATATATTCTGCCTACTGTGTACATTTGTATATATAAATAAATATACTTGTGTGTGTTGTATGTGTGTATGTGCAAAAATATTGTGTAGATCAGTACAATATATTCTTTTTCTATTCTGCTTCTGTTTTGAAACCAGCAGTACATGCAGCATTTCTGCCTCTGACTCTAACCATTTGGAGCTAGGTCAGACCTTACAAGCGAAAGGGCATAGTCCTCCAGACTACTAAGTCTGCCCCAAGATCTCAGGTGCCAGTCGCAAGATTGGAGTCTCTACAAAACCAACACTTCTGACATGCTGGCTACAAACTGGGGGCTTTTCCACAATCCTCTCAAAATAATAGGCATTAGTTCAGGGGTCCCCAGGGATCCCCCTCACTTCTGACTTGCTGGGTCCCACTACTCCCTTATGTTTGATAGATTGCTGGAATGACTCACAGTACTCATGAAAAGTGCTATGCTACATTTTCATTATAACAGTTGCATTATTTTTTAATCTTATATTAATTATTTATAGCAGATTGCAGTTTTATTATAGCAAGCAGATTACAAATGAAGAGATGCATAGGGTGAGTTGGAGGGTTTGCAATGAGAAGCTTCCACGTCCCAAAAAGTGATGTGTTACACTCCCACGTGCATCACTGTCTTTCATTAACCAGGAAGCCCATGAAACTTCCCTGTACAGAACTTTTACAGGGGTCTCTTTACGTAGGCATGATTGAATCATGTGTAATACCATTTTCTTAAAATGCTGTCTTCACACAGTTTTGAGACCCTGCTGGAGATCTACCTGTTTCCCTTCTTGAGCAGCTGGTTGCGTCCACTCTCCAACCACTTCCCTTACCTAACATTTTTGACTACTCTGTTGTTGCTGTTAGGTGCCATTGAGTTGGTTCCGACTCACAGAGACACTATTTACAAAAGAAAGAAACGTTTCCCGATCCTGTGCCATCCTCACCCTTTTGCTATGTTTGAGCCCATTGTTGCAACCACTGTATCAGTCCATCTTGTTGATGGTCTTCCTTTTTTTTGATGACCCACTACTTTATCAAGCATGATGTTCTTCTAAAAAGACTGGTCCCTCTTGAAAGTGAGACAAAGTCTAGCCATCCTCACTTCTAAGGAACATTCTGGCTGCATTTCTTCCAAGACAGATTTGCTTCTAGCAGTCCATGGTATATTCAATATTCTTCTCCAACACCATAATTCAAGGGCATGAATTCTTCTTTGGTCTTCCTCATTCATTGTCCAGCTTTCGCATGCATATAAGGTGATTGAAAATACCATGGCTTGGGTCAGGAGCACCTTAGTCCTCAGAGTGACATGGGCCACTATACACCCATCCTAATCACCCCAGGGCCAGGTGTCCAACAACTAGGGACAGACCCTATGCCCCCTGAACCTGCAGAATTATTCAAAATGCCTAATCCCCAGGAAGCCTGGGTAATCTAGATAACCCAATCCATTTGACAAACATAAGCCATCTCCTACACGTCCACATTATTGTTGTTACCTTATTTGAAAGGGGCAACCCCTTGTGTGGCCCTTCTTCATGGCACGCTGTGCCTCCCTGTCTGAGTATAATAAACCTAGTTATTTTTCATGTGCCTCCCTTTCTCTAGAAACTGTGGCTATAATAAATTAGATGATTTTCATGGCTTACATGACTCATCTTTACTGAGTCACACCTGACTTACCATCCCATAAATTTGTTAGAAAATCATGCCCCCCTCCCCTGAGGTCAGCTGATAGATATCATAAGGTAAGTATTTCCGGCCTGGGCAGCCCCCACCCAAGAGTCATCTTATTAGCATTATCTGTTAGGTAGATTTGATCTGGAGACCTCATCAAAGATATTTCAATCACAGGGGAAATTTCAGTTTTAGAGGTTAGTTCTCAGACCAAATTCTTAGGGTGTGTTAGTCGTCCAGTGCTGCTGTAACAGAAATACCACAAGTGAATGACTTTAACAAAGAGAAGTTTATTCTCTCACAGTCCAGTAGCCTACAAGTCTGAATTCAGGGCATCAGCTCCAGGGGAAGGCTTTCTCTCTCTGTTGGCTCTGGATGAAAGTCCTTGTCATCAGTCTTCCCTTGGTCTGGGAGCATCTCAGCACAGGACCCTCAGGTCCAAAGGATGCACTCTGTTTCCAGGGCTGCTTTCTTGGAGTTATGAGGTCCCCATGTGTCTTTGCTCACTTCTTTCTTTTATATCTTGAAAGAGATTGGCTTAAGACACTATTTAATCTTACAGATCTCATCAATATAACTGCTGCTAATCCATCTTATTACATCATAGTGATAGGATTTACGCACATAGAGAAATCACATCAGCTGACAAAATGGTAGACTATCATACAGTACTGGGAATCATGACCTAACCAAGTTGACAGATATTGGGGGGGGGCACAATTCAATCCATGACATAGGGTAAAGTTAATTTTTTTGATACACATATAAATATTTATATCATATTTATGATATACATTTTTTGATATACATATAAATACATATATATATATGCATCTAGTGCCAGTTCTAATATACCAGCCATTCCTTGGAAACCCTATGGGGAAGTTCTACTCTGTCCTATAGGGTCGCTGTGAGTTGGAATCGACTCAACAACAAAGGGGTTTATATATGTATATATATATGTTGTATGTTTGCCATCTAGTCAGTTCTGACTCATAGTGACCCTAAAGGTCAGAGTAGAACTGCCCCATAGGGATTCCTAGGTTGTAATCTTTATGGGAGCAGATTGCCAGTTCTTTTCTTCTGAAAATCACATGGTGGGTTCCAACTGCTGACCTTTCCATTAGCAGCCTGGAGCTTAACCATTGAGCCACCAGTGCTCTTTCTCTCTCTTTCTATATATATATCTGTGTGTGTGTATATATATATATATATATTTATATTTATATTTATAGTATGTCTTAGTTATCTAGTGCTGCTATAAGAGAAATACCACAAGTGGATTGGCTTCAACAAAAAGAAGTTTATTCTCTCACAGTCTAGTAGGCTAGAAGTCCAAATTCAGGGTGTCCACTCCAGGGGAAGTCTTTCTGTCTCTGTCCACTCTGGAGGAAGATCCTTGTCATCAATCTTCCCCTGGACTAGAAGCTTTTCAGTGTAGGGGCCCTGGGTCCAAAGAATGCTCACTCCTGCTCTTCTTTCTTGGTGGTATAAGGACCATACCCCCGTATCTGCTGCCTTTTCTCTTTTATATCTCAAAAGAGATTCGCTTTAGACAAAATCTAACCTTGTAGATAGAATCTTTCCTCATTAACATAACTGACCCTAATCCATCTCATTAACGTCATAGAGGCAGAATTTATAGCACATAGGAAAATCACATCAGGTGACAAAATGGTAGAAAATCACATAGTACTGGGAATTATGGCATAGCCAAGTTGACAGATATTTTGGGGGGGCACAATTCAATCCATGACAATGTATATATACATATACCATAGTATTAATTTAAACACAATAGATCACTAAATACAATATAAGCATGGTCTATTTTTTTTTAAAGATACAATTTATTGAATTCCTTTCTCAGCTCAAATGGCACATCCTCAGAGAGAATTTCCATAAACATTCTATTACAAGCATGACCCTGTCATTCTTTATCAACTCACCTTACTTGATTTTCCTCAAAGCTCTGATCCCCATCTGAAAGGCTTCTTTTCTTTATTTATTGGTTAACTTGTGTCATGGTTTGAATTATGTTCCCCCAAAAATGTGTGTATCAATTTGACTAGGCCATGATTCCTGGTACTGTGTGATTTTCCTGTATGTTGTAAATCTGCCTGTATGATGTTAATGAGGGAGGATGGGTGGCAGTTGTGTTAGTAAGGCAGGACCTAATCTATAAGACTGGATTGTGTCCTGAGGCAATCTCTTGAGATATAAAAGACAGAAGCGAGCAGTGAGACGGGGGGGACCTCAAACCATCAAGAAAGCAGTGCCAGGAGCAGAGCGCATCCTTTGCACCGTGGTCCCTACGTGGAGAAGCTCCTAGTCCAGGAGGACACTGATGAGAAGGCCGACAGAGAAAAAGGCTTCCCCTGGAGCTGACGCCCTGAATTTGGACTTTTAGCCTACTTTGACTGTGAGGAAATAAACTTCTCTTCATTAAAACCATCCACTTGTGGTATTTCTGTTGTAGCAGCACTAGATGACGAAGAGAACTTGTTTATTCTCCATCTATCTCTAGCTGAAATGTAAACTCCCTAACAATATTTTTCACTAGAAAATCATCAACTCTCAAAATAGGGCCTGGGCCATAGTGGGTGCTCTCTAAATATTTGCTGAATGAATAAATAAACCAGTAACAGAATATCAGTGCATAAACCAGAATTTACAAGTCTACATTATATGCCCTATTCTTTATATTTTTTAAAGTCTTATGCCATACTGAAGGAACCCTTAATTGCCCCAAACTTTTGTTATTACTGTCAGACACACATCATTAATGTGCAAAGTAGTCGGATAGGAGATTTTTTACTATTGTTAGATATGTGAAATGTTGGATAAGGAGATAGTCCATAAGTGAGAAGTAGGTGTAATGAGAATACTGCACTACTTTAATTATTCCCACCCCATCTTGAGGGATAATTAGGGATTTTAACCTTTTGCTATTAAGCATAGTGAGAGAATTTTCAAGAAGACCCAATCCAAAGCTTAGTATGTGTCCTGTGGAGCATGGAGACACAGTAGGCCAAGCAATCTTAAGAGTGAGAGGTTGACTGAAGGCTGGGTCTGATGGTAAGGACAGGGCTGCTCTCCTACTCTGAATGTGTCCAAGATCCTACACCTAACCTGATGTGTTCAGGAACAAAGTGCAGGAAGGTAGGGTTTAGGAATAGACTCAATAGCAACCAACAACAAGAAAAACAGGGCTTAGAAAAAGTGAAGGGATAGGGGCTGGGAGTGTAGAAGATGAGATGAGAGGGGCAGTAGTGTTCAGATTGTGTATGAACTTGCAAGGAACTTGGCTTTTATTCTGAGCAAATGGTGAGCAATTGGAAGGTTTTGAGCACGTGAGTGGCGCAAGCTGACTTGTGCTTGAAATGGATCACCCCAGCTTCTGCGTTAGGAATAGACTGTAGAAGAAAGGGATGCAGGGGAAAATTATGTAATAATTTAGGAGAGATTTATGATGGCTAGTATAGAGTGATAACTATTAGCATCTTTCACCTGGATTATTACAATTATTCCTACTATCTTTAACTTTTTTTTCTTCTTCTTCTTCTTTCCCTTTCACTAAGCCATCAAGCCTGGGAAGAAGCAAAAAGCAAAAGAAAGAATGATGAACCCAGTCAAAGTCCCAGTTTGGGCAGCCCAGCTCAAAGACGGACCATACTGGGGGCAGAAAAGAGCTCTAACTTAAAAGAAATGTGGACTTAATCTGATTATTAGATTTGATTAGATTAATTAATTGAATTGGGGCTGCTCTTGGGTATATAACTTATCAGACGCCTTTTTATTTTCCAAGAGAGAGGAAATAAGCTATTAGACCTATCCAATATTGTGATTAAGGCAGGGGAAAAACTAGTTTCAAGAGGGTTAGAAGGGGAGTGGAGTGAACAATAAAAAAGCTTATTTTCCTTCCCTGTAGTACTCTATGAGTTCTGCTTGTTTAATAGACTGGCTATATGTATGTTGTATGTGAGGATGTGTATGTGTGTGTTTGTGGTGAGGGGTTAAGGATGTCCTCTTTTTCCTCTGAAAAAAGTTGTAAACTTTATAGGCTGGGAAGTTAAATGTTCTAGGAAGCCCTATAGTAATAAAACCTTGGTTTTCCCTGTATTTCCTGAAATCTGAATATAAGTCCCTAAGAAACCATTTTTGAACACATTATATCAATAAATTGAAATGAGTATAATCTTTGGAAACAGATGATAAGTATGGGATACCTTCCTAGAGGATCACTTCATATTTTTGATCTATGCTCCTCTTATCATTAATTGGCGGGTAATATTTCTATTATAGGTATTTTTGAGGGGAAGAATACTATATATATGTAAACTATCTAGTTCAGTATCTGTAAGTAAAGACACTGATTAACAATTTATTTAATATAACTATAAATGATACATTTTTTTTTCTTTCTTTTCCAGTTGGACCTTGGGTGTAACTGTTTGAGTTAATTATACAGTGAAATCTATGAGAGCTGGAACTAGATGGGACTGCCTTGTTCCTGGTCTCGAAAGTTTTCCGCCATTGACAGTGTGGTCTTACCACTTTTTTATCCCTTGGTTTAATGGAAAATATTTGAATTTTCCTTCCCTGACATGTTTGCACCTCACACAAGTTCCAGCTATTGCAGGTTTTACTCTACCTGTCATTTCATGAAAAATGATCATCACCAGTCTATGCCAAGCCCATCTCTTTCTTGATTGATTGATTGATTCCTTTTTAACTCCATTTTCTACTTTTATTCACCATTTACTTTTCAAAAACATTTTATATGCATTATTTTCTTTGTATATTCGTTTTTAAGGCTTTTGTATATGTCTGTTGTTGATTGGCACAGTGGTTTAAATGCTTAGCTGCTAACCAAAAGGGGGGCGGTTCAAACCCACCATCCCTCTTCTGGCAAAAGATATGGCAGGCAGCTTACATAAAGATTACAGCCTTGGAAACCCTATGAGGCGTTTCCACCCCACCCAATATGGTCCCTATGAGACAGAATCGACTCGACAGCAATGAATTGGTTTTATTATTGATTGGAGTATATGTGCTTTTAATACACAGACATAAAATGTGTCATAGATTTCTTCTCTTCCTAGCTTTTTTTTCCCCTCTGCACTGTTTCTTTTTAAAGATATATCTATGTCACTATACAATGACTATATAGTCCTTAGCTGCTATCCTCTAGGGTGTTCATCTACTACATTTTTGCACTGAAAGACAACTAGATCACTTCCAAAGCTCCACCTTCCACAAATGAAGTTGTAGTCAACATCTACACATGCATTCCCTGAGGGGCCTATGTGAAGATATCTTCGGGATGTATGCCCAGAAGTTAATGAATATTTAAATTAACTTAATGCTGTCCTATAATTTCTGGAATGCTACAATGGGCTATATATATATATATATATATATATATATCTTGCATATATATAAGATACAATTTATATATTGTATAAAATATGTTTACATGTATTTTGCCTACTGTATGCATTTCTATATAAAAACAAATATGTATATATGTGTGTACATGTATATGTGCATATATATTATGTAAATCAGTGCAGGAGGGTTCTTGTATTGCAGCATCGCCAACAGCTTGACTTAACCAACTTTCTAAAATTTGCCAGTTTAAGAAGTATAAAGCAATATATTCATGGTGCTTATTTTACACTTCTTTGGTTAGAAATGTGGTTTAGTACCTGTTGTTTTGAGGGTCTATCTTTTGTAAATGGCTTTAGTACAACCCTCGCTCATTTTTCCTTTGGAGTGTTAGTCTTTTTCATGTTGATTTGCACAAATTCTTTGAATATTCTACATAGTCACCCCTTGATGGTTTGGATATTGCAAATATTTCTTCCAGTCTACCATGGGGAGACTTTATGCCAAAGAGGTTAAGAACATGAACTGTGTGTTTATTATCCTGGTGAACTTGGACAAGTTAATCAACCTATTTTTTTTTTTTTTTATTGCATTAGGACAATGGACATAATAAAAGTAATCCCTGGTACACAGTAAACACAATATAGGTGTTAATCCTTATCATCTTTTTCTTGCCTCTGTTCATGATGTTCTTTGTTGAAGAGAAATCTTTGATTTTGAAATGTAATTGAATTTCTTATAGTTCAGTGTTTTGAGGATTTTGTTTAGAAAGTCTCTCTCCACTCTTTTATCACAAAAGATAGCATGTATGTTGTCCTACATTTTCTTCTATTAAATTGATTATTTGACCCTTCACATGTGCATCTTTAATCTATCAGATCTATCAGGGTTTTACTGTTCACTGTGGTGTTATATAAGGATCCAGTTTCAATTTTCTTCATGGTGAGTCAGTTTTGACAAACTTAACTACTAAGTCCAATTGATTTGTGTGACCACCTGAGAATACATCTTTTAAAAATGCAGAGAAAAAAAGCAGAAATGGTAAGCTCAAAGTAGATCCATGCTTTCAAGTTAGTGTTAGAATGGAGACTAAAAACTTGGAATAACCAAGAAAAAGTCCTCTGGGTCTATAGTTTAAGCTCCCCATAGGAATCAAGAATTTGCATCTGCATTTTCTCATTCTATGATTTTAAATAATCATTTGACCCCAATAAAGTAATCCTGTCTCTTTTCAAAGAAGGCTTGATTAAATGTTAAATGAGCAGATGCGTGTGGTTATAAGGTTGCTACTGAGAAGACAATGCTTTCTTTCTTGAGCCCTCCCTGCCTCCTTTTCACCCCTCACTCCCAAAACAAGCTTATTTAGTTCATGAGATTTTATTTTATCAAAGAAAGGTGCAAGCGTGACTCATTTGACTAATTCACAATAACTTTACCTTGTGGGGGTGAAAAGGGAAGTATTGTGATGATGGGTTAAAAGAAAGGTAGTCTTTGAAGAGTAACGCCTTTATGGTGTGAATCTTGATTTTATGATTTTTGATTTAGTTACTTATCCACTGTTACTCAGTTTTCTCATCTCTACTGCATACATTTGTTGTGACATTTAAACAAAGAATATGCCTCAAGTTTCCAGTCAAATTCTTGATAATTGTCAATATGTTAACCCCTCATGTTTTTCTTTCCTAAATAAAAAATTGAAAAGGTAATTTACAATAAGAAATGCAATTTCCTTTATAAAAGTGAATTTTTAACTGCCTTCCATTCTATCATTTCCAGACTTACACCATTTATATTTCTATGTCATTGAGTAAGAATGGGAAAACCTGATTAGCATGGATAAACTCTTTGCATGTGTTTTTTCTGATGGGACTCTAGCTGAGTTCAAAAAGAGAAACCCTTGAATAGTGTATTGAATAGTAGACAAGTATTCGCACATTGGTTTATTTGGTGCCAGATAATTAGAATTTGTAATTTGATCTTAATTAAATTTTCAAATCAAGGGAACAAAAAAACAAAAACCAAACCCATTGCCATCATGTCAATTTCTACTCATAGCAACCCTGTAAGGCAGAGTAGAATTGCTCCAAAGAGTTTCCAAGGCTGTAATCTTTATGGAAGCAGACTGCCACATCTTTCTCCCATGGAGTCGCCGGTGGGTTTGAACCGCCGACCTTTCAGTTAGGAGCCAAGTGCTTTAAGCACTGGGCCACCAGGGCTCCTTAATTAAATTACAGACTACCCAAAAGCCTTGATCAGTGGTGTTTGGCAGCCCAGTTGGTGTTTGGAGAAATAAGCTAAATTAGTCTTTAAAAATCTACTCACTTAATTCTCCTTCTCTCCCCCACCCTTTACCGTACCCCAGTGGACATCAACCTACATTAGGTACAATATCAACATACATCAAATATGCCAATTAAAGTCAGAGGCCCCTCTTAACTACCAAGCACGTTTTTATTTTTAACTTAGCAGCAGAGACATTGCCTGGGAAGCACCAATTTTATCATTGCTGTGTACCACCAACTCCTCACCAGTGTTGAGCTCCATCTTCAAAACTCTCACCAGGTAGTGCTCTTTTTCTTTTGGTTTTTGTCTATTCTTATCTCTTCCTGTCTTTCCTGCTCTGCTTTTTGATGCTTTTTATTTTGGTTGGAGCATTTTTGATCAGCAGGAGAACTACCCAGAAGATTTCCTATCTTGCAGAGTTAGCTAATGAGACAGTTTCTACCTTTAGCTCCTCAAAGGGCGTTCTTAAATTTATTGGATGAGGTTACAGACAAAATCAAGAGAAGTATTTTCATTTATATTTTATTTAAAATGAGAAGAGTCAGTTAAAACAGCAATGGGCTCGGGGTCAAGTCAAAACTTTTGAGACTGGACATAAATACAGATTACTAATTGTATGGCTGTGTATTGCTCAGTTTCCTCATCTGTAAAATGAAGATAGCAACACTTGCCAGCCTACCTCATACCATAACATGTAAGAACTCAACAAAAAGCCATACATGTAGGAGCTAGGATGGTCCACTAGTTTTATTTGGAATGAAAATTCAACATAGTATTTAAATTACTAAACATTTTAGAAAAATAATCTAACATATATTAACTCATTAACACTCCTTATTACCAATAGTTGTTTAATAAATTTGAGAACCCATAAAATTTAGGCTTTTTTCTATCCTTCTTTAGATGATTTTTCTTCTTAGGATAGCCAGATCTTTTTTCTTCAAAAAGAATTTAGAATTTTTAATTAAGATTAGCATAAATGGATGTGTTCAGAGATGTTGAAAGTTAAGCTAGTAAACTTACATTCAATAATGACTAAAGAGAATAAAACATCAAGAAATTTCAAGTTTTTCACATATAAATTAGTCATTATATTTGTGCAGCTAATGATATATTAATAAATGATATAAAGGTCAAAATAACTCAAATACTTACATGTATATGCTTTTAGACTATAAAGAATGAGGAAGGGTCTAAATGCTTTATTAAAAACGTGATTTTTGCAATCTAAAGAGAAACATATTTCAATGTTTAGTGTTTTATTAGTTCAGAAATAGGCAGATACTTATTCAGAATCATCAATTGTGCATTATTTTAAAATTTCTATTTAATGACAAACTAAATTAACTTTTGAAAGTTACTGTTAAAAAAACAGAAAAGGCAGGCAAAATAATGGGAGAAGATATCCACAATATATGTATTTGATAAATTACTTTTATACAGAATATAGAAATTTGACAATATATGTAACTGAGAATACATAACTCAACAATAGTATGACAAATAATCCAATAAAAATGGGCATAAGTTTTGAACAGGCACTTTGCAATAGAAGATATATAAATGTTCCATAAACACATGTAAAGATGCTCATATTGTTAGTCATCAGAGAAATGCAAGTTAAAGGCAAAGTAGTTACCAATACAAACTCATTAAAAGGGCATAAATAAAAAACAAAGATTTAATTAAAATATTAAATAATAATTTTGAATGTAAATATAAAATAATTTCTTACTTAGCTGAATTAACTGTTACTTTAAGAGAAAATTATACTAGAGATATTTCTATTTTGGAAAATACCTAGATAAATACTTGGGGTTTGAGGATAAGGACTAGTAGGCTGTGTCTATAAAAGGAAAAGAAATATATAAATTCTTCTGCATAATAAATAAGTGGAAATCAGAGATAAGAGGACATAAGTCCATGGAGAAGGAAAGCAATTAAGCAAACCAAAGAAATAAAAAGGAGTTTTATACCTGGGTCAACTTGGTTTGACCTAGGCAGTCATGTATGATGGTGAGGTGATCTATATATGGAAATATTTCACCTTATGCAGAACGCAAAGCCAGAGAAATTAAGAAAAATGTAAAGCCTTCACCCAGCACCCCCAGGGAAAGCAATAGGGATGTGTGACTCCCAACTCAATGTGATTGGAATAAAGTTATGTAAACTCAGAGGACAGCATACATTGGGTGACCATTGAATACGGAAAGGACCTAAGAGTCTTGATTTATAATTTCTGCTCTGAAACAAACATTTTTGTATTTCCTGGGCAAGTCACATTCCTCTCTGTGTCTCTCATTCCTCTATAAAATGAAGAATTTAAATCACACTTTCTTGCCTGTTCCCGTTGCCTTTGAGTTTATTCCGACTCATAGTGACCCTAAAGGACAGAGTCGAACTGCCCCATAGGGTTTCCAAGGTTGTAATCTTCTTTTTTTTTTTTTTTAATTGTACTTTAGCTGAAGGTTTACAGAACAAACTAGCTTCTCATTAAACAGTTAGTACACGTATTGTTTTATGACATTGGTTAACAACCACACGACAAGTCAATACTCCCTCTTCTTGACCTTGGGTTCCCTATTACCAGCTTTCCGGTCCCCTCTTGCTTTCTAGTCCTTGTCCCTGGGCTGTTGTGCCCCTTTAGTCTCATTTTGTTTTATAAGCTTGTCTAATCTTTGGCCGAAGGGTGAAACTCAGGAGTGCCTTCATTACTGAGCTAAGAGGTGTCCAGGGGCCATACTCTCAGGGTTTCTCCAGTCTCTGTCAGGCCAGTAAATCTGGTCTTTTTTTGTGAGTTAGAGTTTTGTTCTACATTTTTCTTCAGCTCTGTCCTGGAAACTCTATTGTGACCCCAGTCAGAGCAGTCAGTGGTGATAGCCAGGCACCATCTAGTAGTACTGGACTCAGTCTGATGGAGGACGTGGTAGTTGTGGTCCATTAGTCCTTTAGACTAATCTTTCCCTTGTATCTTTAGTTTTCTTCATTCTCCCTTGCTCCCGAAGGGGTGAGATCAGTGGAGTATCTTAGATGACCACTCAAAGGCTTTGAAGACCCCAGACACTACTCACCAAAGTAGAATGTAGAATGTTTTCTTTGTAAATTATATTATGCCAATTGAGCTAGATGTTCCCCGAGACCATGGTCCCCACAGACCTCAGCCCAGCAATTCAGTCCCTCAGGGAGTTTGGATGTGTCTATGGAACTTCCATAACCTTACCTTGAACAGGTTGTGCTGCCTTCCTCAGTATTTTGTACTGTCTTACCCTTCACCGAAGTTACCACTTATCTATTGCCTATTTGGTATTTCCCCCCCACCCCTCCCATCCCTGGTAACAAACAAAGATTGTTACATTTTGCGTGTGAACTTTTTCATGGGTTTTTAAAATAGAGGTCTCATACAATGTTTGTCCTTTTGTGATTGACTTATTTCACTCAGCATAATGTTCCGGTTTTATCCATGTTATGAGATGCTTCAAAGTTTCATCAGTGTTATTTATCATTGCGTAATACTCCGTTGTGTGTATGTACTATAGTTTGTTTATCCATTCATCTGTTGATGGACATCTAGGTTGTTTCCATCTTTTTGCTACTGTGAACAATGCTGCAATGAATATGGGTGTACATATAGCTATTCCTGTGACGACTCTTGTTTCTCTAGGCTGTATTCCTAGGAGTGGGATTGCTGGATTATATGATATTTCTATTTCTGGCTTTCTAAGGAAGCGCCATATTGTTTTCCAAAATAGTTGTATCACTTTGCCTTCCATCTAGTAGTGCATAAGAGTTCCAATCTCCCCACAACCTCTCCAGCATTTGTTATTTCCAGTTTTTTTGATTTGTGCCAGTAATGCTGGGGTGAGATCGTATCTCATTGTGGTTTTGATTTGCATTTCTCTAATGGCTAGTGATCAGGAGCATTTCCTGATGTGTCTATTGATCCCTTTAATGTCTTCTTTGATGAAGTGTCTGTTAATTTCCTTTACTCGTTTTTTAATTGGATTATTTGTCTTTTTGTTGTAGAGCTGTTGGATTTTCCTGCAGATTTTAGAGATTAGACCTTTGTCAGATTTGTAATAGCCAAAATTTTTTTCTAGTCTGTAGGTTTTCTTTTACTCCTTTGGTGAAGTCCTTTGATGAGCATAAGTGTTTAATTTTTAGAAGATCCCAGTTATCTAGCTTATCTTCTGGAGTTTGTGTGTTGTTGGTTATGGTTTGTATCCTGTTAAAGCCATGTGTTAGGTCTCTAGCACTGATCCTATCTTTTCTTCTATGAACTATATCGTTTTTGGCTTTATATTTAGGTCTTTGATCCATTTTGAAGTAGTTTCTGTGTATGGTGTGAGATATGGGTCCCGTTTCAATTTTTTGGAGATGGACATCCAGTTTTGCCAGCACCATTTGTTAAAAAGACTGTTCCCCATTTGATGGAACTTTGGCCCTTGTTGAAGATCAGGTGACCATAGGTGGATGGCTTTACATCTGGGTTCTCAATTCTGTTCCATTGGTCAATGTATCTGTCATTGTACCAGTACCAGGCTGTTTTGACTACGGTAGCTATATAGTAGGTTCTCAGGTCAGGTAGTGCATGTCCTCCTACTTTATTCTTCTTCTTCAATAGTGCTTTACTTATCTGGGGCTTCTTCCCTTTCCATATAAAATTAATGATTAGTTTTTCCAACTCTTTAAAGAAAGTTGCTGATATTTGGATTGAGATTGCATTGTATTCGTAGATTGCTTTGGGTAGAATTGTCATTTTCCATTTATGTACATCTTTTTTGATTTCTTGCAGCAGTGTTTTCTAGTTTTCTTTGTATAGGTCTTTTACATCCCTGATTGGATTTATTCCTAAGTATTTTATTTTTTTAGGAACTGTTATAAATGGTATTGTTTTCCTAATTTCCTTTTCGTCGTTCTCTTTATTGGCGTATAGGAATCCAACTGATTTTTCTGTTTATCTTGTCTACTGCTCCTTTGCCAAATCTTTCTATTCATTCCAAAAGTTTTCTTGTGGCGCCTTCTAGGTTTTCTATATATAGTATCATATTGTCTGCAAATAGAGACAGTTTTACTTCTTCATTACCAATTTGATGTCCTTTATTTCTTTTTCTTGCCTTACTGCTCTAGCTAGGACTTCCAGCACAATGTTAAATAGGGGTGGAGATAAAGGTCATCCTTGTCTTATTCCTGTTCTCAAGGGGAATGTTTTCACCCTCTCTCCATTAAGAATGATGTTGGCTGTTGGTTTCACATAGATGCCTTTTATTATGCTGAGCGATTTCCGTTCTATACCTATTTTATTGAGAGTTTTTATCAGGAATGGGTGTTAGACTTTGTCAAATGCCTTTTCAGTGTCAATTGAGATGATCATGTGATTCATTTATTTATGCGGTGGATTACATTGATTGATTTTCTCACGTTGAACCATCCTTGCATACCTGGTATGAATTCTACTTGGTCATGGTGTATTATTTTTTTGATATGATACTGAATTCTATTGGCTAGAATTTTGTTGAGAATTTTTGCATCTATATTCATGAGAGATATTGGTCTGTAA
>NW_004444188.1:2237447-2239994 GCF_000243295.1 Trichechus manatus latirostris
AAACAGAGTTGTATCCAAGTGTTTGTCTTCAATTCCACTGATCCTGTCTTCCACCATTTCAAATCTGCTTCTCAGCCCTTCTATGACACCGTCCATTTCTGAAATCTTGTTTAACTTTTGGATTTCTAATTGTTGTCTTTGTATAATTTCTAGTTATGTATTTATTTTGGCACTTTGTTCCTGCATTATTTTCTGAATTCTTCCAATTTTTTGTCTGCATTTTCCATGAATTTGTCTATTTTTTCCTCATGTTTGTCAGCTTTTTGCCTCAGTTTTTGAGAATTCTGAGTATTAGAGATTTGAATTCCCTATCAGGTAGTTCTAGTGCATTTTCTTCCACAGGATATTCATATGGTGTTTTATTTTGGATGCCTACTGGAACCATCCTGTCCTGTTTTTGTAAATGTTTTGATATTGTCTCCTGTCTTCGGGGCATTCAAGAGTTATTTTTCTCATTTATTAATTGCAGATTTGTTTGTATCATCCCTTTTTTGAAAAAGATTTGACTATGTCTGAACAGGCAGACTGTGTGTTCTTTCTTGTTTGCTCATCTGTGGGCAGAATACTTTTTGCCTCCTTCTCTAACTGGCAGGGTTTGTCACTTGGACATGGTACGGCAGGGCAGGTCTAGCAGAGGAGGAGTTACTGGGACAGGTTGTTTGTGGCACTTAGTACAGCCACCAGAGTGGGTTGGTAATGAGTGCAGGGCAGGTTCCAGGAGGCCGTGCCTGTGTTGCTTGGTGGTTTGATGTCAAGCGCACAGTGCAGGTAGACAGGATGCTGCAGGGAGATTGTTACGTGTGGAGCTAAGATGGATATGGGAGAGAGGAGAGAGGAACAGGAGCCAAAAAACATACAAACAAACCAAAAATAATGCTAGGGGAGCGTGCCGTTGGAGTGGAGAGATGAGAGACTATGAAATGTTTAAAAACAGAAAGGGGAGGATGAAGAAAAGAAAAGAATTAATAAATAAATATCAGAAAGGTTAAAGAACTGCAAAGTTCCCAGGGATCCCACCGGTGCAGCTATGAGATCTGGTGAAGTCGCTCTCAGGTGTTGCAGTACAGCCTGGCTAGAAGGCATAGAGATATACAATGCCAAGTATTCAGGGAACAGAAAGAGAAGGAAGATACAGAGAAATGAGAATCTGAGCAATGACGAAAGACAAAAAGAGAAAAAGAGGGAAAAGAAAACAAAACAAATTAAGAAAAAAAAAACGAACAAGAAAGGCCTCCCAAAAAACAGAAAAAAAAAAAAGAAACAACGAAGAAAGAAATGCCCTCTGGGATCCCTCTGCACGTCTGTGGAAGCCGAGGGGGAGTCTCCTTGACACACAGCTCCGCCTGGCCAGAAAGTGCTCCCAACTCAAGAAAAGGAAAAGAATACGAACAATCAATTCTAAACAAGCAAATGCACAAAAGCCCCAGGATCCCACCAGCGCGGCAGCGCAGACCAGGAAGCAGCTCCACAGTCGAAAGGAGCTCCATAGCCCCTCAGGTAGAAACAAAGGTGATGCATGGAGCCAGGTACTCGGGGTGGGTGGTGAGAGGTAAGTTAGAAATCAAAACAAGCAGGAAAAAAAGCAAAACTAGCAGCCAACAAATGACACTCAGAGAGCCAGTTAGTGCGGGCTGGTATTTCTGGACAAGAGACTGTGTCCGCGGGAAGCAGAGGGGGCCGAGTGTGGGTGAAGAAGGGTAGAGAGTGGGAAAGCGTATATCACAAATTACCGGAGCTCTGCAGCCCCTCAGGAAGAAGCAAAGATGGTGCACGGAGCGAGGTATTTGAGCAAAAGGTGGGGGGGGGGTGGCGAGAGGCAAGCAAGAAATCAAAAGAAGTGGAAGAAAGAAACACCAGCAGCCAACAAATGGCAATCAGAGAGCTGCCTGTTCGGGTGTGTGGATTCCAAGCAACTGGTGTTTCCCAGTCAAGAGATTGTGGCTGCGGGAAGCAGAGGAGGCCGAGTCGGGGTGAAGAAGTATGGAGGGTGGGAAATCGTATATTGCAAATTACCGGTTGTTTTGTCTCCAGCTGGACGCTCCGTGAGGCTGCTTTCTCGTACCCCTGTTTGGTGGTCTCAGATGATGGATCCGCATTGTGTTAGCTGGTAGGGGACCTCTGCATGAATCTCTCCTCACTCTCCGTTCTCTGTCAGTTTTCTCACTCCATTTGATGCTTGGCTGAGTTCTTTAAGTGCTAAAATGTTTTGATTTTGTCTCTTTCTTATTTTTTGATGTGTGCATCTGTTGTTATAAATTGTCCTCTGAGGACTGCCTTTGTTGTGTCCCAAAGGTTTTGGTATGATGTGTTTTCATTCTCTTTTGATTCTACATATTTTTTATTCCATCTCTGATTTATTATATTACCCAGTGGTTTTAAACAAGATGTTATTCAATTTCCATGTAATTGATTTTTTTCCTTGCTCTTCCTGTTGTTAATTTCTACTTTGATAACTTTTTTGTCAAAAAAGATGCTTTGTATTATCTCAAGGTTTTGGATTTTGTTGAGGGTTGCTCTGTGGCCTAAGATGTGGTCTATTCTGGAGAA
>NW_004444188.1:2240443-2259091 GCF_000243295.1 Trichechus manatus latirostris
CCTTTGATTTTTAATAAATTTACCTCTTTTTTTCTAAGGTGTGTCTCTTGTAGACAGCATATTGATGGATGCTTTCTTTTTATCCATTCTGTCACTCTCTGTCTCTTTATTGGTGCATTTAGGCCATTTACAGTCAGTGTAATTATTGATAGGTGTGAGTTTATTGCTGTCGTTTTGTAGTCCTTTTTTTGTGGTGCTGACATTTTCTTTGTTCCTCTTACTCTACTGTGTTGAATTCCTTTTATTTGTGGATTTTTTTCATTTCTTTTGTTTTTGCATATATTTTTTTAGTGAGATTCTAAGTTTTTCTTCTTTATTTTGATGATTAGTTTTGTTAATCTTCTTAGCTGTTACCTTGAAATTTACCCTTAACTTCCTAGATTTGAACCTGTCTATCATTACTTGGTATCGCCTTGCCTTCCCCTCCATTATAAAGTTCTATACCTAAACCATTTATTCCCTCTTTTATTATTCTGATGTTGTCACTTACAGATTAACTTCTCTTGTTCCCTGTTGTAATTCTTTTTGTTTGGATAGTCCTTGAGAGTTTAATTCCTAGGCTATCATCTGGCTGGTCCTATCTTATTTCCTGGATTTAGGCTATGGTCTGATGTTGTTTGTTCTGAAACCAAAGGATTACCTTTAATAATTTTTGTAAGTTTGGTTTGGTTTTAACAAATTCCCTTAATTTCTGTTTATCTGGAAATGTCCTAATTTGATCAGCATATTTGAATGAGAGTTTTGCAGGATATATTATTCTTGGTTGGCATTTTTTTTTCCTACCAAGGTTTTATATAAGTTATCCCATTGACTTCATGCTTGCATCGTTTCTGCCAAATAATCAGTGCTTAGTCTTATTGTTTTCCCCTCTGTATGTGACTTGTCTTTTTTTTGAGCTGCTCTCAGCTTTCTTCTTTGTCTTTGGTTTTAGGGAGTGTGATTATGATATGCTTTGGTGATTATCTTTTGGAGTGTATCATATACAGGGTTCGTTGAGCTTCGTGGATGGTCAGCTTTTCATCTTTCATGATATTAGGGAAGTTTTCTGTCACCAATTCTTCCATGATCATCTCTGTTTTCTGTTTTCTCCCCCTGTCTGAAACTCTGATCACTTGCAAACTTTTGCTTTTGATTGTATCCCACATAATTCTCGGGGTTTCTTCATTCTTTTTTCTAATTTTTCCTCAAAGTTGTAGCCAAGTTTTTGTCTTCAATTTCACTGATCCTGTCTTCCATTGTTTCAGACCTGCTCCTCAGGCCTTCTATGACACTGTCCATTTCTGAAATCTTGTTTTTTACCTTTTGGATTTCTAATTGTTGTTTTTGTATGATTCTAGTTATGAATTTATTTTGGCATTTTGTTCCTGTATTATTTTCCTGAATTATTCTATTTTTTGGTTTGTATTTTCCATGAATTTGCCTGCCTTTTCCATGAATTTGTATATTTTTTCCTCATTTTCGTCTAACGTTCGCTTCAACTCTTGGATAGCTCTGAATATTAGAAATTTGAACTTCCTATTAGGTAGTTCTAGTGCCTTTTCTTCTACTAGAAAGTCATCTGGTTTTTTTTTTTTTTTTTTTAAATGCTTCCTGGGACCATCCTGTTCTGTTTTTTTAATATATTTTGATACTGTCTGCTGTCTTTGGGCCACTCAGTAGTTATTTTCTTCATTTATTGATTATAGATTTGTTTTTCTTTTCCTGATTTTTTGTTTTATTTGGTTATGTCTGGGCAGGCAGACTACACGCTCTCTGCCATCTGCTCATCTGTGGGCATGACACTCTTCACTTCCTTATCCAGTGGTTAGGGCCAGTCTCTCAGCTATAGTGCAGAAGTGTAGCTGCAGCTGAAGGGGAGGGGATGGGGTGGGTTGTTTGTGACAGTTACTAGGGCCGACAAGGTGGGCCAGAATTCAGTGCAGGGCAGGTTCTAGTAGGCAGTGCCTGCGCTGCTCGGGGGTGTGAAGTTCAGCACATGATGCAGGTAGTCAGGAGGGAGGAGGTTGTGCTGTGTAGAGCTAAGATGGGTATGGGGAAGAAGAGAGAGAGGAGAGAGGAGGAGCAAAAAAAAAGAGTGCTAAGGAATTTGCCATTGGAGTGGAGAGACGAGAAACTGAGAAATGGAGTAAAACAAAAAGGAAAAAGGAAAAAAGAAAAAAATAAATAAATATTAGGAAGAAAAAAGAAAAGAAAACCCTCCAGGGATCCCACCAGTTCTGCTGTGTAGACAAGAGAAGTGGCTCCCAGGCCACACAGCACAGCCTGGCTAGAAGTGGCAGAGATGTAACACAATGCCAGGTATTCAGGAGACAGGAAAAGAAAGTAAGTACAGTGAGACAAGAAACTGAGAAATGAAGAAAAACAAAAAGAAAAAAAGAAAAGAAACGTACCCCAGGGATCTCAACATACCTGGGATGTGGCTCCCAAGCCACGCACTACAGCTCACATAGAAGGGGCTCCCACGCTGTGAAAAGGAAAACAAAACAAACAAACAAAACAAAACAGAACAGAATGAAAGAAAACAAAACAAAAACAAAAATGCCCTGGAATCTCAGCAGCGTGGTGGCTTGGACTGGGGAAGCAGTTCGCCAGCCGAGCAGTGCTTCACAGCCTTTCCAAAGAAGCAAAGATGGCACACAGAGCCAGGTATTCAAGAGAAAGGAGGGGGAGAAGGTGAGAGGCAGGGAAGAAATCAAAAAAGTTGGAAAAAAGCAGCACCAGCAACAAAGAAATGGTACTGAGGGAGCCGGCTAGTGTGGGCAGGAAGAATCTAAGTGGCATGGAGCCGGAGCCAGTGTTTCCTGGCCAAGAGACTGCAGACAGCAGGAAGCAGTGGAGGCCGAGCAGGGGTAAGAAAGGTGGAGGGTAGGAAAGTGTATGTGGCTGGTTACTGGATACTCCTGCTGGGAGCCTCATGAAGCTGGTTTCCCGTACTCCTTGTCCACTGAACCCAACCAGAGTCCAAGATGGTGAATCTGTGCTATGGTAGCTGATAGGGGACTTCCGCTCTTATCTCTCTTCAGTCTCTGCTCTCTGTCATTTTCTTATTCCATTCAGTGCTTGGCTGAGTTCCTTATCTCTTCATTTGACACTTAGGGTTCCAGGATTGACGTTTGTCTCTGTTTTACTTAGTTTTTCGGGTCTTTGCTGTGGAGGGATGGCATGGTGCTTTTGTCTATAGCACCATGTTGGCTCCCCAAGGCTGTAAACTTTACAGGAGCAGACTGCCATATCTTTCTCCAGCGCAATTTCTAAGGTCGCTCTATATTTTGAGACTTCTTTTATGCTTTTTCTCCATCTATGCCACTAAATATATCTTCATTTTATTTGAAATTCCTCTCATTTTTTAAAATGTTTCGCTGAGAGTGGTGAAAAGGCAGTATATTGTGTGTTTTAAGATTTTTCTTGCCTTGTTTCAATTGAGTTCACTTTGAGGTCAACAAATATTCATTGTCAACCTTCTACATTTTGAGTACATACTCTGTCTCTGAGGGTGATCAGATTTCTGCTCTCATGGACCTTACACTCTAATGGGGGAGAAAAACACAGTTAAAATTTCAAGTTGCATATTTTTGGTAATTCTTTCACAAATGTAATAGGATGACAATTTTATAGACATTTAAAGTATTAAAGACCGCTTATAGTGATTAAGATAATCTCACAGAACAGTAGAAAAATTCATGTTCATTTTTTGATATTTGAATACCAAATATCAGAAGCCCTAGGTTGTCAACATCCCCTCTTATTAACTACTATAAAAGGGGAGATAGAAAAACCTACTTCTCCCAGTGTGATAAGACAGTGGACAATATCCCCCATGCAGCCTTGGCCTTGTCTTTGAATCCTGCTGATAACCCCTTCCACTTTAACTAAAAGAAGAAATAGGCTCAGCATACGGTCAACTAATTATCAGTTGACAAAGTAAAACTCATTAACGTTTTGATAGTGTATGCTTTAAAGAAACTTGCAAGCAAAACTAAAAGAAACCTGATACATGATGTCATATAAATAATATATATATATATATATATATAAAACTAATAGAGGTATTACATTTTCTTATCGGTCAGAATGAATTGCAGCCAATGTAGCTGAAATAATGTGTATTTGCATAATGAAACATCTTTTTGGATTATTTCAATTCATGGAACAAATCACTGTTACTATGTAAGTATTCTTCGCCACTCCCTTCTTCTTTCTCTCTGCATTTCTAAATCTGTTTCATCTTTAAAACCAGCTCAAATATGAAGTTCCAGCATGTATATATTTTTCCAATTCCTGGTCGACTAGCATGCTGTTTGAATACTTGACCTTATTTAAATGATTAGGATTCCTTGAGTGGCACAAACGGTTAAGTGCTAGACTGCTAGCCAAAAGGTTTGCTGTTCATACCCACCCAGAGGAACCCTGGAAGACAAGTCTAGGGATCAGCTTTTGAAAGGTCACAGCCTTGAAAACCCTATGGAGAAGTTCTACTCTGGGCACATGAGGTTGCCATGAGTCAAAATTGACTTGATGGCAACTAACAACAGCATCAACCATTTAAATGATTATTTGTTAAATTTACAGAGATGTATTGACAAGCTGGAAGATTAAAGCAAATAGATATTTTCATGAATCTTATGTAACTGCCCAGGTAAATGACATGTGGTTAGACCAGTTTGTTACTTTTCTTGAACAGTTATCAAGGTCCTTCCATATTTGTATATATTTTTAATATTACTAATTCTAAAGTATTCTTTTTTCAATAACAAGACAGCATAATATGGTGATTAAGAGGCCAGTTCTGGAATTAGGCTGCTAGTGTGTGAATCCGGTTTTGCCTCTTACTACTATCTATGTGAATAAACGCAAATTACTTCTCTGTGCTTAACTTCTTATCTATAAAATAGAGAGAATAATACTACTTTCCTCAATAAGTTATGAGGATTAAATAAATTGACACAATGAAGCACTTATAACAGTGTCTAGAAATTGTAAGTGGTCAGTAAATGTTAGCAACTATTACTCGTGGTTTTTTCAATCATCTCATATGCATGCAAAAGCTGGATAATGAAAAAGAAAGAGACAGAAGAAGAACTGATACATTTAAATTGTGGTATTGGCAAAGAATATTGAATATACCATGGGCTTCCAGGAGAATGAATATATCAGTCTTAGAAGAAATGTAACCAGAATATTCTCTAGAAGCAAGACTGGCAAGACTTTCGCTCGCTTACTAGACCAATCACTAGAAAAGGCCATCAGGGCTTATAAATCAGATGGTCTGTGAAAACGAGAGAAACCCATGAAATGGATTGACACAATAGCCACAGCAATGAACTCAAACATACCAATGATCATGAAGATGGTATAGGACTGCACTACTTGTACGTAAAATTCACATGAGTCAGAGCTGACTTGAAAGCAACTAACAACAACAAATATTACTCTATTGGGTTTTAAAACAGGAAATTATTTTCCTGGTTTTTATGATCATGAGAACTGTAGAAAGCAAAAACAATGACTCAGTTTATAAACAGTTGATGTGGATTCTGTGGTAACTTGCAAACATTTTCTATAGCTTTGACCTGCCCAGTACTTCCTCCAACAGCGAGGTGGTGGGAATGTCCTGGGCGGAGGTGGTTCTGTCACTGCCCTGTTCAGCTGTCTTCATTTACCTGATTTATTCAAACACAAGTTGCATGGGGAGTCCATGCTCTCTCTGCTGTTAACGTGGTGTCTCATCATGAGAACTTTACTGCTCAGTCTGCAAATTTTTATAAAAGCTCTTCTTCAGATTCTGTTTCCTGTGTTATTTTATTGGACACATTTCACTCTATCCTCTGGAGAAGGTTATTTATTTTTCTTTTACAATGGCATTTTCCTGTCCTGCTGTGAGCTCTCACTCCTTCCCCTATGGTATAATTTCCTGTGCTTGAACTTTAAATAGTTCCTCTGATCCATGTGCCCTGTGTACTTTCTGTGGATGCTCATGATGAAATTTGCACTCTGTCATTGGTTAAATCATTTTATCATTCAGCAAATATTAATTCAGTAACATCATATGCTAGGCCTCACACTTGGGGTTTTGGCTATAGCGATGAGCAAGAAACTGTCCCGGCTGTTTAGGTTCAGAACTAGGGCAAAAGGACTAACACCAAACAATTCAATGATAAGTAAATATATAATTCAAGATTATGATAGCTTAGTTAAAGGACAAACACCAAACCATAGGAAACAGCAAATGGGGGAAACTAATGAGTTGGAATCGACTTGACAGCAACTGGTTTTGTTATGGTTTAATTTAGATAGAGTGAAATGTGGTCAAGGAAGGATGGTTTGAGAAAGTCCTTAGTTCAAGATGTCTCTGAGATATTCAGGTTGTGATGTCAGGTGGCAGTTGGATATGATTCTGAAGCTCAGGAGAAATACATGTAGGAGTTGACATATAAAGATATGTTGCTGTTGTTGTTAGAGGCTGTCAAGCTGGCTCATGACTCATGGCATCCCCACAACAAAACAAAACACTGCCTGGTCCTGTGCCATCCCCATGATCAGTTGTAAATCAGTCAGAACATTGTGAACCATAGGATTTTCATTAGCTCATTGACAGAAGTATATTGCCAGGAAGTAGATTGCCAGGACTTTTTTCCTATTCTTAGTCTGCAAGGGCCACTGAAATCTGTTCAACAACACACAAGCCTCCACTGACAAACAGATAGTGGTTGTGCATGAGGTGCATTGTCCAGGAATCAAATCCAGGTCTCCCATATAGAAGGAGAGAATTCTACCACTAAACCATCAATGCCTCACCTAGATGTAGAGATGATATTTAATACCACATAAATGAATGAGATTACCTAGAAAAAAGGGGTAGAGTGAGGAAAAGCCTCAGGCTTAGTCCTGAGGAATTCTAATATGAAAAAATTGGATAGCAAAAGAAGAGTCAGTATAGGAGACTGAAATAATAAATAGATGGATGAATATCCAAGGAGTAACTTGCCCCATTTCTGGAAGAAGTTCTCCAGGAAAGAGTAAATCATCCAAGGCCTTGCAAACAGTTAACGAATTAGACTGTTAACTGAAAGGTTGCAAGTTTGAATATACCCAGAGATCCCTCAAAACGAAAGCCTGGCAATCTGCTTCTGAAAAATCAGCCACTGAAAACCCTATGGAACACAGTTCTACTCTGACACACAAGGGATTGCCATGAGTCAGAAGTCAACTCAACGGCAGCCGATGTGGTGGTTAAGAACTTAGCAGGCCCTTAAGTTATAAGGAAGTGTTGTATGGTGATGTCCATAAATTCTTCTCAAAAGTGAGCTGCCAAATACCCATTGACCTTCTCTTCTTTAGTCTCATCTTCCATACAATTTCCAGGAGTGAAATACAAAGGCTAAAATTCCAGCTGCTATTTTTGGCCAAGTTGATGAAGGCCACATTGATGTATTGGGAAGTCCCAAGTTCCTTCACAGTTTCAGTGCCAGGCCTGAACCAATAGCTTCCAGATACGAGTCCAAAAGACAAAAGTAAATTCATATCTGATAATCTACTTTTATTTTAGTTTTCTATCCTACCTCCTGAATCTTATCCTAATTGAGAGAAGACACTGGGCTTTAAAGAGTAGTAGGTAAATGGTACAATAAAATTTAAAAATGTGTTTAATGCAGAGGGAAGAACACAAAGAAAGAGTTCAAAGACAAAGGGTGAACTTAAAGAGAGTGTTCTTTAAAAATAATTATATAAGTAGATCATGCTATGAGTTGAATTGTGTCCCCCAAAATCATATGTTGAAGTCCTAACCCTTGAACCTGTGAATATGACCTTGTTTGGAAATAGGTTCTTTGAAGTTGTTATTAGTTAAATTAAGGAGGTATTACTGGAGTACGGTGGGTCCTAATTCCTTCTATGTTGTCCCTTATAAAAGGGGAGAACAGACACTGAGACCAAGTCACACAGAGGGAAGATAAATCTACAAGCCAAGGAATGTAAAGAGAAGCCTGGGACTACTAGAAATTGGAGGAGACAAGGCAGGATCTTCCCCTAGAGCAAACTGAGAGAGCATGGCTCTGCAGATGTCCTGAATTCAGACTTTCAGCCTGCAGGGCTGTGAGACAATTAATTTATGTTTTTTAAAACCACCCACTTTGTGGTATTTTGTTATGGTAGCCCCAGAAAACTTAGATAGATAGACAGACTGACTGGCGGACAGGAAGGAAGGAAGGAAGGAAGAAAGGAAGGAGAGGAGGAAAGAAGGAAGGGAGGGAGAAAGGGAGGGAAGGAGGGAGACAGAGAGAGAGAGAGAAAGGAAAGAAAGAAGAAAGAAAGGAAGGAAGGAAGAGAAAGAAAGAAAGATTCTGGAATCCACAGAATGGATGGAGAGATTGTTTTAGGAAAGAAAAGAGACATTTCCTTGAGAATGACAGAAGAGAATATGAGTGTGGAAACAAGCAGGTTTGTGAATGTGTTTAAGATATGAGATTGTTCCAGTTCGATAGCCTTTATTCTTTTAAATTGGAGTCCTGGTGGCACAGTGGTTAAGAGCTCAGGCTGCTAACAAAAAGGTTGACAGTATGAATTCACCAGTAAATCCTTGGGAACCCTATGCGGCAGTTCTACTCTGTCCTGTAGGGTTGCTATGAGTCAGAATCTACTTGACGGCAATGGGTTTTTGTGTGTATGTGTTGCGGGGGGGCGTCCTTTTTAATGAAGACTTTTAGCTAAGGGGTATAGGGCAAGGAAACTTTTGATGAGAGTTGAGTAGGTATGAAATTGTTCTGCAGTTCCACTCTTAAGTGAAGAGTAAGTGCAAGAGCAATGTGCTCTAACAAGCTCTACAAGCAAGACAAACTCATACAAGTGAACAAAGAGGAATGAGAAGAGTATTCCTGGCAATCACCATGAACTTCTCGGCTTGTGAACTTCCAGTGGGATTACCTCCACAGCTTGTGAAGAAATATTTCTTTTCCATGAAGTAATCTATCAATTTAGAGGAAAGACTAAATTCCTGGCAGATCATTATCCCAAGAAAGAAGAAATCTGTATTATACTTTCTAGAATTATCACTTTCCAAATGATGTCAATGTGTCAATAAATTCCTGGAATAGTGAGGATCAAAAGAAGATGACTTTTGTCTACTTTCCCATCTGCATTAGTTTTCTAGGACTGCTGTAACAAAGTACCACATATTTGGGAACTTATTCTCTTACAATTATGGAGGCTAGAATTCCAAAATTAAGGTGCTAGCTTGGCCATGCTGTCTCTGCAGTCTCTAGGGTGGATCTGTTCCAGAATCTGTTTCTCTTAGCTTTTAGTGTTACCATCTCTCCTGGGTTTGTAGACGAATCACTCCAGTCTTTACCTCCATTGTCACATGATGTTCTCCCTGGGTGTGTTTCTGTCTCTGTGTCTCTTCTCCTCTTCCTATAAGGACATCAGTCATACTAAATTTAGGCCTCACCTTACCTACTAAGACTTCATCTTCACTTTGATTACATCTGCAAAGACCCTATCTCCAAACAAGTTCACATTCCGAGGTTCTGGGAAGGACATACAGCTTGAGAGGACACTACTCAACCCATCATTACATTTAGATTACATTGACCAAAGAAGAAAGAAAAGCTAGGGTTATATTTTGAAAGAGCATTAAGATACCAGAAGAATGACATTTCTCTGGGTAAAATTAATCATACATTTTAAAATATAAAAATATGGAAAACATTAGAAAACAACCTTATATTCAGGGATTAGGAACGTACTATATAACCTCTTTATGTGATTTTGAAAATGAGAAAAATGGAATGAATAGCTTGGCTGGCTTTCAGTTGATAATGCTACATAATAGTAAGCGGCTCACTGGCTGAAACAGTGGTTTCTATTTCCCTTGAATCAAATCTTTCCTTAGGACTCAAACCTATGCTGTACATATACTACTTCTACATTATTCTCAGTAATATCAGTGCCCCATGTAATATAAAGAATTTGACTCATAAGAAGAGTCAGAGAAAATGAAATAAGTTGATCGTAATGTTCTCTTTTAAGTCCTTAATACATATAAATTGTGAACAGGTGCTTCAATTTTTAGAGTTAGCTTCAATTTATTTTCAGTAGGAATTGTATTACCTTAGTGTTTCTGAGTAATGAAGATAAAAGAATACTAAGTAGGGCCAGGAAATAAATATTCCAGTAATTAGACACTTGGAGAAATCTCGTTAGTACCTATAATATTTAAAAATGCCAGAATTTTAAAAGGAAAAATAAAACTAATATAAGGTACAATATTTCACCCTGGAGGTTTCAGCTATAGTTAAGTTTAACAAAGAGACTGTTTGGCTGTGACTCAGTTACTTAGTGTAGTACTGGCGTGGTTCTCAGCTTTGCAGGTCCTGATATTTAATTTTATCAGCTCCATTAAGGGTGATAGGTTCTGGTTAATTAAGTTACTTGAGCTATTCCACTAGGTGACTGTGATGGTTAAGATTGTGTGTCAACTTGGCTGGGCCATGATTCTCCATGTTTTAATGTAATCACTCTCATGATTGAATATACTGTGAGTAGCCAATCAGATGAAAGGGAGTCTCCTTGGAGGTGTGGCCCGCATCTGTATATAAGCAGACGTTCTGGCTTTTTGCTCTCTCTGGATCCTGTGGCTGCTTCCTGTCGTCTTATCTCCCGTTCTTGGGACTTGAGCTGTCAGCTTATCTGCCGAACCTGGGATTCATCGATCTGCACAGCCTGTGAGTGGGAGCCCTGCTCTCTGACCTGCCAATCTTGGGCTTGGCAGCTTCTGCAGCTGTGTGACTTGGGAGAGGCCTCTACCCTGATCCACAGACTTGGGACGTTCTAGCCTCTACAATCACGTGAGCTGTTTCCTTGATATAATCTCTCTCTATATATATATATTTATACACTTTACTGGTTTTGCTTCTCTAGAGAACCCAGCCTAAGACAGTGACTGTATTAAAACAGTGCTTAGTATTTTATAAAACCTATAGAGGCAAATACTGACAAGCACAGTGTGTCTTGTGTGGCTAAAATGTTGATTTTCTGAAAGTATGCATTTCTTCACAAGTGCATAGTTACATCTTAACATCTCATCAAGCCAGCGTTTATGTATGGTAATACCTCAATAGCATACCTTATAATGTCCTCTTGACCTATTATACTTGATATCTGAACAGTTTTTCCAATTTGTTATACACATTTAATGCCTTCTTTATGTAAAACACTGCCTTAAGCCCTGAGAATTGTGCAAAATTGGATAACGATACTACTAAAATGACAGGCATGTCATTGACAATAATTTCCTCACAATTTCAAGGGAATACTACATTCCACTGAATAGAAATAGAGAAGTCTTTTCAGTAACTCATTCAACAACCAATATAGAGGACCTACTATATCCCAAGCACTATACTAAATATTCATGTATCAAAACATGAATAACATGAATAACAATTGGGGAAAAATACAATTTTCTTTTATTATACCAAACGTGTTACCATTGAGTCGATTCTGACTCATAGTGACCCTGTAGGACAGAGTCGAACTGCCACATAGGGTTTCCAAGGAGTGTTTCATGGATTTGAACTGCTGACTTTTTGGTTAGTAGCTGAAAGCTTAACCACTGCACCATCAGGGCTCCATGCTTTATTATAGAATCTTGAAAATTAATAGACTTTTTGTATGGTGTTCTAGCCCTTTGTTGGTACTTATTATTGGTTGAATAAATGAATGAATACCTGTAGTCAGTCAGGTTGAAAACGATTTCTGAGTCAAAGTTGTAGCGTAATTAAAGCTAAGAATATGGTCTAATACTTGGGTATTTGAAAGAAAGAAAAACAAAACAAAACCAATGTGGACTACATAATTAGCCAGTGCCTGACATAAGAGGAACTCATATTTCTTCTCTTTCGCTAATAAACATAATAGAAATAGTCCATGTGTGTTTAACATTATGAACTAGGCCAGAGATAGGAAGGAATTTGGAAATACAATTTGGAAATATCAAATGTGATGTAAATGGTCCGTGTAATTTCAGTGCTCTAATATTCTTGTGATTCATTATTTGGCACTCATTTCCCCCAATCTTATTTGTTTCCTCTCCCTACCACCCCCCCATACCATCTGAATTTCAGCTATAGAGAACAATTTGAATCCTTTCATACACTACACTGTTTGTGCCACTGGTCTCTTTTCCACTTGTTGTTCCTTTGGCTTAAGGATCACCCATATGAATTGATAAGGATTCTTATTTGGAGACAACAGAATCTACTCTAGCTAAACAAAACAAACAAAAATAAATACAAAGGAATATAGGTAACACACTGCATCTGATCCACTCTAGGCTAGCTTAATAGTACGCAACTATCCTTATCCCTCTGGAAAAGTTCTTGACTTTTTTTTGAAAAGGATATCCATCCTTGGAAACAGTCATTCCTTTCCTAACTCAACTATAATCTTCTCTGATAAGCTGATATAATTTATTATCATTATAAAATACAATTATAATTAAATCCTAAATTATAATTATAAATTCAAAAACAAGGAATAAAACTTGCTTAAATGAGTAGATAAAGGAAGAAGAGAAAATTGATTAATATACAAATATACATAGCAAAACAATGAAAAGAATGCACATGCATATCCTTTTCTCATTTCTGTAACTGATCCCTGAACCAAAGTTGGTATTTATTACTTTCTTCTTCAGTGATGTTCACCTCCATGATCACTTTTCCCTAAGCCAATTCCTCAATTAGCTGTGGTTGTTTAACTCATAGAGTGGCTCGAAACTTTATTTCAGAAAAATTCTGATTTATTACTGTTTCTGCTTATGTTGAGTTATTCTTACCCTCCATTATCTTTTACCACTTGAAATGAAGCTACTAACAACACTCTAGAGATTACCCTCAGATCCAGACATACTCCTCTGTGTCTCTATCACAATGAATCATACTCAAAGGTTGAGGAAACTAAAGTGACCAGGAGAAGGCTCAACTTTCAGGTCACTGGAACCGTTCCTGTGTTCCAATCTGGAAATATCTCAGGCACTTGCTCATGCTATTTACTTACACCTTTGGAATCTACTGGAATATAATATCACGTACACTATTTCTACTTTAGTAATGGAGTTCTGTTGCCATGGCCAAATTTATGGTTTGATGGATCAGATAACGCTCCATTCATGATGGAAAGCTTTATTCCCATATTTGCTTGATGTCATATAGACAAGAATTCAGTGTCTGCCAGGATCCAGTAGTTAGCCAGGTGCTGTTTGTCAAAAGTTATTGCAGTATAATTATCTTCAGAAGAAAGGGTGTGCCTTGTGATTCCCTTATTGCACCTTGCTGGAAAGGTCTGTATCTGTTGAATTATAATATCTAAACAGTAAATAAGCTTGCAATGATCCTAACCTTGCTTCAGAGTCTTCTCTTGCTTATCAAATGCAGTAAACTTGACCACCAGAATAAGATCATCAAGAGTTGTACCTGTTGCTTAGTGTGCAGCATCTTATCCTTAATTTTGAAGGTATTTAACTCACTTCAGATCACGACAAGCCTAGAAACTTCCTCAGAATGGTAGGTCTCTTAATTTGTTTTAGCCTTCTACCAGCTCTGTCACATGTTTTATACCAACCATCTAAGTTATTCACTTTTCCCTTCAGATGAGGAGGAAAATGCAGAACAGAGAGGATATGATGTCAAGCTGTCAATAGACAATCTGTGGTTCAACTGTAAACACTCCAGAGGAAGGGACAATCTTTTAAATCTGTGTTCTTAGCCTCTAGCAAGTACCAGATAAATGAATGAATGAATGGATGAATGAATGAATCATTTCCTTGGTCAATGTGCTGCTCTATTGACTGAATCTTTAAAATATTCTTAAAGAGAAATAGGGGCTTGTTTTTCTAAATTACCTTTTTAACAATTGATCAACTGCTTTTGAGTCAATGACTTTATTCCATGGTTTACCAGTATAAAAATTAAATGACTCAAATCCACGACAGCTCAGGGCCTGTGAGAAAGCCCTGATGATGATTTCACTGTCACTTTGATGTTTTGTCAGTGTTTGTGAATCCAAGGCACCTGGGTCAGCTGTTGCGTTGCAGATTCATTCCCTACACAGAGGTAATTTCACATTCAATTAAGTTGAAGAGTCACTGAACCTGAACTCCATTCTTGTTACCTTGCCATGTTTTGGTTGGTTGAACTGGACTTTACCACAGAATTAAAGGCCGCACTGGAGAGCAAATATTATTTTCATCATGGTATCAAATTTCTGAAGATTTATGAAATTTGGGAACCTGTTTGTTCTCAATTTATCATTTAGCTATCTGTTTTGGATTTCATTTTTCCCCTTTAATATATACTCTGAGAAGTCAGTTGGATTAAATAGTGCATTTTCTGTGTAATAACTGATTCTTTTCTTCTATTTAATTATCCATTTATTTAACAAATATTTGTTGAAAATCTCCTATGTACCCAGCATGGTTATAAGTACTGATGGCTGAGCGTTTATGAAGGCCAACAGGTTTCCTTCTGTCAGCGAACTTACCTTCCAGTAAGAAGTAACACATAAATAAATGAATAATTAAATACACACAGAAAGAATGCACCAGATAGTCATAAATACTATGCAAATATTTAAAATCAGCTAATAGGATAGAGAGTAGCTTAATAGTCACAGTTTAGAGAAATTTCTACAAGGCAGTATATTCAAGAAATGTGAATGAAATGAAGAAGAATCTAGGTAAAGGTGAGTGGAAAGAGCTTTCTAGACAGAAGGATCACCTAGCACAGAGGTCGGCACACTTTTTCTACAAAGGACCAGATAGTAAATATTTTAGGCTTTGTAGGCAAATCTCTGTTGTAACTCAACTCTGGCATTGAAATACACCAATACAAAAATAAGTGAGTGTAGCTGTGTTCCAATAGAACTTTACTTATAAAATGAGGTGGAGGGCTGGATTTACCCTCAGGGCATTGTTGCAGACCCCTGAGCTAGCATAAGTTCCTTAAAGTGTAAACAAACTTGACATGCTAGAAGAAACTAAAGTAGACAGTATGGTTGCACTCCCATAGTTTAGGGGGGAAGGGGCATGAAATAAAGTGAGAATTGTAGCACTGATGAGGTCCAATGGAACTAGCAAAATAAAATTAGATTATATTTTAAAGTTAAAATAGATTGTTCATTTGGCCACCATTTCTTGCTATACATGCATCCATAATCCATTCTGTATACTCAGCATGCTTGGACTCATGGCTTGCTTTGGTCAATAGCTATTGTGACATAAGTAGAGACTTAAACAGTCTCGTGCACTGGGGATAATTCTTCTTTTTTGCTTTAGGAGAGATTTTCCTAAAACCTGTGGCTCCTCAATGAAGATTATATTATAAAGTGACAAGAGTGAACACAGATGACTTGTTAAGGCTACTCTATCTAGTAGGATAGGAAAATGATGGTGGCATAGACTTGGGTGACGGTACTGTGACTATAAAGATTTGTAATACATTTTAGAATGTAAATTCAACAGAATTTTCTGAAGGATTGGATATGAAAAATAAGGAAACAGGAGAGATCGGGGATAACATACAAATTCCTAGCTTAATCAATGTGGTGGATTGGTGGTGTTTAATTGTGAGCTGGGAAAAAGTGTGAGGGTTAATTACGTTTGACAACAATGACAATCAAGAGCTCTGTTCTGGTCCATTCATTTCTGTGTATATATATATAAATATATATATAAATAAAATTTCTTTTCTACTCTTTTTTGTCGTTGTTGAGAATATACACTGCAAAACATATACCAATTCAACAGTTTCTACATGTACAGTTCAGTGACATTGATTAATTCTTCCAGTTGTGCAAACATTCTCATCCTCCTTTTCTGAGTTGTCCCTTCCAGATTAACATAAATTCACTGCCCCTAAGGTTCCTATCAAATCTTTCAAGTTGCTGTTGTTAATTTGATCCCATAGAGATAGATCTTGAAAGAGCACAGTGCTCAAGGCAGACATTCTTTACCAGCTAAACTAAACTACTGTTTGGTTTCAAGGAGAATTCAGGGGACATTTTTTGGTTTAAGGTTTAAAGATTATCTCACTTCCATTCAATCTTAATGATCAACGTGATATCTGGAACCAAAAGGGATTTCAAGCGTTATGGATAATTTAATCTTTCTGCTTAAGTGCTCAAGTCTATATCCTTTAGGTCTTTACTTAAAGTTGTCAAGTTGAGTCTGCTACCTAGATTTGCAAAGAAAACAATATGAGAGGTAATAAATGGAACAGTGAGAAGAAAATCAATGTTGAAGTGAAAAAAGAGAGAGCCTCCTTAGATCTAACTAATAATTCCAGATATTGTAAATCTAGTTTCACTTCTGTTTTTGGCCATATTTGTCCGTCTTAAAGCTTATTCTATACCCTAAATGATTGCAGCTTTGGGGACTGAAAACGTTCTCTTCTTTTAAAAGTGTTGTAGTGAGAAAGATACTGGTTTTGTAGTTGTGCATGCCAGGGTTTGAATCTTGGCTCCAATATAAATAAATGCTGTAACCATAGACAAGTTATATAACTTCTCCCTATCAATTTTCCTCTCTATACAGTAAAATTTGATAATTCTTTTTCAAATTCATTTTAAGAGGATTTTATTTGTTTATATTTGTTTCACTTTTATTAGATAGTGTTTATGATACTCCAGTGGAGCCCTGGTGGCACAGTGGTTAAAAGCTATGGCCGCTAACCAAAAGGCTGACAGTTAGAATCCACCAGCCGCTCCTTGGAAACCATATGGGGCAGTTCTACTCTGTCCTATAGTGTCGCGATGAGTCGAAATTGACTTGAGCCAATGGATTTGGTTTTGGTTTTATGATACTCCAATAATTCCCCATTTTAATTAGTATAAAATCCAAATTCCAGATCATGGCCTAATTGTCTTGCATGAACAGACTTGTGTCCACGTTACTAATTTTAGTCTTTTTCCTTCTTCTTTACTACCCTTCAGCCAGACAGACTATTGTGTCTGTCTCTGGAACACACCTCTGTGACTCCTATCTCAGAATTTGCATTTACCCTGCTTAATTGTGCATGAACTAATCTTCCTTGATTGTTAAGATTTCAGCTTAAATCTTATCGACTTGACGAGATTTTACCTTTTCACCCAGTCACTCTGGGTCCTATGTTTTTTTTTTTTTCCCTAGTGCTTAATCATTATCTGAAATTATATAATCTACTTAATGTTATTTTCTTCCTCACTAGAATGTAAGCTTCATATGAGTAGGGATATTTGTTTTGTTTACCCCAAACTGAAATTAGAACAAAAACTAACACCTGCTAGGTACTCAGTAATTATTGGGTCATAAGCGAATGGCTGAATTAACCCTATCATTCTCAATACAGTACTTGGCACAGAGTAACAAACCATAAATAATATTTATTATTATTATAATTTTTATTATGGTTCTCATTTTGAGGTAGGATTTCTGGATTCATCAGTAGTTCTTTGTTTTAAAGTAGAATGCTAAGGAAAATATCCTTAAGATGTTTTCCTTATTTATTCCTACTTGTCAACAAGTAGCCCCATGGGAGCTTCCTTCCACTGTAACTGAACCAATTAGTCTAACAAGCTATAGTTTGACTGAAAAATGTTTCAATCTTCAACCACTTCTGCAATTAAACAAGTTATCTTTAGATATTTGGACCTTGATTTGTACTTTTCTTGCACAGAAGTTTGCCCCTAATCTCTTGCATGACTACTTAACCACTGCAACACCAGGGCTCCTTCTTGCCTAACTACAAGCCAAACTTCTACTTATTTGATTCCTTCCTTCATTCCTTCCTTTGTTCCTTCCTTCCTCCCTCTTTGCCTCCCTGCCAGCCTGCCTTCCATTAGTCAGCACTCAGACAGGCACTGCTTCAAGTACTAGAGATAGAGCAGCAGACAAGACAGAAAAATACCTGCTGTAATGGAACTTGTATTCCAGTGAGGAAAACTGACAATACATAAATAAACAAATAAGTGAGGATCCACGAAGCTATGTTGCTGTTGTTAGCTGCCCTCAAGTTGGTTCCGACTCATAGCGACCCTGTGTACAACAGAACAAAGCACCGTCTGGTCTGTGCCATCCTCACAATCATTGTTATGCTTGAGCCACTGTGCCAGTCCATCTCGCTGAGGGTCTTCCTCTTTTTTGCTGACTTTCTACTTTACAAAGCATGATGTCCTTCTCCAGGAGCTGATCCCTCCTGATAACATGTCCAAAGTATGTAAGATGTAGTCTGGCCATCCTTGCTTCTAAGGAGCATTCTGGTTGTACTTCTTCCAAGACAGATTTGTTCGTTCCTTCGGTAGTCGACGGTATATTCACTATTCTTCATCAACCCCATAATTCAAAGGCATAAATTCTTCTTCTTTCTTCCTTATTCATTGTCCAGCTTTTGCATACATATGAGGCAATTGAAAACACCATGGCTTGGGTCAAGCACACCTTAGTCTTTAAAGTGACATCTTGGCTTTTTAACACTAAAGAAGCCTTTTGCAGCAGATTTGCCCAATGCAATGTGTCCTTTGATTTCTTGACTGCTGCTTCCATAGGTGTCGATTGTGGATCCAAGTAAAATTAAGTCCTTGACAACTTCAATCTTTTTTCCATTTATCATGATGTTGCTT
>NW_004444188.1:2259191-2360085 GCF_000243295.1 Trichechus manatus latirostris
TCGTTTTCTTTATGTTGAGGTGTAATCCATACTGAAGGCTGTGGTCTTTGATCTTCATCAGTAAGTGCTTCAAGTCCTCTTCACTTTCAGCAAGCAAGATTGTGTCATCTGCATATTGCGGGTTGTTAAGGAGTCTTCTTCCAATCCTGATGCCACGTTCTTCCTCATATAGTCCAGCTTCTTGGATTATTTGCTCAGCATAAAGATTGAATAAGTATGGTGAAAGGATACAACCCTGACACACACCTTTCCTGATTTTAAACCATGCAGTGTCCCCTTGTTCTATTTGAATGACTGCCTCTTGATGTATGTATAGGTTCATCACGAGTACAATTAAGTATTCTGGAATTCCCATTCTTCCCAATGTTATCCATAATTTGTTATGATCCACAGAGTCAAATGCTGTTGCATAGTCAATAAAACACAGGTAAACATCTTTCTGGTATTCTCTGCTTTCATCCAGGATCCAACTGACATCAGCAATGATATTCCTGGTTCCACGTCCTGTTCTGAATCTGGCTTGAATTTCTGGCAGTTCCCCGCCCATGTACTGCTGCAGCCACTTTTGAATGATCTTCAGCAAAAGTTTACTTGCATGTAATATTAATGATACTGTTCAATAATTTCCACATTCATTTGGATCACCTGCCTTAAGAATAGGCATAAATATGAATTTCTTCATGTGGCCAGGTATCTATCTTCCAAATTCCTTGGCATAGATGAGTGAGCACTTCCAGTGCTGCATCTGTTTTTCGAAACACCTCAACTGGTATTTCACCAATTCCTTATGAAGCTATAAGTGGAGGGAATTCCATGAAAAAGGTGCAGGAAGGGCCGATACCCTGAGACAGCAGATGAAGACGACCAGTGATTTAATCTTGGTGAGTGGGAAGGCTGTTGAAAATCAAATTGGAGAGGTAGCCAGCAGCCAGACCATATAGGGTCTCAATACTTTACACTAAACATACAGAAAAAAAATAGAAAGATTTTTGACAGGACAACTAAATCTGATTTACAGTTTGAAAGGATTGCTCTGGTTCCTACATAAACAACAGACTATAGGAGGTTGGTAATGGAAACAAAGAAATGAAGCAGGAGGCTCCTATAGTAGCCCAAGAGAGATGATGGTGGTTGGGAATGTAGCATTAATCATGAAGATGGTGAGAAGTAGTAGCCTTGGGATGGATTTGCAAGGTAAATCAACAAAGTTTGCTTGTGGATTAGTAATAGGGTGTGAAATGAAGAGAAACCAAGGATAGTTCTACAGTTTGTTTTCTGAGCAATGTTGCAAATGGTTGTGCTATTAATTTAGAAGGGGAAGGAGTAGGATTTGGTAGAAAACCATGAGTCAGTGTTGGCATGTTAAGTTTGAGATGCCTAATACATTTCTACTTCTATATGAGTCTAAAGTTCAGCAGAAAGATGAAAATACAGCTGTAAATTAAATAGTCATCTGCATAAAGACAGTGTTAAAATCTATGAGATTGAATAAAGTCACAAGGTGTCAGTGTAGTTGGAAAGAGGTCTTGGGTGCTCCTCACTTAGGAAAATAAATAAACTGAAATGAAAGAGACTGAGACAAATGGACCAGTGAGACTGGAGGAAAATCCAGAGTGGTTTTCTGTGTTGGTATAGAAATAAATATGAGGAAGAGTGCCTGAGGAGAAGTAGCTTGTTGGTTTTCTTTCTCACTAGGTTCTATCTACCATGCTGCCTCTATTCCTACTTCTCACCAATTACTAAGGCTAATTGAACTAATGGTAGGTCCCATGTTCACTACCCAACTGAGCTGTAGAAAGAAGCCCAATGCTCTGACTACTTTATCTGACATAGCTTCTTACCCACCTTGCATTTGAACATAAGATGTGATTTTGGAAAGCTGGGTATAAGTTATCTCAGTTACCCCTTACATACATTGAAGGTAGTATTTATTCTTCTTTCTGAATAACCACGTTAGTCCAATGAGATGTATCATTGGAGAAGTCTTTGAACATTATAAAATTCTAATAATGCCAAAATTTATTGTTATTATTTGTAATAGAAGCCAATGATGGAGAGGAAAGAAAAAAGAGAGAGAAATAATAAAGTTTGGTTTCTTTCCTTTTTCATTTAGAATGAATCACTGAGTCTGTTTAGTTTATGTTCCTTTTCTTTAACATGAGTTTTCAACTTTGCTACTCATAAGTTTAAGTCTCAGAAAGTCTTTCCTGCTGAAATGCCATGCTGACTGGAATTCAGCAGCAAATAAATATTGCTGTCCTCACTAATTTGAAACAGTATGAGTTTCAAACCTCTAGCTGCAGGAGATTTATTAAGATTACAGTTTTCATCACCATCCCTTCAGTCCATCAAGATAGGTCAGGGCTGTATAAACTTTTTTTTTTTTTCTTAAACTAGAAGGAATTTTCATTCTTTTATACTATGCTTTCTGAGCCAGCAATATTGTTAGAAGCACAAGGTTTAAGTTAATGAAATGCATATCCTTGTAAATATTTTACCCTTATCTCAGTTATTGGATGGAATAAAAACTGTTGAATGTCTAATCTAATTTAATTGTAAGTGTATGAACGCAAAGTACTTCTTGGTAAAAAAAAAAAAAAGCATGGCTGGCTATATATCACATTATTATTATTATATTTGTCATTTTAAAGAGTTGTTTTATAATAGCTCAGTTAAAATAAAAGTGTTTAATCCTGTTATTCACTCTGAATTGGTGAATATAGAAAAGGCATTCTTTTTAACTGGTGTAGCTTTCTAAGTAGTATTCCAATGAGCTGCCCAATTACAATATTTATTGATTTATAGTAATTGCCTCTATTAAATAACTTAATGATCAATAACTCAAATAACTTTCCTCTGAGTTTATTAGTACTTATGCAAAATGTGGTTTAAAAACACTGTAATATTAATGAGCAACAATGTGTAGACTATCTTGAAGGAAAAATTCTACAATGTTTTGAACAATACAATTTATGGAACAATAGTCAGTCCCTGAAATGACCCCTCTCATGTTGAATGAGTTTAGTGTTAGTACTTTACCTAGTAGACTAATCATTATCATGACATTTGTGAACAAATTGGATCTTTATATTGTTGTTAGTTTTCAGTTGCCATGGAGTCGACTAAAAATTGGATCTTTATGTAGTATGTCCTATTTTAAAGGCACTAATTGAGCCTTCTTTTACCTTTTTAAGATCCTACAACAAATACTTTTATAAGTAAGAAAAATAATTTTAAATCTAATGATCAATTAAATAATCTAATAATCCTTGGTATGTGGCAAGCTTTCAATCAATATTTACTCAGTGAGTGGATACAGATATATAAAGATATGTGCTCATGCAGAACCTGTACATAGACCAAGAGGCAGTTGTTCAAACAGAACAAGGGGATACTGAAAGGTTTAAAATCAGGAAGGGTGTGTGTCAGGGTTGTATCCTTTTACCACGCTATTCAATCCATATGCTGAGTTGGACTATATGAAGAAGAACGCAGCAACAGGATTGGAGGAAAACTCATTAACAACCTGTGTTATGCAGATGACACGACCTTGCTTGCTGAAAGTGAAGAGGACTTGAAGCACTTACTGATAAAGATCAAAGACCACAGCCTCTAGTATGGCTTGCACCCAAACATAAAGAAAACAAAAATCCTCACAACTAGACCAATCAGCAACATCATGATAAACAGAGAAAAGACTGAAATTTTCAAGGACTACATTTTACTTGGATCCATAAACAGTGCCCATGGAAGCAGCAATCAAGCTGCTTGGGCAAATCTGCTGCAAAAGACTTCTTTAAAGTGTTAAAAAGCAAAGATGTCACCTTTAAGAATAAGGTGGGCCTGACTCAAGCCATAGTGTTTTCAATCACTTCATATGCATGCCAAAGCTGGACAATGAGTAAGGAAGACCAAAGAAGAATTGATGCCTTTGAATTATGGTGTTGGCAAAGAATATTGAATATACCATTGTCTTAGTTAGCTATGGCTGCTATAACAGAAATACCACAAGTGGATGGCTTCAAAAACAGAAGTTTATTCTCTCACAGTCTAGTAGGCTAAAAGTCCAAAGTCAGGGCGTCAATTCCAGGGGAAGACTTTCTCGCTCTGATGGCTCTGGAGGAAGGTCATTGTCATCAATCTTCCCCTGGACTAGGAGTTTCTCCACACAGGAATCCCAGGTACAAAGGATACGCTCTGCTCCCGTTGCTATTTTCTTGGTAGTATGAGGTCCCCCTGTATCTCTGCTTGCTTCTCTTTTTTATATCTCAAAAGAGATTGATTTAAGACAAAATCCAATCTTGTAGATTGAGTCCTGCCTCATTAACATAACTGTCTCTAATCCTGCTTCATTAACATCATAGCCGCAGGATTTGCAACACAAAGGAAAATCACATCAGATGACAAAATGGTGGACAATCACGCAATACCCGGAATCATGGCCTAGCCAAATTGATACACATTTTTTGGGGACACAATTCAATCCATAACAGTTCTTTTGAACTGCCAAAAGAATGAACAAATTTGCCTTGGAAGAAGTACAGCCAGAATACTCCTTACTTTGGACATGTTATCAGAAGGGATCAGTCCCTGGAGAAGGATATCATGCTTGGTAAAGTACAGGATCATCAAAAAAAGAGGAAGACACTCAATGAGATGGATTGACAGGGTGACCACAACAGTGGGCTCAAAAATAACAAGGATTGTGAGGATGGCACAGGACCGGGCAGTGTTTTGTTCTGTTGTGCATAGGGTTGCTATGAGTTGGAACCAACTCAAAGACATCTAACAACAACAACAAATATATATTTACCTGTGTTTTATTGACCGTGCAAAGGCATTCAACTGTGTGGATCATTGTAAATTATGGATAGCATTGTGAAAAATGGGAATTCCAGAACACTTAATTGTGCTCATGAGGAATCTGTACATAGATCAAGAGGCAGTCAGGAATACTGTGTGGTTTAAAGTCAGGAAAGGTGTGTGTCAGGATTGTATCCTTTCACCATACTTTCAATCTGTATGCTGAACAAATAATCAGAGAAGCTGGACTATATGAAGAACACGGCATCAAGATTGGAGGAAGACTCATTAACAATCTGTGTTATGCAAATGACACAACTTTGCTTTCTGAAAGTGAAGAGGACTTGAAGTACTTACTGATGAAGATCAAAGGCCACAGCCTTCAGTATGGATTACACCTCAACATAAAGAAAACAAAAATCCTCTCAACTGGTCCAGTAAGCAACATCATGATAAGAAGAACTGATGTCTTTGAATTGTGGTGTTGGCAAAGAATATCAAATATACCATGGATTACCAAAAGAACAAACAAATCTGTCTTGGAAGAAGTACAATCAGAATGCTCATTAGAAGGAAGGATGGCAAAACTATGTCTCACATAATTTGGATATGTTAACAGGAGGGATCATGTTACTGCAAAATGCAGATTTAAGCCGCCTGCCGCAAAAGCCAGTACTGAGACAGAGAGGAGGTGACCAGCAAGAGGGTTTTATTGTATATGGATATACAAGAGACAGAGGGGAATGAGCTCTCCAAAAAATCTGTCTCCCTGACTGAAGACTGGCTGAAGGTTTTATATGGACAGGATTATAGCTTCTCTTCCTGGTAGTCACTATTTACACGTCCCAGATGATCTAAATTCTTACTGGCAATCCTTGAAGGTTATCTGGTGCTGTTAGTCACGATTGTCATGTCACAGATGAGTTAATCCTGTTACTGGTAATCTTTTAGGGTTATCAATTTGTTTTGCCACCCTTAAGGAGAAACTTTAGTTAATCTTAAACTTTTATAGGGCCTGGAATAGGAGGACGGAGAAAAAAGAAAAAATATCATGAGACAAAGCAGGGGTTAGTAATGGTGGGAATCAATTATTCAGCAATGGTGGTAGTGAAGCTTATGCAGCCTGTTCCAATCAGTCCCTGGAGAAGGACATCATGCTTGGTAAAGTAGAGGGCCAGGAAAAAAGAAGAAGACCCTCAACAAGATGGATTGACACAGTGGCTGTAACAATGGGCTCAAGCATAATGATTGTGAGGCTGGCGCAGGACTCGGCCGTGTTTCCTTCTGTTGTACATAGGATTGCTATGAGTTGAAACTGACTCGACAGCACCTAACAACAATAATATACATATATATGCACACACACGTATAACAAAACAAGGAAGAAATACTCATAACAATTACAGTCCTTATTTCTGCAACTGGTCATGTGGTTGTGGCTGGTATTTAGAACTACCTTTTCCACCATCCATTCCTTATTCCTTTTGCCTTTGCCCTCAGCAAGCACCTCAGCAGGTCGTGGTTCTTTGCCTGGTGGGGTGACGCAAACCTTCATTCCTGAAGGGTCTAGGCCATTAGTAGTCATGTCAAAATTGGGTTACTATAGTTTTCCATTGACTTTAATCACAGAGCATGGTAGTACTAAGAAACATCCTAAGGGATCACCCGTATTCCAGACATCCTTTTATTTCCTCCATTATGTAACATCAATCTGATTTCCCCTTGGTAGTCAGGATCAGTCACACCAGCCAATACCATAACTTCCTTCTCTGCCTGTTGACCCAGAGGTAAGAGGAGTCCAAATGACCAGATGGCATTCTTAACTTCTAGTTCAATGGAATCTGTGTTGTATCTCCTAGTGGGACATTCCTCTCTTTGGAACTAAGACCTCTAGACCCATAGAATATAGGGTCACCAGGACAGGAGGCAAAAATTTTGCAAGTGGGTCACTGGGGTAATAGTGAGTGATGGCACTCCCATTTCCACTCCTTGATTCCTGGAGGCATAAATTGTAACTATGGGAGAAACAGCACCATATATTGAACTCTGGTTTAGAGCATATACAGCCTCCTGGAACAAGTGGCCCCAACCTGCAAAGTATTGCAACCTAAAAGTAAAAATGAGTGATGGGGATGGGTCCTGGGGACATTCAACAATGTCTTGCAAGGCATTTCCCTCAGGCAGTGCCCCAGGCAATGGCCCAGGTGCCACCCCAGGCAATATCTCAGACAAAGACTCTTCAGGCACCACTGGGTTAATCTCATCAGATGGGGGTAGAAGGGACCATGGTTTTATCGGGAAGCATGGCTTAACAGACAAAGCTGGAGTAATTTTTTCAGATGGGAATAAGAGGGCTGGTTCTGTTGGCAGGAGTGTTTCAACAGAATTTAGGGACTCAATTTTCCCACCTTCCTCATTATATGCCCATATGTCCTTATCCCAAGTTTCAGGGTCCCATTTCTTCCCAATCAATGCCCTCCTTTTAACTTCTGACACCATTCGATGTTGGGAATTCAGTTCGTGTTGTAATTCAGCTGCTAT
This sequence comes from Trichechus manatus latirostris, assembly GCF_000243295.1. Lineage (NCBI taxonomy): Eukaryota > Metazoa > Chordata > Mammalia > Sirenia > Trichechidae > Trichechus > Trichechus manatus. The sequence goes on from NW_004444188.1 coordinate 2,266,536, forward strand.
TACGATAAGACTCTGGGTTTGCTTTTTGGCAATATCAGCTCTGTTACTAGAAGAAATAAGACTTTCTGTAGGGCACAAGTGCCAACATTCAGGTGTTTTATGTGGTGCTTGAGCTGTGACTCTGAAGCTTTGAGCTCATGCCTTTGACCACTTTGTCTATCGAAAGTAGAACCAACCAACCAGCTTCCTTATACTTCTCATTCTGACAAAATTATAGAAAAGTATCAAATATACAATCACCCAAAGTCTTGTCTCTCACAAATATTTGATCTAATGGTGGTGATATTTTGTGTATTTCTATCGTCACCTCATACCATGGATTAGCAGTGCTTTCTTTACAACTGGAGATAGAATCATCAGTGCCTTTAAGACTAGCCAGACTTGAGAACCAATTAAAAAAGCTCATCCTTAAGATTTTGTTCCTCTTGAACAATTCTCGGTACCAAATGTCTTAGCTGGAGTTTACTACCCACTTTGGGCTACATTCCCAAGCAAGCTGACTCCAGGAAGACCAGAGCCCAGCATGCTGGGCACCACTACTGGCCTCACACCATCCATGGAACTTGAACTAATTCTTTTCAGCTTTTCCTTATGAAACTTGTTGACTATTGGTCTTGTGCTGGTATTCAGCCTTACATTCATCAGTGAGAATGAGTACTAGATTTCTCATGCACTGTATAAAGTTAATACTTTAACTGCACTAATAATGTGTGGGAGAAATTTATTCATTTATTAAATTTCCCTTTTGCTCATGTATTCGTTTCCCCTGGAAATAATCAGTTTATTATTTTTTTTCTAATAAAAAGTAGTGCTCAGCCGCTAGTCAAAAGGTTGGCATTCCAACCCACCCAGAAGTGTCTGGGAAGTCAGACCTGGAGATCTGCTTCTGAAAGATCACAGCCTCGAAAACCATATGGAGCAGTTCTAATCTGCACACAAGTGGCCACCATGAGTTGGAATTGAGGAAAAACAACAGGAAAGTAAAAAGAAAAATAAACCATTTTTTTACTTGTGATCTTAAGTAAACCACTGACCTTTTAACATTTTCTTTGTTGTCTATGGAAAGTGATTAAATTACTACAGGATCTATGTGATCAAACTCATCTCATTACCATTGTGTAACTTTCGTAAACTACTCTATAAAGTCAAGATAAAATATAGCAGCATGTGTGTTTTTTTTCCTAATTAATTGCCAAAATCCCCTCACGCATTATAAGCAGAAAATTGAATAGCACCATCTTCAATGTCTCTACTCTTACTTGAATGGACCAAGAACTCCAGGAGTTTACTTAGTAAAATGGTTGCTTCTGAGGCTGGGCAGAGAGAAAATCAGAGTTTGGACAAATCTGCTTTGTTTCTTACAAAGGATTCTCATTCATCTGCTATGAGGCCAAACAGTCTCTGAATTTATTCTCTCAGTTTTCACTCCCTTTCTTACTCAATATGCAGCATCTTATCATGGTGGCTGGATTCAGAGGACTTTTCAACCTCTGATATACTCTGTCAGTAGTAGCTTTAATCCTGGATGCTTAATCCATTGTATTGAGCTTGAGTTACTAGTTCAATGTTCTTCTTTACTCAATATCATTTTATTTCAGGATTCTCTTACTAAGCCTTGGTTGGGTTTACTCCAACTTTGGTGGCTTCCATTTTAGGTGTCCCTGATATTCCCATTGAGTTATCTAAGTTAGGTATCTCACGGCATGAGAGTCTTGGTAAACTCAAAAAATCCCCATAGCCAAATGCGAGGACAGTAACTTTCTATCTGTGCTATTACTAGCAAATATTCTCTGCACAAGAAGATCTATTTCATGATTATATTATGTCTTGGTGACTTTCTTTTGGTATCTACCTTATGTAGGGTGTGATGAGCATCTTGGATAGACATCTTCTTATCTTTCACAATATCAGGGAAGTTTTCTGCTATCAAATCTTCAACAAAACAATCGTCTCTGTATTTTCTGTTATCCCCCTCTGTTCCGGTACTCCAATTTCTCATAGGTTATTCATCTTGATAATTCGTAGGGTTTCTTCATTCTTTTAAATCCTTTTATGGGATTTTTCCTTAAATAAGTTGGTGTCAAGTGCTTTATCGTCATTCTCACTAATTCTGACTTCTATTGTCTCAGTTCTGCTCCTATGACTTTTTATTGAGTTGTCTAATTCTGAAATTTTATTGTTAATCTTCTGGATTTCTGCTTGCTGTCTGTCTATGGATTCTTGCAGCTTGTTAAATTTGTCATTATGCTCTTCTCTAATCTTCTTAAATTCCTCTATTGCTTGGTCTGCATTTTGCCTGATCTCTTTCCTGTTATCTTCAAGAGTTCTGTATATTAATCTTTTGTATTCTGTCTCTGGTAATTCCAAGAAATTATCTTCCTCCAGAAAATTTCTTGATTCTTTATTTTGAGGGCTTGCTGAAGCCATCAAGGATTGCCTCCTTATGTGATTTGATATTGACTGTTGTCTCTGAGCTGTCAATAAGTTATTGTATTTGTTTATTTTATGTTTGTTTACCTTGTCTTAGCTTCTAGTGTTGTTTTGATATTGCCAAACAGGCTGTTCATATGAGCTACCTGCTCACTGGCACCTCTGAAACTTTAATGTCCTGCCACTATGTGGCCAGAACTGCCACTAAGTATGTGAGCCAAGGAGTCTGCCCACTCCTCTTATATGGAGTCTGCTCAGGTGTCCAGGTAGTCAGCCCCCAGGTGTGTGGTGTAGCCTCTCACCTACAGTCCTAGACAGGCATGGGTGATTGTTGTAGGTACAGGCTTCCGGCTATAGCAGGGTGTCAGATGCTGAGCAAGGCAGGAGGCCGATGGCTGTCCCCGAGTGTCCAGGAGGAAGATGTGTCCCTTTTCATAGAGCTCGTAGGTGGATGGGTTTTGCAGCCGGACTGTGAGTACCCAGTGCTTTTGGCTGTAAGGACTGGGGGGGCACCACTTATTTTTTGGGTCCCTGTCACAGGTGGCTAGGTGGCATGGGTGGAGTAACCAGTCCTCAGGCCCCTGATGTGGGTAGGTGAAGACCCTGCTTAATGCGCAGAGCAGTGTCAAATGTCATGAACCTGCCACTTCACAGCTGAAACAGTTGAAGTTAGACTTCAGGTATATACCCTGTTGTACTGTGGTAATCAGCCCCCCTCACATTTTCTTGAAAATGAGTCACATTCTTTAGTTCCTTACTGTGCCTTCTCTTCTTTCAAAATGTTAATCTTTTTTTTCTTTTTCTTTTCCCAGCTGTCATTCTCCTCTTATCAGCTATCTAGTATAGAATATTATGGACTACGAAGGCCGAAGCACTGAACAAAATGATTAAATTTCTATTCTCATCCCACCATTTACTAGCTAATAACTTTAGATAGGTTTTTACCTAGTCTCCTATTACGTGCTGTTACTACCTTGGGAAGCTTAACTGAGAATTACCTGTGAAAAAACACATATATTCTTTAATATAAAGAATATGTAACCTGGCTCACGGTCAATGTTCGATGATTGTTAGCTGAATATAAATAGGTGCTGATGAACAGATACATAAAGACGGTTACATTTGAAAATAAGTCATTTTTTGCATTGTGATTTTTGATAGGTCTCTAATTACTTGTCTTGCTGAATTTAAGTCAATTTAGACTGATTAATTTATCAAGCTTGTCCATGTCTCTAGTATTTATAATACTGTGATAAGTATCATAACAGAAGGAATTCATAGTGTGGAAAAGTAGCTATGAGACTCACTCCCTTCAGTATGGGTCAGCTTTAGCTCTTTTTTGCTCCCAGAACATTCTGGACTCACTCCTGTTTCTTTGTTGTTAGTTGCCGTTGAGTCAGCCCTGATCCATGTACAACAGAACAAAATGTATTGCAGTCCTGGGTCATCTTCACAATTGTTGGTATGCTTAAGTCCATTGTTGTAGCCACTGTATATTTCGAGTGCCTTCCAACCTAGAGGGCTCCTCTTCTAGCATTAGATGGGACAATATTCCGTGGGGTTCTAATTTTCATAAATAAATTGCCAGGTGTTTCTTCTTACTGCGTCTTAGTCTGGAGGTGCTGCTGAAACCTGTCCACCATAGGTGAGCCTGGTGGCATAGTTTTCAGCATCACAGCAACACACAAGCCACCATAGTAGAACAAAATGACAGGTAGTGATCTATTTCCTTAACTATTCAAATCTGAGCTTATAGATTCTATTTCTTTTAATTATTTAACCACAGGTTTTAATATATACACATTGTCAATAAATATTTATTAAAGAAGGAATAGTTGAATAAAACAGGGAAAGCTTGAGGGAGTTATGAACTTAGAACAGATATGAATGGATGCTCAGGAAGTGCTGATGTGTCTCAAGATTTCTTCCCCAAACTACCTGAAATTTTTTCTCTGCCATGAGTTTTAGCACCTAATCCCATCAATTAGTATCAAAAATTGAGCATCATCTTTAAAATAAAGGGACCTGAGAAGGAAATTGAGGGCAACTATTCTCATGTCAATAGCAGCTAAGAAATTTGTATGCATTTGCCTCTCCAAGCTCTAGGCTCGAAAAGTATTTGTTGTAATGAAAACAAAATTGGTTTGCTTTTCTTTCCACATCTAACTAAGTTTAGCCACAGCAATGCAATGGGAATCCGGGGAGGAGAGTAAGAGTTATTTGAGATCCTTGAAGAACCTGGATGGGCCTTAGAATGAGGCTGAGTGTGGTGCTACATTTGATTAATTAAAACCACTTGAAGTTATTTTGTAAAATAGATTTTGTCATGCTGGCCTGGGAACCTAATTAGCAATTGTATAAGTGACTCTGTGGGGAAAAATAAGTTACAGATTTTGAGTAACTACAGATTGTTTTGAACAGGACCATTTTATACATTTTTTTAAATACAGGCATTAAATTAAATTCTGATTGGAGTAATATGTGTTATGAAACACTCAATCAAAAGAGGAAAAATCAATGGTTAAAAATTAGTTAATATTTATTATCTAAAAATGTGCTGAGAAGTTTGACATTATTTCCTTTTATTTTTATCAAACCCTTAAGATGCTGGTAATATTCTAATTATTCCTTAGATGAAAATATAGAAGCTGAGGGAGGAGAGAGAGATGGTGAATGCCAAAGCCACGATTTGAAACCACGTCTCTGACCATCTCAACATTTTTCCATTGCACCATAGCTATGTTCATCTATTCAACAAAGATATAGTGTCTCCTTTGTGCCAGGCACAGTGCCTGAGCAAAGGATAATGGATATAGTATATATTCTTGTTTTTGTCTTGTAGAGCTTAGAGACCAATGGAGAGAGAGTGATTACATAAATAAACACACAAACAAATATGTATTCCCATAGTGCAATCCATTACTTGAAATAAAAGGATAGGTATAGTGAGAGAAAAATATATGGAAACTGATTTAAATGAAGTAAAGGATGAGATTGGAGTGGTTGAGAAAGACTTTATAAGGAAGCTTGATGGTGGAGGTAGGATTTGAGCTAGCTCTGTTGGGTGAATATGATGTAGAGAGACTAAAGGAAAGGAAAAGATTTTTACAAAGACATAGCACTTAATAGATCTATTGAAATTAATGATCTCAGTGCTTTCCAGAAACAGGAAGATGAGCCTGGGGAGGGCGCTAAATGTACTCAGTCATTTGGTTGGCTGCACATTCAAAGCCAAATACTTCTAAATATCCTGCCTGAACTTGTCTGGCAATCCCTTCTCTGGAAGCCCTAGCCCCATTATAGTTAAAGCAGCTGAAACCAGCTCTTCTCCGACTCTGCCCCCATGTTGTAGGAAATAACACTTAATCCTGATTTCTTGAAAGATGTCTCCTATGCACATTTTCAGAGTTCTCGAGGTGTTTTTCTAACAACAGTTTTTAGTTTGAAAAGGATCTGATAAACCTTAGTTTGAACTCAAGTTTGTCTAAGTCCACATATGTGCCCTTGTTTCTCTACCACAAAGCCTCAAATCATTAATGGAATGCTAATTATAACTGAGCTTTGGACTTACCTATGTAAAATTTACAAGTAATGATCTTTTAGGTGATTCTCTCATAATATTATTTTGAAAAATTCAAAGATGAAGCAAAAATCATGTTTAATTTTTATTCAACTCCGCATTTCCCATATCCATTTGATCATGGAACACTTTCTGTTGTTGCTGAGATTCTTTAAGAATTTTACCTTTTAACTCACAGTATAAGAAAAGTGGCCTCAACTCCACCACATAAACTACAGAGCAGAGAATTCTCTCAAAGGAAAAAAAAAAAAAATGCTTCTTAAATTATCACTAGAAAAAAATTAGGTGGGAGTAAGCAGCTAATAATTCATCTACACCGATATTTTGTTGGCATGTAATCAAATCAATTTACATGGCTTTGAAAAGCTATTAATATGCTTAATCTCATGTCTGGCTTTTGATTATTTTAGTTGGCCAACCTATTAATTAATTATTGGGAAACCAATTCTTTGTTGTTGTTGCTAGCTGTCATTGAGTCGATGCTGACTCATGGCGACCACGTGTGCAGAGTAGAATTGCTCTATCAGGTTTTCAAGGCTGGGACCTTTCAGAAGCAGATTGCTAGGCTTGTCTTCCAAGGTGCCTCTGGGTGTGTTTGAGGTACTAACCTTTCAGCTAGTAGTCAAGTGCTTAACCTTTGGCACTACTCAGGGACTACTAAACCAATTCTAGCAGGGGGGAAATTTTCATATGACTTTCCTTTTAAGGATCTCCTAAAGGTAGAGCCTAAGCATAACGATCAAGAATATATTCCTGTACCTTCTTAATATCTATCTTCAATGTACATTTTTTAGATTAGTATTCTCTCCTACAATTTATCTTCTATAACGTTTTAAGGGATTGACAGTTCTTAATAAATTATACCTAAATTTTCTTTTTCAGTGTGAAAATTAATTTCAATTCTAAATCAAGTTTTCTTCTCTTCAGCCATAGACACACTTTTTTAAGTTTTTGACACTTTCTTTGAAGTGCAAGTAATATTACTATTTTTGTGCTTGATTATTTATTGTTCCTTCACCATGGTGTCTCAAGATCAAATGAGCTTATTTGCATTTTTTGTTCATTTTGTCTTTAAGTCTCAACCAGTTTGTCTTAAACTTCATACACTTCATGCAGAGAGCATTTGTTCTTTTGTCTCTTCTTATTTGAGTTTTTCAGTTCTTCTTTTGCCTTTTAAGTTTATTTTAAAATAAAAAGATAACCGGAAGAACCAGAACGGAAATAATGAGAATGTTCACGTGTTGTGAAGAATGTAACTGTCACTGGACAACTGTGTAGAAATTGTTGAATGAGAACCTAAACTGCTGTGTAAACCTTCACCAAAAACACAATAAAATATCATTATTAAAATAATAATAATAATATAAAAAGACTACCATTTTGAAATACTTGGAGAAATGGTAGTTTTGATGCATTTACTCATTATTTCTCTTTGAGGTAATCACATAAAAGCAAATCTTTTCTAATCTATATTTAGGTTAAGCAATGAGAGAATTAATATCTATTGAGACAGAAACCATAATACTGATTTTAATCCATAATGTCCTAGAGCTCCTCCTTATAATTCAAAACAATCCAGATGTAAAATCTGGGATCCAGAAACTTAAAGTAGTTTGCCCAATATCAGATAGTTAAAAGAGACAGAACCATGCTTAGAACTCAGGTTTGCCGGAGTTAGGTATGTGTTCATGTTTCTCCACCAAAAAAGCAACAACATCAAAAAAGAAAACGTTGTCTTTGACTGCAACTCATAGAGGCCCAATAGGACAGAGCAGAACTGCCTCACAGAGTTTCTGAGGATCGGTTAGTGGATTCAAACTGCCGCCTTTTGGTTAGTAGCCGTAACTCTTTAACCTCTGCGTCACCAGGGCCCCTGTTTCTCTACTACAAAACCTCAAATCATTAATAGAATGCTAAAGATAACTGATGTAGGACTCATTCATGGAAAAATTGCATGTAGTGGCTTTCCAGATGATTCACTAACAATACAGTGCACATCAGCATAGAATTGTGTGGCTTTATGCAATGGCTAAGAGCTATGCCAGGTGTGAGAATATAGGTGAATAGAAGAAAATACTATTAACTTTTATATTGTAAGGACAGAAATGATATCATCCTTATCAATAGATATTACTTAATGATCTACAAAGTACAAAGTACAAAGGCAGTATGTGCTTTGAGGTATAATACATTCGGATTAGCAAATCTATGTTTTTTATGTAATTTTTTTTTTTCCATTTGAGGCAGTTGATCATATTGATATCTTACCTGGATATGTGTGTGTGTGTGTGTGTGTGTGTGTGTGTGTGTGTGTGTGTGTGTGTAGGAAAGACAGACAGAGAGAAGTTAACAACAGGCAGTACTCTTTAATAAATGATTATATATAGGGCTTTTAAATGTACCAACTCTGAAAGAAAGACAAATAAGGAGATATTCCCAGCTTAATCCATGTCTGAACTAGCATCCCAATATCTTATTAATCCTTTTTAAATCACTTTGATTAATAATTATAAATACATTTATTAAGTCATCTTTTCACTCCACATATATTGGTAGAGTGATTCCTATGGGTTAGGCACTATTCCACATTCTGGGGACAAAGCAAAAATAAGACTAAAATGGTCCTTGCCCTAATGAAGTTTATTTTAAAAAGGTTGGAGACTAACAATGAACTTGTGAACAATTTACAGATATCGAAAAATGATACGAAGTTATTACACTAGAGAGTAAAGTGGGTGGGAAGGTGGCACATATTTTGGATCTGACGGGCTAGTGAGACCTCTCTGAGGAGGTGACATTTAAGCACCGTGCTGAAGAATGAGAAGGAGTTGGGCAAGAAAAAAGCTCAGAGAAAACAGTTCCAGTCAGAAGGAACTGGAAGCACAAAAGTCCTAGAGCAGGGATTATCTTGGTGTGTTTGAAGGACATAAAGAAAACCAGCGTCCTGGACTATAATGAGGCCAGGAAGAGGTACAAGAAGAGGTGTGATCAAAGGTAAGATCAGGAAGCTGGAAGGCCAGATCCTGTAGGGTCTGCTAAGCTATAGTATTTTTATGTGAAATGGGTACCTCCAAATGATTTTAAGCAGAATGATATGATCTGATTTACAGTTTATAAATCTTCTGGCTGCAGTGTAAAAAATTGATTGTAGTAGGTAGGGCAGAAACAGTGGTTTTAACCAAATATTCCATTTGCCAAACCCCTTGAAACTGGGTGGGGCCATGTCTCTGGTAGGTTGAGTCAGCAAAAATCCCGTGAAGAATTCTCCTGTCCCTCACTTTTCGTGCCATGACAACAGAGGGGAATGAGTATTCCAAATGCTGCTTCTATTTATTAGGTGGTAGAGTCTCGGTCAGCCTGAGTTCCTGAAAGACTGTGTGAAGCAGAGTCCCTTGACAATCTGTGTGAGGCATATAACATGAGCATGGAAGAAATACTAGTTGGGTTAAGCCACTGAAATTTTGGAATTGTATACTACCATAGCATAACCAAATTTATTACAGGTAATTCAGAGAGCAAGGTAGAAACAAGAAAGCAAGATTATTATAGTAGTACAGGAAGAAACAATGTTAACTTGAATTATGGTTGTTGTAGTATACGGTATCAAAGTGAAACGGATTTGAATTGCGTTTTGTAGATAAAGCAGACAAAACTGGTACATACATTGGGTTTTCTGAGTGTCTTTTATGTCGAATTAGCTCATTTTATGAATTGTCTGCTGGAATGTCAGCCCCATTGCCATTCTGTTCTCTGCTATCACTTCTATTGCAAGAGCTGGAAGCCTGGGCGTTACATTTTTCAGACTCTTTTTGCCAGCGGTGTTACATTTTATACCCTGCAAATGAAAAGCTCTTGTTCAACATTTGAAAAGATGGAGAGATGGAGCGGCCATCACTGTTTTGACATCAGTGTAGAGGCGTGAGGGTTTTGGAAGGTGGTAGATGGGAGATTTTGCTAGTAGCTTCTGAACGTCAAAATATGAACCAAACTACCTGGTGCAAGATCATTGCTGAGAGTTGTCTCTGACTTCTGCATTTCTTGATTTCTAGAATGTGAGCAGCAGTTTCCCTGACCATTATAGCTCTAGCTCTCCCAGCAATTTTATTAGCCTCTAATTCCCTGTATTAAATCGCTGTTTGCCTGAAATTCTTACGGTTGTTTCTGTTTTCCACACAAAACATTTATTGGCCCAGCAGGCCAGATTACCCAGTAAGCAAGGTATGCATGGGCTGGCTTGTGCTTACTTACTATCCGTAGTGCACAGTTTCACATGGGTTTCACCACTTTTCGATGTGGTGAAAAGAGGTAAAATTGTTAACTATAGATTAATAAATAAGCACAAGTAAGCCGATGTGTACCTTGTTTATTGGGTAATCCGTCCCTATTATCCAGTATAACACAACATATCTACTATTTAACAAGTCATTTCATTAGTCAGGGAACAATGAAACTCAGAAAGTTAAGGACATTATCTAAGATTCTTTCATTCTAATGGATAGAATTGGCCCATAAACCCAGATTCATAACTTGTGCTCTTTCTATTATAGCATGCCTCTCTAAGCCTTATATTCTCATCTATAAAATGGGATTTTAAACAATTCCCTTCTAAATCTCACAGCTGATGAGTGACTCTATCACAGTCTAACTATCTTACTTCAGGAATAAAATTTCTGCTTATAAGGAAAATGACACCTGCTGGTGCTTTTTCTCGGTATGTTTTTTATCGCAGCAGCCTTTCCATCTGATTGTCATTTAGCATAACGCTACTGAATCAGATTTCATAATTTGAAACTCCTTGAATTTTCTGGTTTAGCTGACAGGTAAATGATACTACACATAACTGCTGTTACGAATCTAACAACACCACAGAGAGAAATGGAAAAAAAAAAAAAAAAGAAGACATTATTGAAGAAGTGAGGAAAAAAAAGGGTTTAAAGAACTGAATTTTAAATTGAATGCCTTTCTTCACAGAGAGAGGGCTATTAGGGAAATGCTTAAGATATATAAAATATTACAACTGTAGATTATTATTTTTTTTTACAAAGGCATTATGCCTGAATGTTGTGGGAACAACTTTTTTTGTTTTTTACTTATCAAAATAAACTCGTTTTAATATTTCTTCTTCATAATCATGAATGTTCTTTTTCGTTTAAGACCAGCCTCATTCACAAATAGAATGAGCAATCACCTGGTTAGAAATAGTTGATTAGGAAAGGCAAAAATCAAAGAGATATACATACATATACACAGACACCAAGAAAAAAATGAACATGTGAGTACATTTATAGAGGAAAATGCTCATTGTTTTATAGGTTTTCATTGAGTGGTAAACATGTTTACATTCTACACTCCCAAATAAACTGGGAGCTCCTAAAATTCAAGTGACAATTTTTATTTAATATATATTATATGTAGCATACACAGATAGCAGTAACTCAAAAAATACTTGTAGAAGTAAACTTTACAGTAATTAATTACAGGCAGAAATTATGTCATTATGTAATTTACCAATTGACCATTACAGAGTATTTCCCTAAAACATAGGCAGAAATACCTCTTTAGTTATCAAGTCTGAACAATAAAAAATGAATGCAATTTTTATGTTTTAAGAGAAAGTTAGTTGATGTTTTTCCTTATATTTTTATTCACTGAATTTTAGAATGAGGTGAGTATTTGGTTATATCATCTGCTGGGTGACTTTTCATTGTCCATTTGAAATGTAATTAAATAAAAAATTGAAGACAATAGCATTAAAATTCAGTGTCTCTGATCTCTAGAGAATAATGGCATTTCTAATCCTGTAAGTGAAAGAAACCAAGAAAAAATGAAAGCCTGGAGCAACCTTCATAAAAATTAAAATATTGTAAGTGTTAATAATTGACAATTTTGAAAACTGTACAATGTATTGAGAAAAAAGGTTGACAACAAAAATAATAGTTAAAAAACAGAATCAATCAGCAAGCAAACTCTTAGAAAAATATTCCCCCTTACTAATAATTGAAAAGGCAAAGTACATATATTTTATTTTTTTACCTAAAATAGTAATGCAAAATGCAAGCAATTTGTCAGTGAAAGAGGCAGTCTCATATATTGCTAGAATAGATGTAAATAAGAACAATGACTTTAGAAAACATGATGGCAGTATATCTAGGTCTTAAAGTTTTATCCTTATTGATCTTGTTTTGCCAATTTTAAAAAGAAATCATGAAGAAAAATATAAATCCAGTGTACTAAGATCAATAATAACCCCCAGAGGTATCAGGCCCTAATCTCTAAAATCTTTAAATGCTACCTTATATGGCAAAGACTTTGTAGATGTGATTAAGTTTAGGATACTGAGATGGATAGTTCATCCTGGATTATCCGAGGGTGCACTACATGTAATCACAAACTTCATTATAAAAGAGAGGCAGAGGGAGGTTTGACACACACAGAGGAGAAGGAGATGTGAAGATGGAGCAGAAAAATATTTGAAGATGCTGGTCTTGAAGATTGGAATGATGTGGCTACAAGCCAAAGAAATGTTCCATCATAAATGACAAAATGGATAAAAACTAACATAATAGTAATTAAAACTGTTTTTTAAAAGAAAAAAAAAAAAACACTTTTTTTTTTAATTGATGACTTTCAAGAAAACATTTTGATATCCAATTCCTAACAAGATGGAAATCAAGCATACGCTAGTGTGTCCTGCTTCTACTGGGTTCTGGAGATATTGCACAGGTTATAGGAAAATATATGAATTTGCAAGTCTCTGAGAAACCAATGGAGTAGAGAGAGGCAGTTTTGACCCAGCATTTTTCAGGGAGCAACAATCCAGGACCAAAGAGATCATCTGTCACAGCTGGGTGAGAGCCTAGGAAGAGAGCATTGAATTGTACTCTGCTTTCTCTGCCACATAGTCCTGGACAGATCTCTGCCTACACTTCACCACTTCAGGTCAGGGAAACAGGAGAGCCAGCCCAATGCCCTTGGGTCAAGAATGTACCTACCGTAGAGTACAGGAGCCTGGACAGTGGGAAGGGACTATTAATAGATGCAGTATAACTATTGGTTGTCAGCATTTTTACTTCCAGCTTTTTTCCTCCATACCTGGAGCACCAGATGATATCAATAAAGGAAGAGATCTCAGAAGGCGCAATGATAGAGAAGATGAGAAATAAATACAAAGTTTCACAGAAACGTATGGATATCTGGCAAGAGAACAGTACATCAAAGTGGTTAAGGGCAGATTATGGAAATTTGTGGTTTCTGCTTGGGGACCCTGCTCCACTCTAAACCCACCATGATCCTCACAAGCCTTAAACTAGGATTTGTACTTCTAATATGTCTAATATACCAGACAAGTAAACTAATGACTAGGGGATATAAACAAGTATTTATCACTCAGTAGCATATAAAAACACGTACCAAACTAAACCCGTTGCTGTCCAGTCAATTCAGACTCGTGGTAACTCTATAGGACAGAGTAGAACTGCTCTATAGAGTTTCCAAGGAGCACCTGGTGGGTTCGAACTGTTGACCTGTTGGTTAGCAATCGTAGCACTTAACCACTACGTCACCAGCGTTTCCAGTACCACACAGGCACAGCTCAATTAGGAAATATTGCTGATTAATGCAAAAAGATGTCTGCCATAAACCACTGGTATGTTAGAACTGGTGATTTTTTGCTGATATCAGCCCCACAGATACCCTCAGGAAAAATGGTTTCACAGGCAAAGATAATCAAACACTGAACAGCTCATTATAAAAAATGGGTGAACAACAACTCAATACCAATATTATGAGATGAATAAATAATAGTTTTTATAAATAACTAACTAAAAAATAGGTATAATAAACATCCTGAGAGAGATAAGAAAGACTATTAGTTTCATAAAGGTGAGGTATGGAGTTATAAAGAAGGGTCCAATAGCTATACATGGTATTAAAAAAACAAGTTTTAACAAATAATCCAAAAATTTGGAAAATGCAATATGAATACAGCTATACAAAACATTGGTAAAATGGAAGATTTGATTTAGGAAATCTCCCAGAAGTATGAAGAAATAGGCAATAATACAAAAGAATACATATATACATAAAAAGGTATAGAAATAGTTAGTAGGTTTATAGAATACAGTTGTCAATATAATAGAATTTCAAAGAGAAAATAATCAACAGAGATAAAAAATTTTGAAGAAATGACTGAAATTTTAACACAATGAAAGAAAGAAGAAAAAAGTCTTAGAAAACTTGTAGAGCACAAAATAAGATAGAAAAGGAAACCCATATCTAGATATAATATAGTTAAATGTAAGAATATTAAAATCAAAATAAAAGAAAAATAGAGTTTCTAGAAAGCAGACACAGATCACTTACAAAGAGTAATATCAATACTTAAGGTAAAAAAAAATGGAATATTGTTTTTAAATAGTTGAAAACTAGTAGATTTGACCTTAGAATTTTATATCCAGCAAAACTGTCATTTAAATATGAGATTTCAATCAAGGCATTCTAGAACATTTGAAGTTTCAAATGTTTTACTATAAAAGAGACTTTTCGGAAAAGACATTTTTATAGGAATAAATTCACTTTGAAGATAAATCATTCCATAGGGTACTAGGAGACATAAGGAAAATAAATATTAGTAAATAACTTGTTACAGTTTATTAGAGTAAAATATTTACGTATAGGAAGAAAGAAAGGAAGGAAAGAGGAAGGAAGGGGAATGAGGAGATGAAAAAGTGAGGGAGACCAGAAGGAAGAAACGGAGGGAGAAAAGAAAAGAGAAATAAAAGGAGGGAAAGAAGGTAGAGAGGGAGAGAGAAGAAATGAAAGTTCACACAATCCAGAAATAATATTTTACACATTATGAAGGTATCAGAGAAAGTAGATAAGGTTCTTTTTTTTAACCTCAGGAAAAGATAAATATTGAGAAAGTCAATAAATTATTAGGGGAGAATGAATACACTTATAAGTATTAAAATTTGCCTAAAAGGAGCCCTGGTGGCATAACGGTTAAGTGCTGGGCTGCTAACCTAAAGGCCCATGGTCTGAACCCACCAGTGGCTCCTTGGGAGAAAAGATTTAGCAATTTACTCTCATAAAGATTCCCATAAACCCATTATCCTCGAGTGGATTCTGGCTCTAGTGACCTTGTAGTACAGAGTAGAACTGTCCCATAGGGTTTCCAAGGATGTAATCTTTATGGAAGCAGACTGCCACGTCTTTCTCCTGCACAGTGACCAGTGGGCTCAAATCACCAACCTTTCACTTAGCAGCCCAGGGTTTTAACCACGGCACCACCAGAGCCTAGGGAACCCCATGGGCCAGTTCTACTCTGTCTTACAGGGTAACTATGAGTTGGAATCAACCAGACAGCACCCAACAACAACGACAACAACATGGGAAAGATGAGTAAAATATGCATGCATGTAGAATACCAAAGAATAATCCAAAGCAAAAATATTCACACAGTCAGCAAAATGAATATCAAAACCAAACCTGACCTTTTTGAATGGTCTGAATGGGTGGCGATTAACTAGGAAGGAGAATAAGGGAACTTCCTGGCGTAATGATAATGTTCTACATCTTGATAGGTTTTGGGTTACACAAGTGTTTAGATTTGCCAAAACTCAACAAATGTGCGTTTAAATTTGTGCATATCATTTTTTGGTAAAATTTACATTAAAAAATGTAAACAAGTAATAAACTCTAGTTAATGATGTACATGCTGACATAAGTGTGCACAAGTGTGCTAATATCTGCAATACACTTTTAAATGACCTTAAAATAAGACAGATTAATGAATGGATAGAGACATGAACAGATGGATAGAAAAATACTAACGGTCAAATCTAGATAATGGGTATATGGAGGCTCATTGTAAAATTCTTACAACTTTGCTGTATGGTTGAAATTCTGCATAATTAAATATTGAAAGAGACAAGGATTGTTTCCTACAGTGAGTTTGGTACCGCAATGCTATTTGCGCATATCATAACTATATACATCATAAACAAAATTATATCTTATACAGAGGTATTAGAGACCATGTATGAAACAAGTCAGAATTGGTGCTTATGACAGAGAATAAGAACAGGAGAAAGGTGTGGAGTTTGGGGGTGGGGAGTTGAATTTCTTTATATAGACTGGAGATTACCATGTAATATGAACTGATAAGTGCGATTAGCTCAATGCTTTGCACCTGAGGTTCTTCCATAATTATGTAACCCAGTGTCAGGTGAGAAAGGATGGCTGGTCCATATTGCTGTTGATTTGTCATTGTGTGCCGTTGAGTCCATCCGACTCACAGTGACCTTATAGGACAGAGTAGAACTGCCACATAGTGTTGCCAAAGCTATAATCTTTAGGGGAGCAGATTGCCACACCTTCTCCCCTGGAGCGACTGGTGGGTTTGAACCACTGACCTTTCAGTTAGCAACATAGCACGTAACCATTGCACCAGCAGGGATCTTTTGGTCCTTATTCTAAACAAACAAACAAACAAACAAATAAACTCGTTGCCGTCGAGTCGATTCTGACTCATAGTGACCCTATAGGACTGAGTAGAACTGCCCCATAGGATTTCCCACGAGTGGCTGGTGGATTCGAACCTCCGACCTTTTGGTTAGCAGCCGAGCTCTTAACCACCGCAGTAAAATGACTGACTGCATATTGTTACTGACTCCAAATTCCAAAATCTAGCTGTCTCCATAAAGGTTTGGTTCCAGTTGTCCATGAAAATATTTAAATATTTATGCATGCCTTACATTAAATAGTATTACAAAAGGGAACGTCGTCCTTCTGATGAGAGTCAGATGCCTCTATTTGTCCTGGCTTTACTTTGTGACTTTGCACAATCATTTCTATTGTCTCAACCTAAATGTCCTTTTGTGCAAAAGAGAGGTAGGATTAAACACTTTCCCAAATTCCTTTTTCTAGCTGCATCATTCTGGGGGGAGGCGTTAGAACAGAGTAAGTGCAAAAAGTTTGGAGTCATTTCCAACTCTGCCACATAACTGTAGTCTGACTATCAGCAAATGACTTATCTGTAGAACGGAACAACAACAAGAAAAAAAACCAGGTGAGGGGAGTGTGAGGATTGAACAATAATAGAATACAGATAAGGCACTTAGTAGCTTATCTGTCATATAAGTATCTTCAACAATTTTTTTTTGTTAGTAATAATTCTAATCTAGTTTTTCTCTGTGAATACCTTCCCAGAGCATCAAAACCTCATACTAGCCTTTTAATTTATGCCTGATTTGAACATGCCTTGGAGAGCTCAATAAACCCCTAGTGTTAGCAGTTCATTAGATACAATTTTTCTCCTGCTTAATATAACTGGAACCCTTGTTCTGACTTACCTGACAGATGCTGAACTCCCAAAGAGAGGCTCGATAAACATCCAGCCAACTGGAGCATTTTTTAGTTCCAACTTCGAATGTATCAACAAAACAAGCATTTATTTTATAAGGGCTCAAAGCATTAGTTAGTAGTCAGTGTCACTCGAGTCCTGGAAAAGTCTCTCTGCCAAAACCAACTCACTCTGTCCCAAACCTATGCCCCAAACCTCCCACGCTTCCCTCTCTGTTAGTTTTTTTTTTCCTTTTTACATTTTTCTTTATTTATTTTTTGAATTGCAAGAACTATTTTATAAATGGTGAGCTTAATGTAGATTTTTTTTTTTTTTCCTGGTGTCAGGAGTGTGCTGACTGGAAAGTGACAGCTAGGTATTAGGAGTCAATAACTTTTTGTTACATTTTGGATGCTGTTTTGAGCATTAAGGTAGACCTTAGTCTACCACTCATCCTCCATCTGCTTAAAAATCTCTATCTGTATCTTTGCTTTGAAAATTAAGCCTTTCTTTCTCAACTGAGAGTTTTGTACAACATATAAGGGTCATATTTATATTCTTTTCTTGCTGTCAGGGCAACCCTGTAAGTCTAAATTAATGATGGCATAACACTCTGTGATCTGATATAATTTACTGTGAAACCACTACCCATTTTTGACACTTAAGCTCTGTGTGCCCATTTGCAAGTCCACTTACAGTGGGGTCAAGCAATCACTCCTGTAGCCATTGTGAATTCTCTATGTGGTTGCTCTCTATGTGATTTTATTAAGAGGGTGGCCTGAGAACATATATCTACTCTTCTTAACAATGGACAATTACGTAAAGAGGGTTTGAATATAAACAATTTGATTTTAAGGATTAGAATAGCCCTTCTGTCCTTTTCTTTCTACCTTAAGATGGCTCCCTAAATGTTGAGACCCCAAATCACTTTAACAGGTAGAAAATTATTTTATTCCACTGTTAAAAGTTAGGGTTTAAAAGCAAATGTCTGTGAGGTAACTAAATTCCATTGATCTAAGCGAGTTTTAACAGTCCCTGGGTGACATAAACTGTTAAGTCCTTGACTACTAAACGAAAAGTCGGCAGTTCGAACCCACCCAGAGTTGCCTCAGAAGAAATGTCTAGTGATCTATTTCCAAAAAACCAGCCACTGAAAACCCTATGGAGTGCAGCTCTACTCTGCACACTTGGGGTCACCATGAATCGGAATCCACTTGACAGCAAGTGTTTTTGCTTCCTTGTTTGTTTTTAAGTGAAGTCTACTGGGATTTCGTGAGCATAAGGCACTGAGCCGTAGAGTGCAGGAGGGAAAAGAAAGGATGGCAACAGTGAAGGTTAGCCCTTTATCCCATTTCTTAAGAGCTTACAAAGCCTGTTAGAACTGAAGAGATTTTAAATGTAAATTCTAAGAATGTCTTTGTTCCCTACCCTTCATTTTTATCATCTTTGCTTCTTCGCCATTCCCATGCACACTCCATAGCCCTCACTGATGTACTGTTAGTGTCATTCTGTGCCGTTTTTGAGGACTATTTTATTTCTGTCTCTACAATTTTTGAGCTATCAAATATAAATGTCCTTATGGTGTCACTGATTAACAAAGCCCTTCATACAAAAAGAATAATCTTTGTGAAGTCATTGCCTATGAATTTGAATAGATGAATAAGTAAAACTATTGTGTATATGACATATGGAAGCAATGATTTTCAGTGGCCATTTTGATGTCGACAGTTTTAGGTAAGATATTTTGACATAGACTAAAAACAAAGCTTAGCCTTTAAAATAATTAAATTTGCACAACAGACAAGCTTATCCCTATGCCGAGTCTTGTCCCATCCCTGATTTCCCTCAACCCCCTGGTGATCCCCAACTAGATGGGGACATGAGATTGGACTTGAGACTAGATGACAGATGATGCCCTTTATGGGTGGCCAGTTAGGGATACAACTAGGCAGGAATGAGCTCCGAGACCACATGAGGCCAAAGAATAAACCAGTTGTGGTCAAGTAAATTCCAGTTCAGGGCAACTACGGTGCAGCAAATTGCTTTTATATGGTCTTTCTAGCCACAGTCTTATAACTGGCATAAAAGGATCTGCTGGACTATGCAAATAAGGTGCCTAAAACTCTTGCAGGAATTGGATAGTTTACTATGTAAGTGAGGTGTCTGTGGCCTAACAAGAGGATTGGTCAGTTTTCCCATTTGCTAGACTTATAAGGGTTAAGTCCACAGAGGTTGAAGGGGACCTCACTACCATCAATAAAAAGAGTCTGGAGTGGAGCACATCCTTTGGACCAAGGACCCGGGGTGGCTGTGCTAAGAACCTCCTAGACCTAGAAGAAAAAGTGAACACTAAAGACGATGAGAGACGGTGGCGGTGGGCAGTAGCAGAGTGAGAACTGAGTACCTTCAGGCAGGAGGCTTACCAGCAGAGCTAAAAGATCTGTAAACACTTGCTCCTGCAGGGCAGAGGCCCGAGTGTGCCCCGTGCAGAGGTTGCCTTAGAAGATCCTGTGCAGGGTCTTCCTATAGCAAGGCACAGCCAGAAGCCTCTGGGCAGGAGGCCCTTTTAAAAAATGATAATTTCATATGACTCAACCTACATTTACATTCTGGTCCTATGTTACATTTCTCTTGTACTGTCTCTAATTTGATTATTATACTTTAGCATAATTCTACATTTTACTGAAACCTGTGTCGTTATGTATATATACACTAAAAATCATGTTTATCTCCATCATTTGCAAGGTTCATAGGTTACTATTTTTTTCTTCTCTTTAACCTCTGCTAGTCTGAGTTCACCCAGAGACACCTCAGACAAAAGTCCTGGCTATCTACTTCCAAAAAATCTACCATAGAAAACCCTGTGGAACACAGTTCTACTCTGACACACATGGGGTCACTATGAGAAGGAATTGACTTGATGGCAACTGGTTTGGTTTGGTTCTTCCTTTGCTACGTTGACCTCTTTGCTCATAGTTTGCTGTGAGTCCATTTAGATTGGATATTTGGGTTATATATTGCATGAGCCCTTGAAAATGTTCTAGTATCTTTTTTCACCAAGTGGATATAATTTGGAATGGAGTGACGTGACAAATTGAAATAAAATTAAATGAAATTGAATAAAACAAAACATAGAGGCTTTATTTAGGCCTCCTCTTTGTCCTTGAGCTGTCCTTTATCTACTCTGAACAAAGTCCTCAGTGTCACACACACAGCTGTTAACGCTGGAATGTGAGAGCAGATAAGAGTATCGGAATAGAGAGCTCGTTTTTCTAAGCAGTTTACGTGTAATCACATCTTCCTTCTTTCCTTTCTCTTTTCCTTCTGTCCTTCCTCCCTCCCTTTTTCCCTCCCTCCCTCCCTTCCTCCCTTCTTCCGTTCCTCCCTCCCTCCCTTCCTCCCTCCCTCCCTTCCTTCCTTCCTTCCATCTTCTTTCATTCTCCCCATTCTTTAAGAAATTCTCATTCCATTAGTTTGACATTCAAGGTAGGGGGAAGACTGTGTCTTTATATATCTAGTTTATATCAAATTTAGATTAATACAAGGGGTCTTATTTCGATTTCCACAGCCCAGTCATAGGAATCTTAGAGAAACTATCATGGCCTCATTACAAAAAAAAAAAAAAAAAAAAAAAAAACCCTGGACAGAGGGAAGTATAAATGTTTCAGGAATCATTTTGCTGTGCATTTTATCATTCTTGTCAGCAACACCCTCACCCAGTAAGTCAATGTCTTTTATGGCCTAGAAAAAAATTCTACCTCCCCTAGGAGATGTTGGGTTCTCTTCTGTAAAGCAAACAATAATGTATCTCTTATCTAAAAGAGGCTTTTATAAATATTTTTTAAAACATTCTTTTTTATTTTTTTTTTGGTTTGTTTGTATTGTTATCTTCAAGCTGGATTCAGAAGAGGACATGGAACAAAAGGTATCATTGCTGATGTCAGATGGTTCTTGGCTGAAAGTAGAGCATACCAGAAAGATGTCTACTTATGTTTAATTGACTATGTAGAAGCATTCGACTGTGTGAATCATAACAAATTGTAGATAACATTGCAAAGAATGGGAATTCCAGAACCCTTAATTGTGCTCATGAGGAACCTGTACATAGATCAACAGGCAGTCCTTCCAACAGAACTAGTGTGTCACGGCTGTATCCTTTCACCATACTTATTCAATCTGTATGCTGAGCAAGTAATTCAAGAAGCTGGACTCTAAGAAGAAGAACGTGACTTCAGGATTGGAAAAAGACCGATTAACCTCACCTAACAGCAACAAAGGACTGTCAGATAGTATCATTGTTTTGAGCTTCTACTTTACACAAAATCTCATACTAGATGTTAAACCCAATGTTGACAATTCATTTTCTACTCAAAGCGACCCTGTCGGACAAAGTAGAACTGCCACAGAGTGTTTCCAAGACTGCAATCTTTCTGGAAGCAGACTGGCATATATTTCTCCTGTGGAGCAGCTGGTGGGTCCAAACTACCCACCTTTTGAGTTAGTAGCTGAGAACTGAACCGCTGCACTACCAGGGATCCTTATGATAGATGTTACCAGAAAAAAAAAAAACAACAAAAAACCAAACCTGTTGCCATTGAGTCAATTTCAACTCATAGCGACCCAGCAGGAAATATAAATACAGAGATAGATAGTTCTAGCACTTTTCTTTATATGTTGTTGTTATTAGGTGCTGTCAGGTTGATTCTGACTCATAGTGACCCTGTGTACAATAGAAGGAAACAGTGCCAGGTCCTGCACCAACCTCACAATCTTTGTTATGCATGAGTTTATAGTTATAGCCACCATATTAATCATGTTAATCCATCTCATTGAGGATCTTCCTCTTTTTTCACTGACGCTCTACCCTACCAAGCATGGTGTCCTTCTCTAGGGACTGATCCTTCCTGATAACATGTGCAAAGTATGTGAGATGAAATCTCACCATCCACGATTCTAAGGAGCATCCTGGCTGTACTTCTTCCAACACAGATTTGACAGTTCTTTTGACAGTTCATGGTATATTCAACATTCTTCATCAACACCATAACTCAAAGGTATCAATTCTTCTTTGATTTTCATTATTCATTGCTCAGCTTTCACATGCATATGAGGCAATTGAAAACACCATGACTTGAGTCAGGTGCACCTTAGTCATCAAAGTGACGTCTTTGCTTTTTAACACTTTCAAGAGGTCTTTGCAGCAGATTTGTCCAATGCAATACGTTGTTTGATTTCTTTACCACTGCTTCCATGGGTGTTGATGGTGAATCTGAGTAAAATTAAATCCTTGACAACTTCAGTCTTCTCTCCATTTATCATGATGTTGCTTATTGGTCCAGTCGTGAGAATTTTTATTTTCTTTATGTTAAGGTGTAGTTCATACTGAAGGCTCTGGTTTTTGATCTTTATCAGTAAGTGCTTCAAGTCCTCTTCACTTTCAGCAAGCATGTTGTGTCATTTGCATAACACAGGTTGTTAATGAGTCTTCCTCCAATCCTGATGCCACATTCTTCTTTATATGGTACAGCGTCTCAGATTATTTACTAGCATATAGATTGAATAAATATGGTGAAAGAATACAACCCTGAAGTACTCCTTTCCTGACTTTAAGCCACGTAGTATCCCCTTGTTTTATTCGAAGGACTAACTCTTCGTCTCTGTACAGTTTCCTCATGAACACAATTAAGTGTTCTGGAATTCCCATTCTTCACAATGTTCTCCATAATTTTTTATGATCCACACAGTCGAATGCCTTTGCATAGTCAATAAAACATAGGTAGACATCTTTCTGGTAGTCTCTGCTCTCAGCCATGATCCATCTGACATCAGAAATGAGAACCCTCTTTCCATGCCCTCCTCTGAATCCAACTTGAATTTCTGGCAGTTCCTGTCGATACACTGCTGCAGCAGCTTTTGAATGATCTTCAGCAAAATTTTACTTGTGTGTGATGTTAATGATATTGTTAGATAATTCCCGCATTCTGTTGGATCACCTTTCTTTGGAATAGGTATAAATATAGATTTCTCCCAGTCAGTTGGCCAGGTAGCTGTCTTCCAAATTTCTTGGCATAGATGAGTGAACACTTCCAGCACTACATCCATTTGTTGAAACATTTCAATTGGTATTCCATCAATTCCTGGAGCCTTTTTTATGGCAATGCCTTCTGTGCGGCTTGGACTTCTTCCTTTAGTACCATCGGTTCTTGATCATTTGCTACCTCCTGAAATGATTGAACGTCGACCAATTCTTTTTGGTACAGTCACTCTGTGTATTCCTTCCATCTTTTTTTGAAGCTTCCTGTGTCATTCAGTATTTTGCCCACAAAATCCTTCAATATTACAACCTGAGGCTTGAATTTTTTCTTCAGTTCTTTCAGCTAGAGAAATGGCAAGTGAGTTCTTCCCTTTTGGTTTTCTATATATACATCTTTATGTAGATTCTTTATAAAGATCAAAATATATTACGGAAAGAATGAAAACAATGAGTAATTTATATTGAATTTTAATTTAACCATTTAATGTTTGTATGAATTGAGCAAAGTGACTTTACTTTCTGGGCCTACGTATCTTTATGTTCTAAAAATAAAAAGGGGAGCACTGTTGGTTAGACAATGTTAAAAATCCTTTTCAGCTTGGAAACCCAATAAGAATCATTTGCAGTATTTTTATATTTAAATGAAGAAGGAAAAATAGTTAATTGTGCACAAGAGATTTAGAATAAAGAGAAACATAAATTTGTGTTTTTTTTTTCTTTTTCGATATAAATTCAAATTTACAGAAAATCTCCAAAAAATAATGCAAAGTTTTTCCATATACACCTCACCCAGAGTCTCCAAATGTTAGGATTTTCTTATGCTTGCTTTATCATTCTTTCTCTTTCACTCTATCATATTTGGTTTTCCTGAAATGTATTTTATATCAATATAGACTTTATAGAAAAAAAAAATCAGGTCCAGGAACCAGTCCAGGATCACATTTTGCATTTAGTTGTCATTTTATTTTCTTTCCACTGGAACTATTTCTCTGTTTTATTTATTTATTCATTTTTTTTTTTCCTAGCATTTTGACAATTTTGAAGAGTATAAACCAGTTATTTTGTTCACTGTCCCTTAGTTTGAGTTTGCCTGACATTTCATGAAGATTAAATTCACGTTGTACATTTCTTTGGCAGGAATATCACAGAAATGATGTTATGTCTTTCTTAATGCATCATATCAGGATTTCCATTTGTCTTATTATACGTATTGTTAATATTGATTACTTGAGTAAAGTGTTGTCTGCTAGATTTCTCACAGCAAAGTTATTCCTTTTTACTTTGTAATTAATAAAAATATTGTACGAAGATATTTTGAGGTAATTTAAATATCTGATTTTTCATCATACTTTTGTCCACAAGTATTAGCATAACAGAGAAATTTGAGGTCAAATTGTATGTATTACTCACATTACAAAAGGCATTTGGCTATCTACCAGGCTTACCTAGACTTTCTATTGATCAGTATCCCTCTGTAATCACCAACCTCAAATAGTATTGATTAAGGCGTTTCATAGCTTTAGGTCAGGAATCCACTGGGTTATTTTAGTGCTACTACTAGAGTAGGATGGGTAATATTTTAAGCTATAACATGTCACCTCTTAGGAAATTTGTTTAATGGTTTCTAAACAATGCTTAGAGTGAAGAAGAAGGATTAGTAGTTGGAAAATATGGCCTTGGTGATAGAAACAATGCTGGAGACCTCATGATAGAATTTTGCAAGACCAACGACTTCTTCATTGCAAATACCTTTTTTCACCAACACAAACGGCAACTGTACACATGGATCTCACCAGATGGAATACACAGGAATCAAATCTACTAAATATTTGGAAAGAATGATGGAAAAGCTCAATATTATCAGTCAGAACAAGGCCAGGGGCTGACTGCAGAACAAACTCTCAATTGCTCATATGCAAGTTCAAGTTGAAACTGAAGAAAATTAAAACAAGTTCACGAGAACCAAATTATGATGTTGAGTATATACCACCTGAGTTTAGAGACCATCTCAAGAATAGATTTGATGCCTTGAACACTAATGACTGAAGACCAGATGAGTTGTGGAATGACATCAAAGACATCATACATGGAGAAATCAAGAGGTGATTAAAAGACAGGAAAGAAAGAAAGGACCAAAGCGGATGTCAGAAGAGACTCTGAAACTTGCTCTTGAATGTCAAGTAGCTAAAGCAAAAGGAAGAAATGATGAAGTAAAAGAGCTGAACAGAAGATTTCAAAGGGCAGCTCGAGAAGGCAAAGTATTATAATGACATGTGCAAAGAGCTGGAGATAGAAAACCAAAAGGGAAGAACATGCTCAGCATTTCTCAAGCTGAAGGAACTGAAGAAAAAATCAAGCTTCGAGTTGCAATAGTGAAGGATTCATGGGGAAAATATTAAACAACACAGAAAGCATCAAAAGAAGATAGAAGGAATACACAGAATCACAATACCAGAAAGAACTGGTTGACATTCAACCATTCAAAGAGGTAGCATACAGTCAAGAACCAATGGAGCTGAAGAAAGAAGTCCAAGCTGCACTGAAGGCACTGGTGAAAAACAAGGCTCCAGGAATTAACAGAATACCAACTGAGATGTTTCAACAAATGGATGCAGTGCTGGAAGTGTTCACTCATCTATGCCAAGAAATCTGGAAGACAGCTACCTGGCCAACAGACTGGAAGAGATCCATATTAATGCCTATTCCCAAGAAAGGTGATCCACCTGAATGCGGAAATTATCAAACAATATCAGTAATATCACACACAAGTAAAATTTTGCTGAAGATCATTCAAAGCGGCTGCAGCAGTATAACAACAGGGAACTGCCAGACATTCAGGTTAGATTCAGAACAGGATTTGAAACAAGGGATATCATTGGTGATGTCAGATGGACCTTGGCTAAAAGCAGAGAATACCAGAAAGATTTTTACCTGTGCTTTATTGACTATGCAAAGACATTCAACTGTGTGGATCATAACAAATTATGGATAATATTGCAAAGAATGGGAACTCCAGAACACTTAATAGTGCTCATGAGGAACCTGTGCATAGATCAAGAGGCAGTAGTTTGAACAGATCAAGGGGACAGGAAAGTTGTGCGTCAGGGTTGTATCCTTTCACTATACTTATTCAATCTGTATGCTGAGCAAATAATCCAAGAAGCGGTACTATATGAAGAAGAATGTGACATCAGGATTTAAGGAAGACTCATTAACAACCTGCCATTTGCAGAGGATAAAACCTTGCTTGCTGAAAGTGAAAAGGACTTGAAACACTTACTGATGACGATCAAAAACCACAGCCTTCAATATGGATTACACTTCAACAAAAAGAAAACTTAAACATTCACAACTGGACCAATAAGTAACATCATGATAAATGGAGAAAAGATTGAAGTTGTCAAGGATTTCATTTTACTTGGATCTACAATCAACATTCATGGAAGCAGCAGTCAAGAAATCAAAAGATCCATTGCATTGGGCAAATCTGTGGCAAAAGACCTCTTTGAAGTGTTGAGAAGCAAAGATATCACCTTGAAGACTAAGGTGCGCCTGACCCAAGCCATGATATTTTCAATGGCGTCATGTGCGGGCAAACGCTGGACAGTGAATAAGGAAGACTGAAGAATTGATGACTTTGAATTGTAGTGCTGGTGAAGAATATTTAATATACCATCTACTGCCAAAAGAACAAACAAATCCGTTTGGAAGGAGTACAACCCAGAGTGCTCCTTAAAAGTAAGGATGGCGAGACTGCATCTTACATACGTTGGACATGTTGTCAGGAGGATCAGTCCCTGGAGAAGGACATCATGCTTGGTAAAGTACAGTGTCAGTGAAAAAGAGGAAGACACTCAGCAAGACGGATTGACACAGTGGCTGCAACAACGGGCTCAAGCATAACAACGATTGTGGACATGGGGAAGGATGGGGCAATATTTTCTTCTGTTGTACATACGGTTGCTATGAGTTGAAACTGACTTGATGGCACCTAACAACTACAAAAAAACAATGCTTGTTATTGTTATTAGCTCAATGGTGTCATTATGACTCATAGACACCTTATATACAGCAGAACAAAGCATTGCCTGGTCCTGTGTCATCCTTACAATCACCAGCACGTTTGAGTTCATCGTTGTGGCTATTGTGGCAATTCATCTAGCCAAGGATCTCCCACACTCTCATTGGCCCTTTACTTCACCAAACATAATGTCCTCCTCTAGGGACTGATCCTCTGATGATATGCTCAAAGTAAGTGAGTCCGACAATGCTCTGTTGTGATCCATAAGGTTTGCATTGGCTAATCTGTAGAAGTAGATTGCCAGGTCTTTCCTCCTAGCCTGTCTTAGTCTGGAGTTTCCTCTAAAACCTGTCCACCATGGAAGACCCTGCTAGTGTTTGAAATACCAGTGGCATAGCTTCCAGCAATGTGCAAGCCACCACAGTAGGCCACACTGGTGGATACATGGTGGAGACAGTGTTTACCACCTCATGTTTCAAAACTATTTTAAAGAATATTATGCATGTAGGTTTTGTTTTTTTTTAATTTTTACTTTTTTGTTTTGTGTAGTTATTGATAGGTCTTTTGGCTTGTAGGTATAAAGAACATAATAAGACATATATTTCTGTGTAGATATATTCTTAGTCTTTTACATTTAAATCAGACTTCAGTAATGTTGCATTACATTTTATCAGTGTTTTTGGCATGAATGTTGATATTTGACGATGCAAATATGTAAATTATTTTGACTTACCAAAATATGAAAAGCGTTAATGCTTAGTTTCATGACTGATGGTAAAGATAAGATTTAGATTTTCTTCCTTTACATTTTTTTTAACTGTTGTTTTGAACAGTAACGGGCAGCTCGGCTCTCTCTTAAACTCTTTATTGATGATGTGAAGTAGAAGTAAGCAGAATATTTATAATGGAGTATGCAGATTGCTTCAGCGCATAAGATGTTGTGAATATCCGTGAGTCTGAGTAATAACATAAATGACCCTTCAAAAATATGGACAAGGCGTCATCAGTGAGATTTAATTAAAAATGAGATTTAAAAATGAAAAATTAATCTGAATAACCTGAGATCCAATTATCCAGGAAACTGCAGGAAAGTCAATCTACTGTTCACAAAGCAGATGGCAGATCATTTATGCTTGCAAAGTGACAGCAAAGTTAAAAAAAAAGTTCATTTCCATTTCATTTGTTAACAACAAACTGTTATTAAAGCAATGTTTATATAAATATTGTTTTTTGGTACCTGTGTTTCATAGTTAAGGCACATTCAGATTCTACCTGACATTTTCTTGCACTTGCTATAAGACAGGTCTTCCCCTGACTTCTAACAAAGTTGTTTATTAGGAAAGGTAATAATAATTGTCATTATTTTGAAGAGCTGTTTAAAGAACTGTTCAAAATTAGTAAAAAAAAAAAAAAAAGAGTGTCACAGAATTACATTCTAGGAAATTCGATCTAATTTTTGTTTTCAATATATATTTGGTGCTAGAGGGATAAAATATTTGGAGGCATGTGATATTTGAAGTGTTGTTTTGAATATTGAGATGAAAATATCTGGCACACTTTCCCAAAGAGGGTCCACACTTGCAAGAGAGTTTCAGATGGAGTTCAAAATTTATGTATCATTTTCCCAGAAGTAATAGCTGATGTTCTAGGTGTATTTGGGATTGCAACGGAGAGAGCAAAGAAAGAGAGGAGACAGTCCAAAGGCAGGTCTTTGTGGGTGTTACCACACAGGTAGGGACAAAATGAGCCTAAAAAGTATCCATGCAAACAGAGGAAACTGGGGAGACATATCATGAGAAAGAATCCTGGGTTACAATATCAGAGTCAGGGTAGAAGAACATATCCTATGGGACTCCATGCTGCATAAGAGTGGAGAACAGGAGTTCTGGGAAAAATCCTGGGGATTGACGTGAGGAATATTCTGGAGAAAAGGCTCAGTAATCTGATGAAGTGGAAAGCAAATACATGTTCCTAAATTTTGTGATTTAATCCTAAATTATCAAACAATACATTTTGACTTGGCTTCAGAGATCTATTCCTATCTTTTTATATTAAAATGTGATGATAAGCTGTTTTTCAAGTTCACTGTCAGAAAATAGATTTGGAAAAAAATGCTGTTGATTTAGAAATTTATAATGGAAACTAACAAGTAAATACAAGTGGTCTTCTGTAATATGAAAATAAGAAAAAAAAGACTGACAAGCAAGAGAGAAGAAAAATAATTTTACATTTCAATGTTTCTTTTGTTAAGGGCTAAATTGATTTTAAAGACTGATAAAATCACTTCATAGATTTATTAGGATGGCAAAAGGAAGGAGGGAAAAGTTTCACACATATATTTTAAAAAAAGGAAAGAAGAAAGATCCATTCAGGTTTTTGTATGAGGGAAAATTGAATTTTTTAATGGCTTTTCAGCAGAACCTAAAATAACACAACTGCATTATTATTTTTAATAAAAAGATGCTCATGACAGTATTCATGAGGAGAGATCCATGAGAACAATGTGGCTGTCTCTTCTGATTCTTCCTATACATCATTATTATTATTGTTATTTTTTTGATTCTGGCGTATTAGTAGTCAAGGTGAAAATAGTAACGTGTTGGAGGAGTAAAACCAAAACCCAATACTTGTACTCAAGGTCTGAGTTTATGTGATTAGAGTGATTAGGTCACTGATAAGTTAATGATTCATTAGCCCAAATGTCTGCCCATGTTCAATCAATAGAAAACAATTGTTTTTAATCTTTTACAGAATAAGTTTACTTGTTTAAGAGATAGCAATGTATCGTATCAATCTCCTTCAGCAAAAACTCACTCTTCCATGCTTCTCTCCAGAATATAGCTTTTTCAGTAAAGATATTTCTAAGTAGATACATTTTTAAGACAAAAGTGGGTTTATGGATGAACACTGCTTAAAATATAAGTGATGGGAAAATTATGAACACAGCAGTAAGTACAATTAATTGTGAGTAATTTATGCTTTACACCAAGGTATTCCCTAAAGGGTGTTCACAGGTTGCCTAAGCAAAATGACATAATTACAGACTTTGATTTCATACTAGATTAAGAGAGAAACCCAAAAATGCACTTTGCCAAATTATCAAAGTATCAATGATATTTACTTTTGCTCTCCAAGGCAAAGTTAAAATCCCCTAGTATATGATATTTTACTGAATTATAGAGGAAGGAGAACAGAATAGGACCTAGGCTATAAGTTCTCTGAGCCCAGTAGTTATGGTGCAGTCTGCTGCATTAAACTGCTAACTTGGACTTTGTATATTAAAGGATACGTGAGGGAAGTGAGGGAAGGCTCAGTTCCCGAAAACTCAAGCACACCCCTGCCTCAGGGCCTTTGCACTTGCTGTTCATTCTTCTACCAGAAGGTCAGGTGGCTCACTCTTCCATTTATTCCACTTCTCTGCTCAAAGGAGCCCTGGTGGTGCAG
Organism: Trichechus manatus latirostris; assembly: GCF_000243295.1. Classification (NCBI taxonomy): domain Eukaryota; kingdom Metazoa; phylum Chordata; class Mammalia; order Sirenia; family Trichechidae; genus Trichechus; species Trichechus manatus. Next base: position 2,297,386 of record NW_004444188.1, read on the forward strand.
TGGTTAAGAGATACGGCTGCTAACCTAAAGGTCCGCAGTTCGAATTCACCAACTACTCCTTGGGAACCTTATGGGGCAGGTCTACTTTGTCCTGTAGGGTCGCTATGAGTTGGAATTGACCTGACAACAATGGCCAAGATAATACAAGAAATAAGCCTCCAGCCTGATCCATGGACTTTCCAGACCCTACAACCATGACCATGTGAGCCATTTCCATGGCATAAATGTCTCTCTTTCTCTCTCCTCTCTCTCTCTCTTTTTATATATATATATATATATATATATATATATATATATTTATACCTGATTCACTGGTTTTGCTTCTCTTGCAAACCCAGCCTAAGATACCTGGCTTATTGGGTAATCTGCCCCCAGCTAGGAAGCATAATTTCTTGGCTTCTTTGGTGTTAATAAAAATATAAGTATAGGAGATATAGAATGGACTAAGCAGGAAGATGTTAAAAATCCAGTAATATCTTGTTTCTGAAATAAAATACGTGTATATATATATATATATATATATTTTTTCCTATCTAGGCCTTACTGTTTTTTCTTTTCTCCTTTAAGCAAGATATGCATAAATATTTATTCATTCAAAGGTGGAAAAAAAAAATTGAACCTACAAAATGGTCTGGGATCTTTAAAGAATAAGATTTATTGTATCATGACTAGTTTTCAGAAAGAAGAAAAGAATCATTTCTATTCAATCACTCTTCAAGACTTATGAATACATTCACATACAAAACTTCCTGTAAGTCTCCCTAGGATATTTGGAGATGGGCAAGACAGGCATTGCAATCTAATTCTTTTAATCAAGAAACTGAGTGTTCGAGAGTTTAATACTGTCCACATCAAAAAGGTAGTAAACAAGCCTGAAACTGAGAACCCCGACTTCTTCCCTTGATTCGAGGAAACACTGCTAAAATATAGTCATGTGTCCCTTGTCCTAATCAAAAATTCTTAGCAAAGGTTCAGTTTCAGGGCAATTCTTTAAAAATGGGAAGATTTAGTGGAGAGTGACAGTGGCTTATCTTAGTTGACCTGGTTTGGTCATCCATAAAAATCACTGAAGGCAGAAGAGATAAAGGCTTAAAATGTAAAATAGAAAGTGGGAGCCTTGGCTCAGCACAAATGCAAGCACTGAGGGCTGAGAAGACTGGGTGGCAGACAGCCAATGGGAACTGCCAACTCAACAACTTCTGAGGGGGGAATGAGATTCAGAAGGCTGCTCACAGCCTATGTGGATATTACACCAGGGAGCATTATCAAGGCCAGGCTGTCTTTCAGTACAACTACCAGTTGAGATTTTACTATTACCTGGAGGAAGGTTAGAACAATTTTCTGAAGAAAACATTTTGACTGCATATCTCAAGACTCAAAAGCATTAAGATAAATAGAAACATTAAACAAGTAGAAAAGAATGAGATGTTTTTAAATCGTAAATAACGTGTACATAAAGGACAAAAATGATACTGTTAAGTTCTTGTGCTAAATGACATTTATGTGGCTTCTGAAAGATTGGTCTTCTGATATGTAACCACTTGAAGAAAAAGAATTTAAAGAGCAATTAAATCCAAAATATAACCTAAATATCTTTGGTAACTATTATTTATATTCTCTCAATCTGAACAATGACCTCTTAAGTATATTTTTTAGGTATTGCTTTCCTGAGGATTAATTAGATTGAGATAGATTTATTAGAAGATTTTTTTCAAAACATAGATTCTGTTCTCTTTCTCCTCATTATTATTACAATTGTTATTGTTATTATCTTTAATAATAAAATTCAACTATATCTTCCATATAATATTTTCTCTTTTGGAATCAGCCCAATGGAAAATATACATCATTAATTTGAGAGTTTTTTTTCCCCAGATTTTAGTTTCTCATCTGCCTAAAACCATTTTGATACTGAAAGATAAACAAACATCCTGTAATTTGGTGATTGTATACTCATTAATGTACTAAAAATATTTCCATTAGAAATCATCTATTTTCCTTCATCTCAGTTCTTTTTAGTCGGTAATATTGCAAGGAAGCCCTGGGAGCCTTAATAAGTGATTAAGTCGCAAATTAATTTATTCCATCTAAGAATATGAGAACAGGCAAATGGATATTTCATGTTTTTTAAGTGAATTCACTAAGCAATATATCTATCTGTCTTGGAAACTTTTTTTTTTGGCTACTGAAAATGCTTCAAAATTGTTCTCTTCTAAATATTTTGATTAACAGCTCTAAAAAGCCTACTATTTGTTATTATGGAATATTTTTAACTAGAGTTTCCTTTGTAATAATTAGCAATGACACTCTATTTCTAACCATCTATGAAATCTTCACCAGTTTTAAAACGGTATTCTGAACATGCTTTGTGAGTAATAATATCAGCTGTAGCTTTTTCAAAATCACACAAATGTTAATATTTTCAAATTCGTAATTCATCATTTCATCAATGCAATTGTTTCCCTTCATTCTGCCCTAATCTTTTTTCTCTTTACTTTTCTTCTTTCATCTTTCCTCTCCCCCTTTCTTTCTTCAGTTGTTGCTGTTAGGTGCCTTCAAGTGGGCTCCAACTCATAGCGACCCTATGTATAACAGAACAAAATGTTGCCCTGTCCTGCGCCATCCTTAAAATTGTTGCTATGGTTGATCCATTGTTGCAGACACTGTGTAAACTCATCTCACTGAGAGTCTCCATCTTTTTCGCTAAACCTCTGGCATAGCGAGCATGATGCCTTTCTCCAGTGATTTGTCCCTCCTGGTGACATGTCCCAAGAAAGTGAGAAGTCTTGCCACCCTCACTTCTAAGAGCATCCTGACTGTACTTCCTCAGTACAAGTTAAAGGCTTTTAGGTTTTAGGTAGTAATGTGATGGAGGTAGAGAAAGTATACTCCTGTTTTTGAAGATTATTTTCTATGCAAATAAAAATTACAATATGATTTGATAACTGTTATAAAGATATCTACTGCTAAGAATTAGCTAGGAAGGAACAACCATTCCTGTGGTAAAGATTCAGCAGAAAAAAAACTTTCCCAAGAAATTATGTTTGATATGAATCTTGAAGGGTGAGTAGAAGTAGAAAGAACTCCAGATAGAGGAAAATAAAAATAACACATACAAACAAACCAACATTAAAAGAAATCATGGCTTGTTTTGGGACTAGTGATTGATTAGGTATGATTTTAGAGGGCCATACGCCCCCACCCCAGCCTGGTACAGACTATGATCTGTCCTAGTCACACACATTTAAAAACAAGAGAAAATCTGGTGACTATCTCTGAATTTCTGCATAGTATATGTGAATGAACTATTTATTTTATTGGATTGTAAATGGTGGCTAGAAATGACTATTTGTTTAGCATACAAATGATATAATGAAGAAATTTGGTGAAATATTTTCTATTTTCAACCTGCTATCCCCATGGAAACCCTGGTGGTGTAGTGGTTAAGATTTTGGCTGCTAACCAAAAGGTCGTCAGTTTGAATCCACCAGGCACTCTTTGGAAACCCTAATGGGGCAGCTCTACTCTGTCCTGCAGGGTTGCTTTGAGTCAGAATCAACTCTATGGCAACGGATTTGGTTTTTTAGTTTTGGTTTATCCACTACCATAACCATCATCCAAGGTGTATTATTTACCTTCTAGAGTAGAAGTTGGGAGTCCTAAGTGGTGCAAATGGGAAACATGCTTGAATGCTAACCAAAAGGTTGGAAGTTTGAGTCTACTCAGAGGCACCTCAGAAGAAAGTCCTGGTGATATACTTCCAATAAATCAGCCATTAAAAACCCTACAGAGCACAGTTCTTATCTGACACACATGGAGTCTCCATCAGTCAGAATTGACTCTACGGAAACTGGTGACTAGAGAAGGAGTTAATAAACTGTGCTCCTGGGCCAAACCTGACTGCCGCCTGTTTTTGTAAATAAAGTGTTATTGGAACATAGTCTCTTCCGTTAATTTATGTATTGTCTATGGCTACTTTTGTGCTAGAATGGCATAGCTGAGTTGTAGAAAGAGAAACCATGTGACCCAGCAAGACCAAAGTATTTACTATCTGGCCCTTTATAAAAAATTTGCCATCCCATGCACTGGATAACCTGAAATAATAATTCCACCTCAAATTTTCTGATTCACATTACTTCTTTCTGTTGGATAGTCAAAACTATGAAAATCTGAAACAAAAATAATTATATGATAAGAATATTTAATTATAAACAGTATAATACATACACATAAGTTTCTGTATATATTCATATATGTGTGTATCTGTCCTTCTAATTACACACACGCACATACCATCAAGAACTAAGAACTTTTAAATTTCTAGGTTTGATAGGCTTTTATAATTCTTTTTTAAATGTAAAAATTATTACATTTAAACAGGTCTTAATTAAACCTGAAAATGAAAACATGATATAAGTCACCTTTCTGTCCTGCTTCCTCTGCTGAATTTTTCTTTATTTAATTATTATTAGCATTTCTTTTTCATTATCGTTTGCTCTGTTCCTTAATATTATATTTGTGATTTGGCACTCAAAATTCAGGCAAAGTAAAATTTGCTTCTCATAGGTGTTATCTGATACCATAAACTATATATCACCCTCTGTACCATAAACTATATATCACCCATCTCTATCTATATACTATATTGAAGAGCCCTTGTGGCACAATGGCTAAATTCTTGGCTGTTAACTGAAAAGTCAGCAGTTCGAACCCACCAGCTGCTCCATGGCAGAAAGATGTGACAGTCTGCTCACATAAAGATTACAGCCTTGGAAATCCTGTGGGACATTTCTAGAATGTCCTATAGGGTCACCATGAGTTGGAATGGACTTGAAACCAGTGCTTGTTCTGTTTTTATATTGACTAGTCCTATTTGAGAGAGTTCAACAAAGACTTGTACCAATCACTAAATGTTTGTGAAATATATGATACGGATTATATCTCAACAATTATTGAGACATTTAAGGTGCAGGTGAGAAAGGCGTTTCTTTCTTCCCTTCTTTCTTTCTTTCCTCCTTCCTCCCTTGCTCCTTTTCTCCCTTTCTCATTCCCTCCCTCCCTCCTTCTGTCCCTTCCTTCCTTCCATCCCTTCCTTTCTGTTTAATTTTCTTGGATTTAATGTAGCTTATTTCTGTCAGAAAAATACCCCTTGACACTTTTCAGGGCTAAAAGAAATGGAAATATATAGTAATATAGTATATGTTTACTGACTCAATACTCACTCTATCTACAGGACACTATATCAGCAATTTTAACCCTCACTGAAGCTAAATTAAGTTCAAATGATTTTGGATTGGTGCAATTTATTATAGTGTTAAATAGAGAAGTGATTTAAGAATTGAAATTACATGAGAACCTTGGGTGGTTCGGAAAGAGTTCTGTGCTGGCACCTCCACAGAAGGAAAAGAAGCTGGGGATAAAAACTGGGGATTAGAGTTTGGGAAATTAGTTTGAACGTTCTGAGTTAAAGGGTACATTGTGTTTACTGACTCATTGGTTATTAACAGCAATATGAAAAGGAAAGAACACACTTGAGTGGTATTAAATATAAAAATATATATTTAATATATTTAATGTAAACCAATTATCTGTATTACATAAAGAATAAGTATTTCAAAAATATTAACACCAAGAAACCATACTTATTGCTGTCCAGTCAATTCTGACTCATGAAGACCCACGTGTTACAGAGAAGAACTGCTCCCTAGGATTTTCTTGGCTGTAATCTTTATAGAAGCAGATCACCAGGCCTTTCTTTCTTGGAGCCACTGAGTAGGTTTGAATCACCAACATTAGAACCTTGCTTTTCAGTTTCTTTTTCTTTTTTAATAAGAAATGTCTATTAAATGCTTATTACTATTCTAATGTCTAAATAGCTATGGCATCTTATATGTCTAAGGGCTGTGTCTTTACATCTGTAGATAAAGGGTCTTAGATTTGGGATGAGGCGGGAGTAATTTCTATGTAGAGGTGATAAGGAATAGCAAGTGGTCTTTGGTTCTCTTTGTTCAAGGAGGACCAGTGAACAGAGACTGGAGAGCTAGTAGGGCCTCCCAGCTTCCCTCTGAGACTTCCTTATCTAGTCCTTCAGTAGTCCCCAGGTGACCACGTGTTGCAAGCTCTCTGGGGTCAGAGACCAAAGTCTAGGGGCCCTTTAAGGCTTTTTTTGCACATAATACTAACTTCAGGTTTAACACTGGATGATCAAGCAGGCCCTATTATTTCAAGAAAGCTGGCAAAGTCATCAGTACTATCATTCAAGTAATTTAAAGAAGAACAAGTGCAGAAAGCTTTTCGAGAATTTCCAATTTATACAATATTCTGGACCAAACTTGAAATTGAAACTGTATACAGTACTCTACATCTGATTCCTCCAGAAGACCCTTTACCTGAATTCAGCAATGACTTAAAGGTATATCTGAGAAAATAATTACAATGTGATTGATCAGTTACTTCAAACTTAAATCATATTAAATCCAATTGTTGGCCCATATGTAGTAACAAGAATTGAAAATGAGGCCTACCCTATCAAGAGCCAATTGCTAATCAGAAAGGTTCTTATTGATATTTTAGCTTTATTTTGCATTTTATCTCTGAACTTCATTAGGAGTTGCTGCGAACCCTCCCAAGGCCACAGAGTCGTGTTTAAAACCACAGAGAATGACAAAGAGACCTGCTTATCATCTTTACAGTAAATTGAATTACTAGCAGTGATAGGCTTTTGTGAAGCAGTTCACTCTAGTCATTAAGATGCCGTATATTTTAGGCCACCTTTAATTCAGTGTTGTTCTCCAAAATTCCAGGTTTCTCTCATCCACAAATGTAAATTGAAAAACTCTCAGCCAGTGTTTTTGTTTCATGTCATCTAACAAACTGTGTTTATGTTTTGTTTATAACTAACAAAGAGAAGCTATTTTTCTTTATCAGTTCCATTTACATTATCATTACATCACCATCATAAAAAAAAAAAATCATCTAGCACTGACTCGTGTGTGAAGCCAATCTAAGAACCATAAGAAGTGCAAATAGAAGGCCACACGATTTATCCCTTTGCAACTGAACCAAACTTGACATCTCCTAACAAGAATTTTATTTTGTCATTGTAGGCAATTGGGCCCTTACTCCAATGAGGCCATTCCTGCTCTGCAATCTCCTTTGGTAGTTGTCCTCAATAAATTATTTTTAATATCTTCAGAGAGGCTGAATTTTTGTGCATTAATATGTGTTTCAATATAGATCCCTCGAGGCAACAGAGAGATGAGGTCAGAGCAAGGGCTTGTTATTAAATTCCTGGGGTCTGATCCTAGAAGTCACTAGGTACACTGGCTGACTGGCTGTGTGACCTTGACCTGGTTCTTTACATTCTTCCAGCTTTAGTTTTTGTTTTTGTTTTTTTTTTAACCTGCAAAATGAGAACATCAAGAATAGTTAGGTCAATAGAGTTATTAAAAAAAAAAAAAGTCATCAAGTTGATTCCAACTCATAGTGACCCTAAGACAGAGTGGAATTGCCCCGTAGGGTTTCCAAGGCTGTAATCTTTATTAAAGCCGACTGTCACATCTTTCTGCTGAAGAGTGGCTGGTGGGTTCGAATCACTGACCTTTTGGTTGGAAGTTGAGCACTTAATCACAAAGCACCAGCTCTCCTTCAATAGAGTTATAAAACCATTATTGTTGAGTCAATTCCGATTTATACCAACCCTACAGGACAGAGTAGAACTGCCCTATAGGGTTTCCAAGCCTGTAATCTTTATAGAAAGGGCCCTGGTGGCACAGTGGTTAAAGCATCAACTGCTAACTGAAAGGTAGGTGGTTCGAAACCACCAGTGGTTCTATGGGAGAAAGATGTGGCAGTCTGCTTCCTTAGAGATCTACAGCCTTAGAAACTCTGTGGGGTTGCTATAAGTCAGAATCAACTCTGACAGCAGTAGGGTTTGGGCAATGTTTATAGAAGCAGACTATCACATCTTTTCCTGGTGGAGAGGCTGGGGCAGCTGCTGAGTTAGAACTGCCAGTTTTTCAGTTAGCAGCCAAACGCTTAACCACTGCACCACCAGCACTCCTCAATATAGTTACAAACTCAAAAAAACATATGCATTGCCATTGAGTCAATTCCAACTCATAGCAAACCTATAGGACAGAGTAGAACTGTCCCGTAGGGTTTCCAAGGCTGTAAATCTTTAAGGAAGCAGACTGTCACATCTTTCTCCTACAGAGCGGCTGGCTGGTGGGTTCAAACCACTGACCTTCTGGTTAGCAGACAAAGGCTTTAATCACTGTGCCACCAGCATTCCCAACAGAGTTCTACCAAAAACACAAACTAAACCCGTTGCCATCGAGTCGATTCCAACTCATAGCAAACCTGTAGGACAGAGTAGAACTGCCCCATAGGGTTTCTAAGGAGACACTGGTAGATTCAAACTGCTGACCTTTTGGTTGGGAGGCGGAGCTCTTAACTACTATGCCACCAGGGCCCCAATAGAGTTATAGGAGTTATTAAAGGAAGAGGAAAATGTGGAAAGCATTTATCAGAGGACTGGCGTCTAGTAAATAGTAAATACATGTTAGATACTGTATCAGTTTCCAATGGCTGTCATAACAAGTACCACACTGGGTGACATGCTAGAGCAGAAAATTTATTTATTTTTTGCAGTTCTGGAAGATTGTTGTTGTTGGTGCCATAGAGTCAGTTGTGACTCATAGCGACCCTATGCACAACAGAACAAAACACTGTCTGGTCCTGCCCCATTCTCACAATTGTTATGTTTGAGCCCATTGTTGCAGCCAGTGTGTCAATCTCTCTCCTTGAGAGTCTTCCTCTTTTTCATCGACCCTCTACTTTACCAAGCACGATGTCCTTCTCCTGGGACTGATCCTCCTGACAACATGGCCAAAGTACGTGAGATGAAGTCTTGACACCCTTGCTTCTAAGGAGAATTCTGGCTGTACAAAATCAGGGTATCCGTCTTGTTAATTGCTTCTGAGAGCTCTAAAAATCTGTTCCATGCCTCTCTTCTAGCTTCTGGTGATGGCAGTCAATGGTTGGCTTTACTTGGCTTGTAGATCACTCTAGTCTTTGCCTTCATCTTCACATGACTGTCTTCCCTCTGTGTTCTCTGTCTATATATCTCTTCTCTTGTATAAGGGTACCTCTCATATTGGATTAGGACCCACCCTACTCCAGTATGACCTCAAGTTAATGTAACCTATAACACCTTCAAAGACCAAATTCACAGGTAGCGAGGGTTAGGATTTCTCTGTGTCTTTCTGGAGGACAAAATTCAACCCTTAACAGCTACTATCATTCTCAGTCAAGTTAAGTAATTCGTTGTAGGCTCCATAACACTAAGGTTAAGTAAAATAGAGTTTTATTTCTTGAAATGACTCATAAACTAGAGGAATTTCTGAAGAGCAAACCCTAAAATGAAATGAATATTGAAAGAAGAACATAGACTGCCAAGATTATTATATTAAAAGAGATAACATGCACGATAATTATTCGGTAGGTATAGCAAAACCCAGAACCAAACCCTTTGGCCGTCGAGTCAATTCTGACTCATAGCGACCCTATATTCTGTAGGTAGACTAGTTAATAAATTACATGTCCTACTTTTTAGTTACAACTTCTACTTACTGCTTCAGAGAGAGGTTTCTCTGTCCTCTTGGACTTGATAATCTGGAAAGGATTTAGAAAACAGATTTGAAAATATGTAGTGAGGGAGTTGAGTGCACTGGGTATGTAATAAGGCTATATGAATCTTTGAAGGGGAGAGAAAAGGGATAGTCGTAAGAGAACATTTTCTTCTTGACATGAAGATTTAATAAATTTATTTAACAGCAGTTCTAGATAGTGTTTTTACATTTCATTTTATCATAAATTTTGCTGCAGTATGTGGTTTATCTCTGGACGCCTTGACAGATCATTATAAGTGGAAAATTCTCCCACCCTCTCTAATGGGTATTTGTAGTACAGTTTTTTTTAATGCACTCTGGTTCTAACACCATTGGCATTGTTTCCTGCTATTTGGAAAGTTCTTTGGTCATAAGAATTGCTTATTATTTGTTACCTCCCTAGAAACTGTGCACTTAAACCATAAAAGCCCTCTCTTTTAAACAGAGGCCCACATTACTACCTTTGCCAAAGGCTAGAAAGGATTTATCATGGTGCTACATCATGCATTTGAATGCGAACTGACATAGATACATAATATAGTTTAGACAAAGTAGTTGATGTTGTCTAAATGATAACTCTTGACCTGGGAAACTCTGAAGTAATGAAAAGGGGATAAATTTGCATGACTTGTGCCATAAGCAATATTTATAATGTAAGAGGGCTTTAAAGATTAATACATTCCCAAAGCAGCACATGAAAGGAGACAGGAAAATTTACTCAATGATCATCCAAATGCTCTATTAACTTGCAATGCTTTCATCTGAAAGATTTTCTCAGGATTTTTTTTTTTTTTTACTTTCATTAATTTAATATACAAAGAAGACATTGATATCTTGCTAATTTCAAAATATTTTTTGCAAGTTTACCTCTTTTGATCAAGAAATGGAGGCACAAGATTGCTTGAAGAAATAGTTGATTGATTTCCTCTCATTAGTTAAGTGGCCTACAGTACTGCTTATGTTCTTAAATCATTAGCTCCTTATTTTGGGAATAAAATAGCTTGAAGAAATTTTCCACAAAATATTTACATTATTGCTTTCTCTAATTATCAATTAGTGGAGGGGAAATTGAGTCTTATAACCCCTTAACAAAAATATATATCTATGTTAGAGTATTACAGTTTCAGATTGACAGTATGCTCAAACATAATCCTTAGAATAATTCCTTCAGAATTACTTACGCATCTTTTACTTTCTATCTAAAAATATAGAAAGTTTTCAAAATGGCTTCCTACACCTTACTTATTTTTCCCATTGTAAAAACTAATACGGGTGTGAGGGGAGAATTTTAAAGTGAGTGTTCAAGAGAAACTTAAGGATTAAGTCAACTTTGATATCTACATATATTCTTATTATAATTCCTTTGGCAAATGATGCTGTGATAGTATAGTTATGTCTCCACAATTCCAAAACAACTAATTGAAAAGTGAGGTATTCTGTCCATCAAGCATCCTATTTTCTTCTTTATGCCAAATTGCTTTCCCTAAAGATACGGAATTTAATGTTTATTCTGGAAATGACGACAAAGGTTGAGCACATTCTCTATAACCCAGCACAATGTCATCTTTGTAGGCTCACTCTTGCTTTCCTTTCCCATCACAAGTTTTCTTGCATAGTTTTCATTATCTTCTTGGCAGATTGGATCTCAATCAGAAAAAGAAGTTTAGATATTATGACTTACTTTATAATATTCCTTGGAGGCAGAAATGAATAAATTCGTTCCGCCTTATCTCATGTCTCATGAAACATGAACTAATATTACTTTCATTTTACAGATTAAGGGAATCGTTTAGGAAATATGGCCAAGATAATACAAGAAATAAGCAGAGATCTAGTTCTCAGCTTTTCCTTCCACATCAAACAATAATTTTTCTATCAGTTCGGTTGCAGAATTGTGAAGAAAAATTGGAGGAAAACGCTTCTGCTTTCCCATTACAGGCATGCAGAACATGTAAAGTGATTAAGAATAATCACTTGGATCTGTTTTAGAGTTGTTAACAACACTTAAGATTTGTACGTAAAATGTAAAGGTACTTGTGACAATTAATAGTCATCATGGCAAATTAAATACACCCACATTAAAGGAATTGTTTTGCAAGCACGATGGTCTTGACTTTACAATTAAGACTATTTTTCCTCAAGATAGTTTCTGTTCTCATTCTAATAAATGTGGCGGGAAGCATGCTTACTATCACTATGAAGAACCATTTTCAATGGAGCATTACAGACTCACTGGAAAGGTCTCTCAATCTTACTGATCTACACTTAATAGGCAAATTCGCCCTCTCTATGCTTTGGTTTGCTCCTCCTGACGGCATGTGCTGTACTAATATTCCAGGCTACGGAGTCAGGTAGGGCTCCATTCCAGTTCTAAAGCTTCATTTTCTAGCTGTGTCATATTGGGTAGGCTACTATTGTCCTTAATAAGTCCCTGGGTGGCACAAAGAATTAAGCGCTTAACTATTATCCAAAAGGTTGGTGGTTCGAACCCACCCAGAAGCGTCTTGGAATACAAGCCTGCCAATCGGCTTCCAAAAGGTCACAGCCTGGAAAACCCTATGAAGCAGTTCTACTCTGCACACAGGTTCACTGTCAGTCAGAACTGACTTGACGGCAACTAACAACAACAGCTACTCTCCTTAAGCACAAGTGCCTTTGTCTTTAAAACAAGAATACCAGTGGGTTGAATGATGTCTCCCAAAAATTCATGTCCACCCAGAATTTCAGAATGTGACATTATCTGGAAATAGAACATTTTCAATTTATTTAAAGACGTTGAGATAAAAATCATCCTGGATTTTGGGTAGTCCCTAAGTCCAAGGACAGATACAGAGAAGAAGACCACGTGAAGATGGAGGCAGGATTGGAGTTACGCTTCCATGAGCCAGGGAAAGCCAGGAGCCACCAGAAGATGAAAGAAGCAAGGAAGGATTGTCCCCTAAAGCTTTCAAAGAGAACATGGTCCTGCTGATACCTTGATTTTGGACTTCGGGCTTCCAGGGCACGTGAGAGGATGAATTTCTGTTGTTTTAAACCACCCAGTTGGTGATAATCTGTTACAACAGCCCGAGGAAAAGAATATACATTGTTCTTACATTATAGAATTGTTTTTAGGATAACATAAAATCATTCATATCAAAATCCCTGGTACATAGTAAGTGGTCAAAATGCTTACTGTTATATCATTTTCTCAGCGTTTCTCTATGTCTTAAAAGCAAGTATAGAGGAGGTTATACAGCAAGGTGAGAAATGCATCAAAATAGTGCTCCTGGTAAGTCTCTTCTCCCTTCTTTGGGGCATGAGATTTCTTTCTTCTCAGAATAATCATGACTATTATTTGTTCATTCATTTAACATTGTCTTCTATTCCTTGTCACCCTAAACATATATATGTCCTGTTGCCCCAACTCGGCAGTAAGCATCTTGAAGGAAGATGTCTAGACTTTTGAATTCTATATCAGTACCGCAACATATATTTTGAACCCATTAGAAGCTCAGAAAGTATTTCTTTGAAAGACTATGCCATATACACAAAGTCAGATGACCTGATTTCCAGTCATGGTTCTTGCTCTTAGTAAGCTACTTTTTCTTAAGCTAGTCACTTAATCATGAGCTGTATTGTCCTCATTTGTAAAATGGTGGTAATATTACCTCTCTACCATAGAATTATGTGAATCATACTAGATAATGCAGATGAAAGTACTTTAAACTTTAATCACATGCCAAGTTGAGAATTTGAATCTCTAACTTGAAAATAAGAATGAGAGTAGGTTTTTGTTATAAAGCCTCAATGCATAATAAAACATTTAGCTGCATTTATGTACTTGAAATGACAATTTCATTTTGAAAATACATTTGGAATACAGTAATTTACTGATGGATGCAATCTGCTTATAAACAAGAGCTAATGTTAGTACTATTCCACATCTCCCGTAATCTGTTGTTACATGATATGAAGACACCAGCAAACGTAAGGAAAATAAGCATAAAAAGGTAATCGCTTGGACGAATGCCTGGTTGCCAACACCATGGATCCCCATTAAGAATGAGGAGATCAGCTTGAAGAAGAATTGAAGTGGGACGAGAATAAGTTTTGTTATTTCTTTTCAACTCCCAGACTGACCTTTCTCCCCCCTGGACTAACAGTCTTGAAATTCAACCTTCCTTCTAGGGCTTTAATATAAACATAGACAAGGTTTGTTTCCATTTCTTTCAGAGACTGGAGTGAGAAATGTTGAAATACCACATGAAAGGCCTTGCTTATAGGGTTTCCTGCTGAGTCTGGTGGCCGAAGTGCTGAAAATTCTCACAAGGAATCCAGGCTTCATGATATTTCCAGACTAACCCAATAGCCCCCAGGGATAGGGGTAAACTTAAGGTGAATACCTGGAATCCCTGCATGCTCAGTTTGCCTCAAAGTTGTCTCACCCAAAGGGTATTAATGAAGACTTTTAAATATGTTTTTTTAAATGATATTTTTATTTATTACATTATTGTTTGTGACAACTGCTAAATTATGGATAGGAAAAGAATGGATATTTTTCATTTAACATCAAATGTATGGAAAGTGCTTCTCGGTAATTTTTTTTTTTTTAAATGACCTCTCCTCAACAAGAGACCTGCAGAAAATGAAGCGTTACCTATGTTAATAGGTTTCAATCTCCTGCACTGCCTGCTCTAGTGATATTTTGGAGTCTATTAAAAGGGACTTAAAATTGCACAGCAGGAAGACACAACGAAATATTCCCTTGCAGCTCTGTTTTCTAAATTATCTTAAGGAAAAAATAGGAACAAATGTGGTATTTATTAGTTCCTTTTTGTTGTTGTGCTATTGACGTAAAAGTTGCTGTTTCCTGCTAACAAATTGTTGGGATTACTGACATATCCAAGGAAATGTCCAGAAGTGACTCAAGAGGTGAGACTGGTATAAAGCAACGATTATTAAACTATCAAGACAGGCATAGAATTTTCCAGTTTAAAAAGTCTGATACTACAGTGTAATAGTCATTCCAGATATTTTGCTACCTGTTACATTTTTTTTAATGATCCAGACAATTATGCCAGAATATCCTTTATTTTGTTATTTTAATCTGTTATTTAAATACTTCAAAATAATAAAAATCAATCATTACCCACTTAAACGGATAACATAGTTTGAAAAAAGGGTGATATGGAAAACATAAGTACATGATTTCGTTCATATTCCAGTTCAGCTGGAGTGTACATATCCTTGCATGATTGTTATTTTTATTGATATCTGATGTGATACTGCACCATGCCCTATGTGTTTACTTCACCAGGTACATCACTTCTGGTGAAAACAGGATTTTCACTTGCCATCCAGGTTTTAGATCTAATACAGTGAGATTATACGTGAAAATGGTTTTATTGATTTTTATTTGTTTTTTTGTGTTGTAGTAAAACACAGAGATTGTATAGAACCTGATAAGTACTGATTTCAGGATAGAAACCCATTATATAAATTTCTGTTAGATCTTGTTTTTTGAAAGACCATTCTATTCCCATGATATGTTGAGTTTACTTTACTTCAAAGCAAAGACCTGCTTAAGCTTCTCTGGCACCAAATTAAGTAGATACATATTCTGTGCAATATTGCAGTGGTTGCAGTATTTAAACCTTATCCTTCTGTTACAATGGGCAAAAGCATGAGTTAAAAAAGGTAGAATAGTGTCACAGTCATTTACAGAATTTTAGATAGAGAGATGATGTTGGGTGCCATCAAGTCGGTTCTGACTCATAGCAACCCTATGTACAACAGATAGATAATAGTTATAGATAGGTAGGTAGGTAGGTGGGTAGGTAGATAGATAGATAGACAGACAGACAGATATGTAAGTAAGGTCTTCACATTGAGATCAACATTTCTTTTTGTTTTATCCTTTCTTCACAGCTCTTCCCAGCATTTCTTCCACATGGTTGATAACTGAGTGAGCAGTATTAGCAAACAGATATACAAGACAAGTGGAAGTAGTTTATTGAAGGAGCTGGTGCAGGCAGAAAGCAAATTTATTTTTTCTTATGACTGCATTTTTAACTCTATCCTCTTCATGCATTCTTCAATTCCATTCTCACCCCTTTGGATGAAATATTAGTTTTCATAGCTTTCTCTATTTATTTAATTTAAGGAACAGCTAGGAGTCCCTGGGTGGTGCAAACAGTTAAGCACTCAGCTGCTAACTGAAAGGTTGGCAGTTTGAGTCTACCTAGAGGTGCCCCAGAAGAAAGGTCTAGTGATCTACCTTTGAAAAATCAGCCACTGAAAACCCTGTGGAGCCCAGTACTTCTCTGACACGTGAAATCTCCATGAGTCGGAATCAACTCAAGGGCAACTGGTTAAGGTGTAGCTAAGGTTTCCAACAAGTCAAGTTTCCCAGGTCTAAGGGGTTTCCAGAGATGGGGGGCTTTTTGCACTAAAACCAGGAAAGCCTAGAGAAAACTGGGATGGTTGATCACCTGAATTATACAGTCTAGAAATCATGTGATTGCAACCCTCCTCAGGCCTACTTTAGCCTTAGAATTCTACAGTGCAGAAGACATTTATCTTTATATTTTCACTATGTCTCACCTTACTATTCTACTTCTCCTTCCCCACTCACAAAACTGCATCTGGCTGCTCCAGGCTTGATGTAGAAAGGACAGAAAGGGCTCTCTAGACTGGTAGAGGTGAAATCTACCCCAGTAAGTTCTGAGAAAACCCTGCCTTTTCTTACACCCTTCAAAGCAGTTTCACCATATGCAAGGGAAAGATGTCTTTCATACTTTCTAATAGTTCCCCACAGTATATTAGGAGATTTGGGAAGAAATGACTTAAGCAAATGAGCTTTGTACTAGCCACAAGCTTTATTTGCCCTCATGTACATAGTCTCTAAGACCTCAAAAATAGAAGAAGACACATTTAGATGTAGCCTTGAAACCATTTTGAATTATTCTTTTGTCATGGCTTACTTAACAAGTAGATTCCAAACGCTACATCTTTCTCTTATGTATTCTTGATGCGAGACCCTCATCAGCTTTGCAAACATTTTTCTCCCATTCTGTAGGTTGGATTTTCACTTTCTTGATAATGTTCTTTGATACACAAAAGTTTTTAATTTTTATAAGGTCCAATTTATCTATTCTTTTTGTTGTTATCAATGTTTTTGAGAACCTAATTTTTAATGTAACGCACCATTACATCTGCCATATGCTGTTCATCATACCAACGAACCTTGGGTGGAGAGGACAAAAAAGGGTGGGGATACCAAAAGACAGAGATTATTGGGTGCCTTCTTGGAGGTCAGCTATCACTAACAAGTATTAACTTTTAAAGTAGATGAAATATGAAACTTCTGGTTCTCAAGTGGCAAAAGATATCACCACAACTCACATGGAGTATGAGAAAGGGTGACTGACATTTGCACGCAAAATATACATTCATCATCAACGTTCTAGAGAAACAGAAGTACATAATTTTTAATTAAATATTTATTTTTGTTTTCTTGAACTCATTGCTATCGAGAGTTTATTTAAAAATAAAAAAGCATTGCCACACAATAAATGAGTAGTTATAGATTGATGACATATGACAAATGACAAAAACACTGTAGCAACAGTATTAGGAGGATACTCTATGCTCTACACCTGGGCAACTCTCTTTGTATGTCCACACATATCTTATAGAAAACAAGCCTATAATTGTCCATGTTTACCACCGACCCATCCAATTGTGACCAAACAAACTGGTGCATATTGCAGCTTGTGGTATGGACAATGCCATCACTGGCTGGTATAAATGACCAGCCAGAGTGAAGAGCTGAATGCACACTCCTGTCCATCTTAAAAGACCAGAGGGATAACTGTCCCTAGTTGCTGGTTTTTGAGAATATTGGTTATTTTATTCACGAGTTATGCATTCTGTCCTTAAAAGAGAGTTGTTAGTATTTTGCATGGTGAAATGTAGAGAAAAGAGAGATGAATTATCAATAATCATCTTTCAGACTTAATCTCATATTAAAGTGAGATGCCTCTTTAGTGCATTTGATTCTCACACATTATTGAAACCATACGAAAAACTGGAAGTATAACCAAACTCATCTTTATTTATTGTAATGTTATAATGGTAATAATAGGGCAATAATAATGCTTTTTTAAAATTTACTAAAACTCTTGAATAAATGTTAAACTGAATTGTATCCTAGGACAATAGCAATAAACAAGAAATGTTTTAGAATATTTAATGTATGGCCATTGGTTACCTTAATAATAACCTTATATTTAAGCTAAGGAGTAAAGAAGAGTGAGTGTGTGTGTGTGTGTGTGTGTGTGTGTGTACATATACAAGTGTGTATATATATATATATACACTCCAAAAAAACCAAACCCATTGCCGTTGAGTCCATTCTGACTCATATCAACCCTGCAGGACAGAGCAGAACTGCCCCAAAGTGTTTCCAAGAAGCAAGAAGCAACTGAGCGACTGGTGGATTCGAGCTGCTGATCTTTTTGGTTAAGTGCCATAGCTAGCACTTAACCACTAAGCCACCGGGTCTCCGTGTGTGTGTGTGTGTGTGTGTGTGTGTGTGTGTGTGTGTGTGTGTGTGTGTGTGTGTGTGTATACGAGACCGCTTGCTTTCTTCATGTATGATGTCCTTGATGTCATTCAACAACTTGTCTAGTCTTCTGTCATTAGTGTTCAATGTGTCAAACTTACTTTTTTTAAATTGTACTTTAGGTGAAAGTTTACAGCTCAAGTTAATTTCTCATGCAAAAATGTAGACACATATTGTTATGTGACACTAGTTGCAATTCCTATAATGTGACAACACACTACCCCTTTCCGCACCCACCTAGTCACATGTATCTGCTTGAACTAAGAAGCACACTCTTCACAAGTATTATTTTATATTTTGTAGTCCAGTCTAATCTTTGTCTGAAGAGTGGGCTTCGGGAAGCGTTTTAGTTCTGGATTGAAAAAGCGTCCAGTGCGCATGGCTTCGAGGGTTCCTCCAGTCTCAGTTAGACCATTAAGTCTGGTCTTTTTACATGAATTTGAGTTCTACACCACACTTTTCTCCTGCTCTGTCAGGAACTCTCTGTTGTGTTCCCTGTCAGGGCAGTCAGTGGTGGTAGCTGGGCACCATCTAGTTTTTCTGTTTTAGGCTGATGGAGTCTCTGTGTTATGTGGCCCTTTTGTCTCTTGGGCTAATATTTTCCTTGTGTCTTTGGTATTCTTCATTCTTCTTTACTCCATGTGGACTGGGAGCAATTGATGCATCTTAGGAGGCCATTCACAAGCTTTTAACACCCCAGACGCCACTCACCAAAGTGGGATGCTAAACGTTTTCTTAATAAACTTTGTTATGCCAATTGACCTAGATGTCCCTCAATACCATAGCCCCCAGACCCCAGCCCCTGCTACTCTGTCCCTTGAAGTGTTTGGTTATGTTCAGGAAACTTCTTAGCTTTTGGTTTACTCCAGTTGTGCTGACTTCCCCTGTATTGTGTATTGTCCTTCCCTTCACCTATGATGATTGTTGTCTACTATCTAGTTAGTGAATTCATCTCTCCCTCCCTCCACACCCTCATAACCATCTAAGAATGTTTTCTTCTGTGTTTCAACCTTATTGTGAGTTCTCATAATAGTGGTCTCATACAATATCAAATCTATTCTTGAGATAGTCTCTAAATTCATGTGGGATATACTCAAGGTCGTACTTTGGCTCTGGTGGACTTGTTCTAGTCTTCTTCAACTTTAACTTGAATTGCATATGAGCAATTGATGATCTATTCCACAATTGGCCCCTGTCCTTGTTCTGACTGATGATATTGAGCTTTTCCATCGTCTTTTTCCACAGATGTAGTCAATTTGATTCCTGTGTGTCCCATCTGTCTGGAGAGGTCCACATTTATACTCCCCATGTATGTTGTTGAAAAAGGATATTTGCAATGAAGAAGTCATTAATCTTGCAAAATTCTATCCTGCGATCTCTGGCATCGTTTCTATCACCAAGGCCATATTTTCTTCTTTGTTTCCAACTTTCTCATTCCAATCACCAGTCATTATCATTGCACCTCGACTGCATGTTCTTTCAATTTCAAAGTTCAGAAGTTGGTAAAAATCTTCAATTTCTTATTCTTTGGCCTTAGGGGTTGGTGCATGAATTTGAATACTACTCATATTAACTGGTCTTCCTTGTAGGTGTATGGATATTATCCTATCACTGACAGCGTTGTACTTCAGGATAAATGTCCTTTTTGACTGTGAACATGGTGTCATACTTCTTCAATTTGTCATTTCCAGCATAGTACCATATGATTGTCGGATTCAAAACGGCCAATACAAGTCCATTTCAGCTCACTAATGCCTAGGATATCAATATTTATGCATTCTATTTCATTTTTGACGATTTCCAGTTTTCCTAGATCCATACTTGTACATTCCACCTTTGATTATTGATGGATGTTTGCAGCTGTTTCTTCTCATTTTGAGTCCTGCCACATCAGCAAATGAAGTTTCTGAAAGCTGGACTCCATTCAAGTCATTAAGGTCAACTCTACTTTGAGGAGGCAGCTTTTCCTCAGTCGTCTTTTGAGTGCCTTCCAACCTGAGGGGCTCATCTTCTGGCACTGTATCAGACAATGTTCCACTACTAGACATAAGGTTTTCACTGGATAATTCTTTTCAAAAGTAGACCACCAGGTCATTCGTAGTCTGTCTTAGTCTGGAAGCTCAGCTGAAACCTGTTTGCTATGGGTGACCCTGCTAGTGTTTGAATACTGATGGCAAAACTTCCAACATCACAGAAACATGCAAGCCCCCACAGTAAAATAAAGAGAAGATTTCAAAGGGTGGCTCCAGAAGACAAAATAAAGTATTGTAATGACATGTGCAAAGACCTGGAGTTAGAAAACCAAAAAGGAAGAACATGCTTGGTATTTCTCAAGCTGAAAGAACTGAAGAAAAAATACAAGCCTCTAGTTGCACTAGTGAAGGATTCTATGGGAAAAATATTAGACAGTGTAGGAAGCATCAGAAGAAGGTGGAAGGAATACACAGAGTCACTATACCGAAAAGAATTGATTGACGTTCAATCATTTCAGAGGTTTCCTATGATCAGGAACCAATGACACTGAAGGAAGAGGTCCAAGCTTCACTGAAGGCATTGGCAAAAAACAAGGCACCAGGAATTGATGGAATGCCAATTGAAGCATTTCAGCAAATGGAAAGCAGCACTGGAAGTGCACACTTGTCTATGTCAAGAAATTTGGAAGACAGCTACCTGGCCATCAATGGAAGATATCCATATTTATTCTTATTCCAAAGAAAGGTAAGCAACTGAATGCAGAAATTATCTGACAGTATCATTAATATCACATGCAATTAAATTTTGCTGAAGACCATTCAAAAGCAGATGCAGAAGTACATCAACAGGGAACTGCCAGAAATTCAAGTCGGATTCAGAAGCGGACATGGAACAAGGGATATCATTTCTGATATTAGATGGATCATGGCTGAAAGCAGAGAATACCAGAAAGATGTTTGCCTGTGTTTTGTTGACTATGCAAAGGTATAAGACTGTGTGGATCATAGCAAATTATGGATAACATTGAGAAGAATGGGAATTCCTGAACACTTAATTGTGCTCATGAGGAACCTGTACTTAGCCTAAGAGGCAGTTGTTGGAAAAGAACAAGGGAATACTGCATGGTTTAAAATCAGGAAAGGTGTGAGTCAGGGTTGTATCATTTCATCATATTTATTCAATCTGTATGCTGAACAAATGATCAGAGAAGCTGAACTATATGAAGAAGAACACGGCATCAGGACTGGAAGAAGACTTATTAACAATCTGTGTTACGCAGATGACACAACTTCGCTTAGTGAAAGTGAAGAAGACTTGAAGCACTTACTAATGAAGAACAAAGACCACAGCCTGCAGTATGGATTACACCTTAACATAAAGCAAAAAAAAAATCGTCACAACTAGATCAATGAGCAACATCATGCTAAATGGGAGAAAAGATTGAAGCTATCAAGGATTTTATTTTACTTGGATCAACAATCAACACCCATGGAAGCAGCAGTCAAGAAATCAAAAGACGCATTGCACTGGGAAAATCTGCTACAAAATCTCTTTAAAGTGTTCAAAAACAAAAATGTCACCTTGAAGACTAAGGTGCACCTGACCCAAGCCATTGTGTTTTCAATCGCCTCATATGAATGCAAAAGCTGGACGATGAATAAGGAAGACAGAAGAAGAATTGATGCCTTTGAATTGTGGTGTTGTCGAAGGATATTGACTGCCAAAAGAAGGAACAAATCTGTCTTGGAAGAAGTATACCAGAATGCTCCTTAGAAGCTAGGATGGCGGGACTACATCTTACATATTTTGGATGTGTTATCAGGAGGGATCAGTTCCTGGAGAAGGACACCATGCTTGGTAAAGTAGAAGGTCAGCGAAAAAGAGGAAGACCCTCAGCGACATGGATTGACACAGTGGTTGCTACAATGAGCTCAAGCATAATAATGACTGTGAGAATGTCACAGGACAGGGCAGTGTTTCTTTCTGTTGTTCATAGGTTTGCTATGAGTTGGAACTGACGGGACAGCATCTAACAACAACAATGTTATTGTTAGGTGCTGTCCTGTCTGTTCCAACTCATATATATGTATATATGTATTATGATATAATCCAAACTTTTCATGGTAGTAGTGAGAAGTCTGTCACCAGTAATTTTCCTGGTAAATGCGTTGTCACAAATTCAAAGTCATGGAGTCATGGGCTTTCGAAGTCCTATTTTAAATATCAGTTTATGTTGAAAATACAAGGAATCATTCTTATTATACTATGCTTGACTCAGCAATAGAGATATTTTCATACCATGATAAGAGACTGCTAGTAGGAGTGTAAATAATGGATAAGTAGACAGATGGTAAAATAATTTGAACAAACATCAAGTAAGAAATGGCTACGTTGCCAAAAGTTAATGACGTACCTATTTCTAATACTTTGAAAAAGATTGTAAAATAAGTCTGGAGGCATTTAAGTCATTTCCAAGAGTCTCTTAGTGTTTTTCCAAAGAGGAAGTAAGGTTTAGGGAGCAAGATTCCTAACGGATGTGCTTTCGAGGCAGGAGACTTGAGATACACTCTTTCTTTGGTGCTGCACAGCCTATTTAGGATCCTTAGCAGCACGATGGTTAAGCACTTTGCTGCTAAATGAAAGGTTGACTGTTTAAACCTACCCAGTGGCTCCATGGGAGAAAGAACTGGTGATCTGTTTCCTAAAGATTATGCCCTAGGAAACCGTATGGGGAAGTTCTACTCTGTCCCATGAGGTCACTATGATTCGAAATTGACTCGATGGTATCCAACAACAACAATACAGCCTATTTAGTCAAGAGATTACTGTTTCCTCAGTTTGAAGGCACGTGAGTCTTTAAAAGCTGGCTTTTTAAAAGATATCTTTGTGAAAAATTTCAAGCATAGATAAAATATATGTACACGTTACCTGGATGTAATAAATGTAGACTTTCTGTTTCTTGCCCTCCATTTTTATTATGGGAATTTTTGGATTGTGATTACTAGATATTACTAGATATTAAACAAAAACTCTACAATATGTATTGCACCAATATATCCTTACTTGGTACTGGTAGAATATCTACTTTTTCTACTAATCTCTTTAATACAGTGCTGTATTAATCCGAAATTCCTTGATGTTAGAAAAATTGAACATATCTCCATATAGCTAGGGGCCTGAAGTGTTTTCATTTCTAAGTCTTGCCAATTCATATCCTTTATCTATTTTTTAATTGACTTATTTATCTTTTCTTTGGTGTGTAGACATTCCCTCTGTGTTGTACAATAATTATTTCTGACCTTATACATTTCAAATATCCTTTCTGAGTCTGGCTTGTCTTCTAACACTGGGTATACTGTCTTTTCTCATAAAGAAGTCTGCACAAATCACCAACTTCATATGGAAAGTGAGAGGCCCTGGATAAGTAAAGCATTACTGAAGAAGAACAAAGTGGGAGGCCTCACACTATCTGATTTTAGAACCTATTATACCGCCATGGTAGTCAAAACAGCCTGGTATTGGGGCAACAACAGATACATAGACCAATGGAACAGAATTGAGAATTCAGACATAAATTCAACTACCTATGAGCAGCTGATATTTGACAACGGCCCAAAGTCCATTAAATGGGGAAAACACAGTCTGTTTAACAAATGGTGCTGGCATAACTGGATATCCATCTGCAAAAAAATGAAACAAGACCCTTACCTCATACCATGAACAAAAACTAACTAAAAATGGATCAAAGACATAAATATAAAATCTAAAACAATAAAGATCATGGAAGAAAAAACAGGGACAACTCTAGCAGCCCTAATACATGGCATAAACAGAATACAAACCATAACTAACAATGCACTAACACCAGAAGAGAAACTAGATACCTGGGAGCTCCTAAAAATCAAACACTTATGCTCATCAAAAGACTTCACCAAAAGAGTAAAAAGGCAACCTACAGACTGGGAAAACACTTTTGGCTACAACAAATCTGATTAGCATCTAATCTCTAAAACCTACAAGATATGCAAAACCTTAACAACAAAAAGACAAATAACCCCATTAAAAAATGGGCAAAGGATACGAACAAGCACTTCACCAAAGAAGACATTCAGGCGGCTACCAGATACACAACAGAGAGTTCCTGATGGAGCAGGAGAAAAGTGGGGTGCAGAACTCAAATTCACTTAAAAAGACCAGACTTAATGGTCTGACTGAGACTAGAGTAGCCCCAAAAGACACGGCCCCCAAACTCTCTGTTAACCCAGAACTAAAACCATTCCCGAAGCCAACTCTCTTCAGACAAAGAATAGACTGGACTATAAGACATAAAATGATATACGTGAAGAGTGTGCTTCTTAGTTCAACTACATACACAAGACTAAATGGACAGCTCCTGTCCGGAGGCGAGATGAGAAGGCAGAAAGGGATAGGAGCTGATTGAATGGACATGGGAAATCCAGGGTGGAAAGGAGGAGTGTTCTGTCACATTATAGGGATAGCAACTAGGGTCACATAACAATATGTGTATAAACGTTTGTATGAGAAAACTATGTGTGTATAAATGTTTGTATGAGAAACTAACTTGAGCTATAAACTTTCACCTAAAGCACAATTAAAAAAAAAAAGTCTGAAATTTTAATTTGGTACAATATAGCAATCTTTTCTTATATGATTTGCACTTTTTGCATTTTATTTGTTAAATCCTTTCCTCTATCCTAAAGTGATAAAAATGTTCTCCTATATTATCTCCTAGAAATTTATTTTTTTCACTATTCACATTTATGTCTTTAATAGTTTGATATATATTTTTATGACAAGAGTAAAGAATTGAATTTTTACCCTATGGATAAACAATTTCCTCTATACCATCTATTGATCCATTTAGTCTTTTCTTAGCACTTTGTAATGTCACTTGCTCATACACTAATATCTGTTTCTGGATTCTCTATTATTTACCATCTTTTGTCAATCCTGAACCAATGTTTCAAGCAGCATACATTGTCATAATAAACTTTGCAACCTGGTAGAATATGTGCCATATCTTCATTCTTTTAAATATTCTTTGATCATCTTGAGCCTTGTCTTAGGCTGAGTTCTCTGGAGAAACAAAACCAGTGAAGTGTATATATATAGACAGAGAGATTTATCTCAAAGCAATGGCTTATGTGGTTGTGGAAGCCAGTGAGTTCCAAATCCGTGGGTCAGGCAGCAGCCTGGAGGCTTCTTCTGACAAACCAAAAATCAGTAAGTCACATGGCAAGCTGCTGGCCCATGGGACTGCAGAAGCTGGAGAATCCCAGAATTGGCAGGTCAGACAGTAGGCTGCTGTCTCAAGTCCCAAGAACCAGAGGTCAGATGATGTCGTGCCAGATGCAGGATCCAGAGTCAGGGAGAGCTTTGCCATAGCATCCATGTATATTGGATACAGGCCACACCGCCAAGGAAATGTGCCTCTCATTAGATTCTAGAGTAAGGGTGTGACTTAAGTAAGGGCATGAGTTGAGCAAAGGTGTGACTTGAGTAAGGGTGTGACTCATGATACACCCTACACTAATCCTGCCACATTAACATATAGAGGTTAGGATTTACAACACATAAAATAGAGGATAATTACACCATAATTGCACATAATTGCAATCATGGTCTAGCCAAGTTGACACATAAGATTAGCCATCACAGATCTTTCTTATTCTATTTGGATTTTAGAATCAGGCCAAGTACCATAACAAATCCCTACTGGACTATTAATTAGAATTGTATTGAATTTATATGTTGATTTGGGGAAAACTGATACTGCTTATTTTAATCTTTAAACATGTCTTATATAAAGCTTTATAATTTTTAAGGGAGGCCTTATAACTCTTCTGTTAGATTTATTACTAGTTAATTTACAGATATTCTCTCATTATGAAAGGAGCTTACTTTAAGTCATATTTTCTAAGTTGTTTTTATAAATTGATCTTGTTACCAGACATCTTGCTGTACTATATCATTAGTCCTCATGTACTTGTCTGAAGGTGAGAATGGATTTTCAATGTAGACAATCTTGTCTTCTACTAATAATGGCTAAAATGTTCCTTCCTATTCCATCCTGATATTGCTTACTTTATTTTTTCTTTCCTTATTCCACTGTCTAGGACTTCAAGTACAATATTGATATTGTAGAACTTTGGCTTTTCCTGACATGAATGCAAATAACACATTTCTAATATTTTACCAGTAATATGATGTTTTTCATGTTAATGCTCTTTATCATGTTAAAATATTTCCTTATAACTTTTTAGTTTATAAATGGCTGTTGCATTTAATTGAAGGCATTTCTGCATTGGTAAAGATCATCTTTTACTCTTAAAGTTTTGTTAACGTTATTGAATGTTGTTTACTATTTCTTAGCGTTTTGTCATTTTCATGTTGTCTTCGTGAAATATTGATGTTGAGGTAACACTAAACTCATAAATAGATTTGAGGACTGTTTCCTCTCTTTCATTTCTGTAGAATTTGTATAAAATAAGTAGCAGTTAATCCTCGAAAATTTGTCCCTTTAAGTCCTCACTACCTTATTAACCTCTCTGATGCACTCAATCATATATTTTCTATATACATGTCCAAATTTATTAGTGGTATTCAACAATGATATATTTCTGAATTGTCTAATCTACTGCTATCTAAAGGAGCCATAATGGCTCAGTGGTTAAGCATTTGGCTGCTAACCTCAAGGTCGGTGGTTCAAACCCACCAGCTGTTCTGCAGGAGAAAGATGTGGTAGTCTGCTTTTGTAAAGATTACAGCCGAGAAAACCCTATAGAGCAATTCTACTCTGTCTGTGAGTTGGAATCGACTTGACAGCAATGAGGTACTATTCTCTAGAAATTACATTCTCACTATTGTTATTCACATCCAACACTGACTTCTTTGTTGCATTTTCATATGTAGTTCTTTCAACAAAATTCTGTGTCATAAACTCAGATTTTAAATGTATGAAAATCACATTAATTTTACTTTCATTTTATGATAATACTCTAGCTGGGTATCAAATTCTAGACTGATACCTTTGTATTTCTTATTACATACATCTATTATTGAAGATGAGAAATCAGCCTTTCTTCCAATTGTTGCTGCTTTATTATTTTTTGGTACTTTGAAGATGTGATTCCATTGTTTTCTGGCCTCTATTATTTGTAATCATAACTCATTACTATTGTAAACGTTGTTCCTTTTTAATTTTTCTATTTATACCTCTAATTCTGATATAAAACAGTTACCAAAGAAAAACTGGAATTTGAGGAACTTTTGAGTCACAGCTATAATCTCTATTTTTGAAAGTTCATCTTTAGGCTATTATTTCTTTAAGCATTTTTAAATTCTCTAGACTAAGATTATTTTTTCTCTTTTCTCGAACTTTTAATATGCACTATCTGTGACACAAATTTGTGTCATAACAATTTTGTTTTTTCTTTATTTCCTTCTTTCCCTTTTTTTAGTATAAATTCTTATTTTCCAATTTAGCTTATGATTTACTCCAGGGTGGAGTCCATATATATATACTTTTATTCAGTGCAAAGCTCTGCATGCATAAATGCTCAATAAACACTATTTTGTGTGATCAAAGTATTAAACACTTGTTCAAGAGTTCAAAGCCATGTCTACCCCTTTGAATGAGATACTTGTTTTCTTTGCAATTACAATATGTAAATAATAATTTGTTTGTTTGTTTATTTACATAGTGAAGAGTTCCAACCAAATAGAGAATTGCATTTGGAAGACATTTAAATTCAGTTACTTGTCTATTGTAAGAGGTAAATAAGGAAGATTGAAAGAGAGTTGAAATTACATTATCAGCTTTAAAGCAAAACAGTATCACATTGAGTTAACACCAGAGTAAAGCTAAAATTTGACTTTTTTTCTTCTTTTAGACTTTGTAGCTTTTCATTACAAATGCCAGTATTACCAAATAGATTTTCTGCTAGATGCTTAAGATATATTTATTTGAAAGCTGTTTTGTTCGTGATCATAGTAAATTTACTGCCCCTATCAATATGAAATCTGATTTTCTAAGACTTTTGCATATTCTCTACCTTTGGATACAGATGTGTGGTAATGAATATTTATATCCATTTTCCATCCCACCCCACCCCCAATATTTCTGGCCTCACCAGCCTGGAGGTTGATAATCAAAGTGATATAAATAACACTTCCAAATATAACACCAATGATCTGTGCCCCAAATTCTTGGCAGTGTCTTATTCTCTCTGCCAGTGTCTGACTTATATTGGCAAAGTCTTATGACGACTCACAAGTTCTTAGAGTCCTTAAATTTGTTCTCTCTAGCCAATGGCCTTGCTCTCTCCGGGGCTTTCACTCTTGCTGTCCCTTTCTCAGACTTGATGATGTGAGCTGGACTTTGAGTCACCCCATTCTTTTGTCACCATGATTTACTTGTTAATACATTATTGTTTCATGTATACACGCCACCTCTCTTACTCTTTCATCACCTCATTATTTTTCTATTCCAAGAGTGGCTGTTCTGAGGTGAGAAAAAAAAAAAATCTTACAATACACTTAATACTATAAGACTTTACTTTGTTGTATACTTTCACCTCTTCACAGCTAACATCCACTTTCACCTTTCCATTCTTTTAAACCTGTCTCCAGGATCAGCTGTGGAAACAAACAAACAAAAATGGAATTAATGCAAATGATAATACAAACTTCCCCCCTTTCCAAAAAATTGGGCATCAACCAGTTTTTCTTTTTTTTTTTAAATAAGAACCTGTCATAAAACCACAAAAACCCTTTAGTAACAGTGGGAAGAATAGATCGTAAGGTTATAGAACCTCAAGGCATGTGAACTCAAATGGTGTTGGAGGACACTAGAAGACAGATAATTATGACTTGACTTAGTTCCATGTTGGAGAAGAATGAATCAGTCTGGAAAATGTATAGAAGTTAACATCATAGTTTAGTGAATGGTTTCATGGAGAAAGGTAGAGGGAAGAAGAAATCAAGTTGTCCATCATCCATCCAAGTTTCTAATGTAAATGACATAGCAGGGGGTAAACTCACCATGAGTCAGAAGGAGTAACAGCTTTAGTGAGGAAAATTATAACTTTACGTAATTAATTCATTTTTTGCACTTTGTGATTGACTGGCTCATGTGGCATATGGATAGAGATGACTTGCAGATAATTACAATTATAAGCCTGCAGTTCAGGAGAAGAGTTATGGATCAGGGTTACGGATTTTATAGTCATTGTCAAATAGGTGGGAGAAGGGACTAGAGTTACATCAAAACTTTTTTAGAATCTCATGTAATGCTTCTCTAGAAAGAATGCTTTAACAGAATGCTGTTGTATTTAACAAACAACTAAGTACATCATTTACTTGGTTCTCTACCAGATATTTTCATTTAGTTTTTTTTTTTTTTTTTTTAGTGTGTGTCAGAGTCTACAAGTTTCCTGAGGATGTTAAAATTATTTTCTCTCTGTCAACATTTGAAGAAAAGCAAGAGCAGGTCATGAAATAATTATAACAAAACAAAGCTCCACAGTTACAATTTTTTAAAAAAATCCATGTTTTTTTTAATTCTTTAATTTCCCTGTCTTTAGTCTCATAATATTTACCTGCAATAAAAATCAACTAGAGAAAAATAAGAGTTGAATAAACACATTCACAGAAGAATTTTGTCCAATAATTTTCCGTGACATTATTTCAAAACAAAATGCCAAAAAATTATTTCATCATTTGAAAATTTGTAGAAATAAGTAGGCAACACCACTTTGGTTTTGTGAACTACTAATTTGTTGCTTATATATCATAGAGCCAAATAGAGTCAGGCCTTGACCTATCTAAAGAGGAGACCCACTGTAGGAACCTAAGTGCTCTATCTGCATATAGACCAACAGGCCTTCCGCCGGAGAACATGACAACAGGTTAGAGGACAGGTAAGATTCTGGACACTGGACGTCAGACCATACAAAGATTCAAGGACTGCCTGCCATCCTACTTTGCACTATTCATTTTTGTATTTTAGGTACATTGTACAGTTCCTTACAGCAAAAATGTTCAAAATATGTTTGCTGAATGAATGAATAAACAAATATATAGATTTTGTGTGACAATAACCATCTTCAAAATGAAAAACTCTTCATCATTTCCAAAGTCTGAAATGTTCTCTCCAAGGCTATGTCTGCTTTTCTTACTTTGTACACCCTTCCTATTTGACATAATGCCTTTATAAGACCTCTTTATGGAATTCCAGAATAGTATCTGGTATTTTGTTGACACTGTATAGAAGTTTGTTAATGAATGAATGAATGAAAGCACGCTATATTCTGAATGGCACCATTAATCACCCAGCCTCTAAATGCAGAAATCATTTTTGTTTTTATTATCATTATCTTAATAGTATAATTATTACTATTATTGCCAGTTCCTTAAGGTATGTTTATTAGAGTCTTCCATATCCATTAAATATAGAGTTTCCAGACTCTGTCTCCTCTAAGCCAATATTTTCAAATATTTAATGATAAACTAAAATGTACCCATGATATCCTAAGTGTTTTAGATAGATTCTGTTAATCCCCACAAACTTTATGAGATGGGTACCATATTTATGTTCATTTTAAGTTTGAGGAAACTAAGTCTCAGATAAATTATTTAACACAGTTAGACTTAAAGACAAGCTTTGAACTGAGAATTCATAGCTTGGAACTAGTATTTAATATTATCATATCCCAGGGAGTCCTGTTCTACATGAGAACAATCCAACCGACACTCTAAATTCACAAATCCTTGAACTTCTCTCTGCCAATGACTTGTTCTGCTCTACTCCAGACCTGGGCATTATTTCATAGAAATGTTTTACATTAGAAATCTAATAGTACATCTCTAACCACAGTCTCTTATCACTGTAGCATTATCACACCCTTTTTTTCACCTCACGTGCTCTTAGCTTTCATAAACACTCTGCACACATTTATTTCTATTTCTTTCAATCTGTCATCCCCTTCTTGTCCTTGTGTATTTTCCTACTCAGCTTATAGAACAAGTCATAATATTTTAGTAGTAAGAACAGAAACCAAGATAAAATTATTCAAACAAAAATAAATGTATTGACTCCAGACTACAGCATCCAGGTGATCAACTGAGTTTGAACATGACTCAAATTAGGGACTCAGTTGTTTCACCAGTTCACTATTTCTCTCCATCTTTCAGTCCTACATCTTGCCTTTTCTAGCCATATAAACCCATGAGGAAAAAAAAATGCATTCCACTGTGTCTCATAACCATTCAAATATTCTGTCCCTTGGGCATGGGTGACTCCCTTTCTTATTTCAACATAAAGAATAACTGTTCTCTTCTAATTCACAACTCAGTATTCATCTTCCTTATTCTCAAAAAAATGTCTTCAACCAACTTAGATTAATTTAAGGCCATGTAAAGTATTAATTCTTGATTTCTAACTACCCTCAACTTTCAAGCTCTCCAAATTCTTTCTTTTTGTTGTTGTTGTTTTTCCTTCCTTCCAGTCTGAGAGATTGGCATGTATTTCTGGTCATCATCCCATTACCAGCAGTAGTTAGACATCATATCTTAATATTCTCCTATGTTTTCCTGTGTTGTATCCTATGTTTTCCAACACAATGTGGAAATTATCAAACAATATCTTTGATATCACACACAAGTAAAATTTTGCTGAAGATCATTCAAAAGCAGTTACAGCAGCACATCAACAGGGAGCTGCCAGAAATTCAAGCCGGATTCAGAAGAGGACATGGAACAAAGCATACCTTTGCTGATGTCAGATGGATCCTGGCTGAAAGTAGAGAATACCAGAAACATGTTTACCTGTGTTTCGTTGACTATGCAAAGGCATTCATAACAAATCATAGATAACACCGGGAAGAATGGGAATTCCAGAATACTAAAGTGTGCTCATGAGGAACCTGTTCATAGATCAAGAGGCAGTCATTCAGACAGAACAAGGCAATACTGCATTATTTAAAGTCAGGAATGGTGTGCGTCAGGGTTGTATCCTTTTCCCATATTTATTCACTCTGTATGCTGAGCAAATAATCCAAGAAGCTGGACTATGTGAAGAAGAATGTGGCATCAGAATTGGAGGAAAACTCACTAAAAACCGGTGATATGAAGATGGCACAACTTTGCTTGCTGAAAGTGAAGAGGACTTGAAGCACTTACTGATGAAGGTCAAGCACTATAGACTTTAGTATGGATTATACCTCAACATAAAGAAAACAAAAATCCTCACAACTGGACCAGTAAGCAACATCATGATAAATGGAGAAAAGATTGAAGTTGTCAAGGATTTCATTTTACTTGGATTCACAATCAACACCCATGGAAGCAGCAATGAAGAAATCAAATGACCTATTGCACTGGGAAAATCTGCTTCAAAAGTTCTCTTTAAAGAGTTAAAAAAAAAAGATATTACTTTAAGGACTAAGGTGCACCTGAACCAAGCCATGGTGTTTTCAATTGCCTCATATGCATGTGAAAGCTGGACAATGAATGAGGAAGACTGAAGAAGAAGAATTGCACCTTTGAGTTGTGGTGTTGGTGAAGAATATTGAATATACCGCGGACTGACAAAAGAACAAACAAATCTGTCTTAGAAGAAGTACAGCCAAAATGCTCCTTAGAGGCAAGGATGGCGAGACTTCATCTCACATGCTTTGGACATGTTATTAGGGGAGACCAGTCCCTGGAGAAAGACATCATGCTCGGTAAAGTAGAAGGTCAGCAAAAGAGAGGAAGATTCTCAATGAGGTGAATCGACACAGTGGCTACAACAATAGACTCAAGCATAACAACGATTGTGAGGATGACTCAGGACTGGGCAGTGTTTACTTTTGTTGTACGTAGGGTTGCTATGACTTGGAACTGGCTCGATGGCACCTAACCACAGCAATGTTTTCCTTTTTAAGTCATCTACTTATTCCTTTCCTCTACCTTAAATATATTCCCAAACCTAAAGGACAACAGTCACAGCAAATGCTTCCCTTTATTGTGCTACTGCTCCATCATTCCCCTTCTCTGCTCAGATGGACTTTCAGAAAGTTAAGTCTGCACTGAGTCCCCGCTTCTCGTTTTCTCTTTAGCTCATTGTATTAGAGCTTCTGCCTTCACTCCGTTGAAACTGTTTTGGCGGATAATACCAATAATGTCCTCATTGCCAAACTCAACTGATAAATTTCAGTCCTTATCTTTCAGTCTTTATCACCATTAAAGCTCTCTTGCCTCTGGCTATTCCTCTCTGGCCTTCTTTATAAGATTCCTAAATGTAGCCCTTCCTCATGGTTCTCTCATTGACCAACTGTTATTTCACTCTACATATGCAGCTTGGGAGAGCTGTTCTATAGATTGAGCCCAGATGTTGTTGTTGTTAGATGCCACCTAGTCAGTTCCAACTCATAGCGACCCTATGTATAACAGAACAAAACTGTCCGGTCCAGTACTATCTTCAGAATTATTGTTCTGTTTGAGCCCATTATTTCAGTCACTATGTCAATCCTTCTCTTTGAGGGTCTTACTATTTTTTGCTGACCTCTATTTTACTAAGCATGATGTCCTTCTCCAGGAAATGATCCCTCCTGATAACATGTCCAAAGTACCTGAGACATCCTTGCTTCCTAGGAGCATTCTGGCTGTACTTCTTCCAGAACAGAATTGTTTGTTCTTCTGGCAGTCCATGGTATATTCAATATTCTTCACCAACACCACAACTCAAAGTTGTCAATTCTTTTTCAGTCTTCCTTATTCACTATCCAGCTTTCGCATGCAGATGAGGTTTCAGAAAATACCATAGCTTGGCTATTAAGGCACATCTTAGTCGTTAAAGTAACATCTTTGCTTTTTAACACTTTAAAGAGTGGCAGGGCCAAGACGGCAGAGGAGTCAGATGCTCCCGGTGTTCCGTCTTACAACAAAGACCCCCCCTCCAAAAAAAAAAAAACAAGTGAATCGATTATATATGACAGTTTCAGAGCCCTGAACATCAAAGGCAAAGTTGAGGAATTGGACTGAGTGGCAGGGGGAGGGAGAGATGGTTCGGAAGCAGTAAGGTTTCCAGACATGATCTGGCAAGAGCCTGAGCCCTTCAGGGTGGATCAGCTTGGGGGTGAGCAGTGAGGCAGGCAAGGAGAGATGCTCAGGGGGTGTTTTCCACATCGAGAGAGACCCCACGACAGAGAGTCTACTCGGCCATCCAGAAACTGTGAGAAGCAGCCCTCGATCTGTGAAAGGTACGTACTTGCATCTGGTTGACCCCGCGGATCAAAAACACCCCTCTTAGGGAAAAACTTCTCTCCCATTTATCTCCCCACTCCCTGCTCTGCACTGGGTCTGGGACAGCTTCAGCTGGATATATATCTGCAAAAAACTGAAACAAGGCCCATACCTCACACCATGCACAAAAACTAACTCGAAATGGATCAAAGACGTAAATATAAAATCAAAAACAATAAAGATCATTGAAGAAAAATAGGAACAACACTAGGAGCTCTAATACATGGCACAAACAGAACAGGAATTACAAGTAACAATGCACAAGTGCCAGAAGAGATACTAGATAACTGGGAGCTCTTAAAAATCAAACACTTATGCTCATCAAAAGACTTCACCAAAGAGTCAAAAGACAACCTACAGACTGGGAAAAAAAAAAATTTAGCTACTACAAATCCGATCAGAATCTGATCTCTAAAATCTACAAGATACTGGATAACCTCAACAACAAAAAGACAAATAACCCCATTAAAAAATGGGCAAAGGATATGAACAGGCACTTCACCAAAGAAGACATTCAGGTAGCTACCAGATACGTGAGGAAATACTCATGATCTTTAGCCGTTAGAGAAATGCAAATTAAAACTACAATGAGATACCATCTCACCCCAACAAGGCTAGCATTAATCCAAAAAACACAAAATAATAAATGCTGGATAGGTTGTGGAGAGATTGGAACACTTATACACTATTGGTGGGAATGTAAAATGGTACAACCACTTTGGAAATCGATTTGGCACTTCCTTAAAAAGCTAGAAATAGAAGTACCATATGATCCAGAAATCCTGCTTCTTGGAATATATCCTAGAGAAACACTTTAAAGAGGCCTTTTGCAGCAGATTTGCCTAATGCAATGCGTCTTTTGATTTCTTGACTGCTACTTCCATGGGTGTTGAGCCCAGATAGTCTCCTTGAATTCTGGCTTCTTTATTCATTCAAGGTTTTGTCTTCCCTCAAGTATGATACACAACAATTCAAATTCACCATATCTAAGCTCATCATTTCTTCACCTGAACTCACCAGTGTGGCTGTTCTCCCCAGAACAGACTGAGGATTAGCTATTATTGTTATTGCTGATATTTTCATTATTATTACTATTTTTACTGTTCGTATTATTTGTATCATCACTTAATGTCATTGTATTTATATTTTGAGGATTTCTTTTAAGACTGAGAATACCACCATAATTTTTGTAACAACTGTGTTAATAAATGAATTTCCATCATATATACATACTTCATACAACTTTGTGAGAAAATTATTCATTGTTATTATTATTATTTTAGTCTCCTTCCTAAACTAGACTGAAAATACTTTAAAGGAAGGACTATAACTCATCTATTATTACATCTTCAGATTCTATCACAGCACCTGCTATTTAGTAGAGCTTAGTAAACGTAACTAAATAAAGTAAATGAATATATCAATG
Source organism: Trichechus manatus latirostris (assembly GCF_000243295.1). NCBI lineage: Eukaryota > Metazoa > Chordata > Mammalia > Sirenia > Trichechidae > Trichechus > Trichechus manatus. The sequence goes on from NW_004444188.1 coordinate 2,333,372, forward strand.
CAAATAAACATTTTAATGTTCATTAACTGGGAGAGATTTTTGTTTCTTCTTTCCTTTTTTCTTCACTATCATCATTCATTCACTTAGTTATTTCATCTCTTCCCGTGATTTTAAATAACTCTATAACTAACAAGTCCCGAGTTTTTATTTCCACCCTGGACTACTTCCCTGAAATTTATTCTCTGGAATACAATCCTTCCAGATTTTCAGAGCAAGTGCTCCTCAATACCTCAGTTTCTTTCTCATTTTATTTTCAGTCTACTAGCAAATTGTTGGTCCTTCCTTCAGTGAATATTCAAATTATAACCAGCATTTCTTATCACTTCCTCTACAATCACTCTACCAATCAAACAACTTTCACTCCTTGTATTATTGTAAGTGCCTTCTCCTTCCCGTCTTGACCCCTGCCTGTGTTCCACCTTTTGCCCAATCATCTTTCTTCAACGTAACAGCCAGATTGATCCCCTTAAAAACTAAATCAAGTAATGTTACTCCTCAACTCTGAGCTTTCCAGTAGTTTTATATCTTACTTAGGATAAAAGTCAACAGTCAAATGGCCCACAGAGTCTTTCATGATTGGTCTTCACTAGCTCTCTGATTTACTCTTCTATGATGACAAGCCTAATTGTTCTCCTCTACCACATCAGATATATGTCCATTTTAAGTATATTTCACTTGCTATTACCCTTACCCTGAAATGCTGCTTCCCCAGCTATCCTTTTGCCTTCTTCCTTAGCCTTCTGCAGACCTTTCTTTACTTAATCATCCCCTTCTCTTTGAGGCCTTCTTTGACCTCTTTATTTAAAATAAGAGACCAGACTTGTCTCCCACACTCTACTTCCTTTGTTTTACATTCTCCCAACACCCTTAGGGGAAATACTATGTATTTTAATTAGTTTGTTTATTATGTATTTCATCAACTTTCTCCTTCACCTGCACATCCACACAGCAGAATGTGAGTTGTGTTGTTGTTGTTGTTAGGTGCCATCGAGTCGGTTCCAACTCGTAGCGACCCTATGTACAACAGAATGAAACACTGCCCAGTCCTATGACATCCTCTCAATCGTTGTTATGCTTCAGCACATTGTTGCAGCCATTGTGTCAGTCCATCTCATTGAGGATCTTCCTCTTTTTCACTGACACTCTAATTTACCAAGCATGATGTCCCTCTCCAGGGACTGGTCCCTCTGATAGCATGTCCAAAATAAATAAGATGTAGTCTCAGCATCCTTGCTTCTAAAGAGCATTCTGGCTGTACTTTTTCCAAGACAGATTTGTTTGTTCTTCTGGCAGTCAATGGTACATTCAATATTCTTCTCCAACACCATAATTCAAAAGCATCAATTCTTAGGGCTTCCTTATTCATTGTCCAGCTTTCACATGCCGTGTGAGGCTATGGAAATCACCATGGCTTGAGTGAGGCGCAACTTAGTCTTTAAATTGACATCTTTGCTTTTTAACACTTTAAAGAGGTCTTTTGCAGAAGATTTGCCTAATGCGACATGCCATTTGATTTCTTGACTGCTGCTTTCATGAGAGTTGATTGTGGATCCAAGTAAAATGAAATCCTTTACAATTTCAATCTTTTCTCTGTTTATCATGATGTCAAGTTGTGAGAAGTTTTGCTTTCTTTGTGTTGAGGTGTAATCCATATTGAAGGCTGTAGTCTTCGATCTTCATCAAGTGCTTCAAGTCCTCTTCACTTTCAGCAAGCAAGGTTGTGTCATCTGCATATCACAGGTTGTTAATGAGTCTTCTTCCAATCGTGATACCATATTCTTCTTCATATAGTTCAGCTTCTCAGATTATTTGCTCAGCACACAGATTGAATAAGTATGGTGAAAGGATATACTCCTGAGGCACATCTATTTTAACTTTAAACCACGGAGTATCCCCTGGTTGTGTTGCAAGACTGCTTTTTGTTCTACGTACAAGTTCTTCATGAGCACAATTAAGTGTTCCGAAATTTCCATTCTTCTCAATGTTATCCATAATTTGTTATGATCCACACAGTCGAATGCTTTTGCATAGTAGATATAACACAGGTAAACATCTTTCTGGTATTCTCTACCTTCAGCCAGGATCCATCTGACATCAGCAATGACATCCCTTGTTCCATGTCCTCTTCTGAACCCAGCTTGAATTTCTGGCAGTTCCCTGTCGATATACAGCTGCAAACACTTTTCAATGATCTTCAGCAAAATTTTACTTGTGTGTGATATTAATGATATTGTTCGATACTTTCTGCAGTCTCTTGGATCACCTTTCTTTGGAACAGGTACAAATGTGGATCTTTTCCAGTTGGTTGGCCAGGTAGCTGTCTTCCAAATTTCTTGGCATAGATGAGTGAGCATTTCCAATGCTGCATCTGTTTGTTAAAACATCTCAATTGGTATTCTGTCAATTCCTGGAGCCTTATTTTTCGCCAATGCCTTCCATGCAGCTTAGACCACTTTCTTCAATACCATGGGTTCCTGATCATATGCTACCTCCTGAAATGGTTGAATGTTGAATGTTCTTTTTGGTATAGTGACTCTTTGTATTCCTTCCACCTTCTTTTGATGCTTCCTGCGTCTTTTAGTATTTTCCCCTTACAATCCTTCAATATTGAATTTTTTGTTCAGTTCTTTTAGATTAAGAAATGCCAAATGTATTCTTCCCTTTTGGTTTTCTAACTCCGGGTCTTTGTGTATGTCTTTATAATACTTTACTTTGTCTTCTTGAACTTCCCTTTGTAATCTTCTGTTCAGCTCTTTGACTTCTTTTGTTCGTCCTTTTGCTTTAACTACTCTACGTTGCAGAGCAAGTTTCTGAGTCTCTTCTGACATCTGCTTTGGTCTTTTCTTTTTTTTCTTTTTAATGACCCCCTTTTTTTTTTGTATGATGTATTTTGAGTGCCTTCCAACCTGAGGGGCTCATCTTCCGACACGATATCAGACAATGTTCCACTGCTATTCATAAAGTTTTCACTAGCCAATTTTTTCAGAAGTAGATTGCCAGGTTCTTCTTCCTAATCTATCTTAGTCTGGAGGCTCAACTGGAACCTGTCTAACAAGAGTGACCCTGCTGGTATTTGAAATACCGATAGCAAAGCTTCCAGTATCATAGCAACACGAAAGCCACCACAGTAGGACAAACTGAGAGACACATGTTGGATGAGTTGTATAGAGGAAGTAATTTTTGTCTAATTTATTCACTGTTATATCCCAGCAACTAGAACAATGACTAACGGAAGGCAGGCATTTCCTAAATTTTTATTGAATTACTGTATGTCCATGAGGACCCTTGTCCCATTCCCTATATTAAGTTCACAAAGTGAAGTGGGTTTTTGCATGATATTGCTGATAATTTTAATGAAATCAAGATATTTCAAATTATCTAAGTGGACGAAATAGAAAAACAAGTATTCTGTTGAGAAAGACCCAAAGAGCCATATATAATTTCAGTATTTCAACTTTGTTCTACTATTCCTAAATTTTGGGTTGTTTATTTTTGTATCTTTTTTTCAGTAAAAGTTTGTTTCTTTTTTTTGTGTTTGTTTTTATCTTTGTTCTTTTTTTGGAACAGCAGGTAGTGTTCCTTGCCACCAAGAATCTTGCTTGGGGTCAGAGAGAAAAGTATCCAAATCCTCAACCCGTCTTTGAACATGTTAGGGCCAAAAGGTAAACAGAGGTGCTTGATAGCTACAACTGTCAGGAAACACTGGTTTCCTGAAAAACAGCAAATACATAAAAGTCAATAGAAAGTGAATTAGTGCACCTGTTTTCTTTCCTAGTTTGTTAACATAGGGAAGAAAAATAGAGGCTGTTTTTATGGCCAGTAGTAGTGTAAATGTGTTAATTACTGGGATTTGAGATATTGCTACAGGTATTCTAGACATGTATTATTTTCTATAGGATAGGCTTTCATTCTTATAAATGTTGATGAAGATCGTTTCTGAGTTCTAACTCCAAAACTTATTTTAAGTATTTTGTAAATATTACTTATATACATATAGTTAAAACAAAAATAATATTAAGTCAATAGTAGAAATTGGTTGAAGTTTATTTAATATGCGATTTGCAAACCGAATGACATTTCCATTAGGGAGTCAAAAAGCTCCAAAGATGAAAGAACTTCCAAAAATATTTATAACCCATCTTCCGGACATTGCCATGGAAAAGGGCTGGAACAGTGTTTACATTATAAATCAATTTACTCTAAAAGATAGCTTCCAGTCTGACCCTGGAAACTGAATTCTTCAAAAGAGCACAATGTCCCAGGGAAAATGGTCTTTACTAATTAGCAAGACTCTTATTTGATGTAAAGGTGACTTTTAGGAGACCAGTCTGCTCAAGGCTCAAGGTTCAAAAGATTACTTCATGGCAATGGCCTGGGTCGGTCATCCCAACTCTCTATGAACCCCAGAAATCTGAATTCCAAGAGAATTAAACTTTCTCTCTCTCTGTCTTCCTCTACTAGACTTACATATATATATATGTTGATTATAGCTGGTCAAAAATAAGCCAAATATTGTTACATTTCAAATCAATTACTCTTGATTTGAATAGAATGCTATAATTTTTTTTAATATTGATATTCTTTGGGATATTTGAGTCTTGACTGACACAAGGAGTCAACAAAGGTGGGCAAATGAAATTCATAAAGAGGATGCTTTCGTTGAGATTTCCAGGGCTAGCGATTGTTGTCATGGCTATTCATGCCACTCTGACACAATGCTGTTGTAAACAATCAATTTAGCAAAAAGCAAATCGAAACAAAACAAAGTGTAATTTTCTCTGCCACATGAACTCAGTCTTATTTTTCCCACTATTCCTTAACGTTATTCAACTCTATTCACTAATTAGGGTGTTATTCTAGATATCCTTGAATGAGCCTGGACTTTGATGCCTGGGTCTTTGCTGTCACCATTTGTCCTACCAAGAAAATCTTGTTCCACTATCAACCCCTGAAAATTATTTCCATTCCATAATTACTAATTAAAATGCCACCTTTTCGGGGATATTTTCTTACGCTCCAATTATGACATGATGTTCATCTGGTTTGTCCTGAACATAATTTGGTGCATGTCTTACAATTGCCATTAAATTATTAACAGTAGAGTCTGGGGGAGTTTTTTTTTTTTTTAACTTTTTTTTTAATATCATTGTTATCTTTGCAGAAAGATTGAAATATAATTATTCAAGAAAAAGTGAATTTTAGCCAGTTTCTGCATGGACTGTCAACTTCGAAGCCTAATTTTGAGCATTTATGTGTCATCAGTGACCTTTTTTAACACAACCAGCACAGTAGTCATTGATGTCCCTGTCATGTTTTTACTCACTTGAAAGCATGCTTATAAGAACCAGATACAACATTTGTGGATTAGAAGAGTAAGTTTAATACTCAGGTTATATATTGGTGTTGAATAGGATGTATTGAAAACTTGAATTCCCAGTCCATGAACTCAGGCATGGAGAGAATTGTATATTTGTTCCTGGTTTTAAATTAGCTTATCTTTTGACTCTAAGTTCCCAAGCAGCCTTAGGGACATGAAAGATAACCTCATTTTTGCAACCCCCAAAAAACCCCAAACCTGGGTTTCCATCAAGTAGATTTCTATTCATAGTGACCCTATAGGTGCAACCCCAGGCTAGTGCAAATCTTAGTGGCTTAACATAGTGTGGACGCCCCAAGGAGTTCCTTTCCATCCTTGGTGATCTGTTCATCCCATTTACCATGAAGACCCTTTGTCTCAGTGTTCCCTCAGACCCGCTAGCATTGCTGCTTCTGTGTCTCATGCGTGGCCGAGAAATTATGGACCACCCTATCTTTATTATTGTTGTCAGACGACATCTAGTAGAAAATTTGCAGCCTTAGATCCATGTAAATATTCCTCTTGATGTTATTCCATCCCAGGAAAAGGCAGGAAGGGAGTAGAATGAAGAGTCACATAGACATTTTCTGATTAGGAAACTTCTTCCCTCTTTTCAACATTTTTCTACTTCTTAGCTCCTTGCAGTACTTTCAGCACAATATGTTCAATGCCCTGAGGCTCTGTGGAAAGCAAATGTCTTAAAGTGAATTGTGATGAAGACAACTTCTACTTTCTCCCTTGTTGCAAATATCCCTTGAGGCAAGAGAGAACAAAACCAACCCCTGCCTGAATGAGAAGCAAGATGGGAAAACAAAATGAGAAATATATATATATATACATATATATATGTGAACATCTTTCATAAGTTACTACTACAGATTTAATTATATTTGCAGTAAACATAATCTAAGGAAAAAAAAGCACTAATAAATGAATATAGATGAATATAGTAAATAATTTAAGATTGTATCAAAAATAGTTGAAGAAACTAAGGATAAGCCAAAAAATCAAACCCGTTGCTGTTGAGTCGATTCTGACTCATAGTGACCCTATAGTTATTATTGCTATTATTAAGAAATGGAAAATATGATATAGTCGTCTTGTTCTCTGCTGCTCTGGAGGACAGAGATCAGGAGAGACTTGTTACAGTTTAGCATGAGAATGTAACATCAAAGTCTAATGGAAAGAACCAGAATAAAAAGTCAGAAAAGTCTGAGTTTGTTCCCAGTTTCTCAACCTTTGGGAATGTCGAAGTGTATGAATCTCTGTTTCTTCAGTCACTCTATTTCTCTTTCTCCCTCTCTCTCTCCCCACTCTTCCTCCCTTTCTTTTTTTCTTTCACTTATTTAACAAATACTTTTATAATACCTTCTATGTTCCAGAATTCAAAGTACAGCATTCAGTGTTTGGTTTCAATGAGGAGCAAAAATCTAAACGATACGCTTTCATGAACCACAATGTGTACTGAGAGAGACAGAAATTAAACAAACAGCAGTTTAACTCAATGTAGAATGATAATGGTGGCAGAAGCTATAAAGGAAAATATATGGTACAATGAAAAGTGTTGTGATAGGGTTAAAACTAGGATTTTCTCTAAGAAGGGTGGAGAATACAAACTGAGGGGGTTTTGGAGGGTTTGCAGTGGGTGTGGTGCCAGATGGAATGGATGAATAGGCTTATGTCCTTGAATTGGGAGAGGAGACTGCCACTCTCAGGGAACTGAAGGAAGGCCAGTGAAGACAGAAATTAAGTGGGAGAGGAGAAAGAGGTTGGAAAATAAGACAGGGCTCAAACCATGCAGAGATCTAAAAGGTGAGATTATGACATTTTACCCTAAGACATCACCTAACAACAACAACAACAACGTAGTATGGAGGACTGGTTAGATTTGCAATAGCCTTACTGAGTAATTTCAGGGTGGAGATGACATTTGAAAGTGCTTCAAAGGGCCATGTAGATGTTAGCTGTGTGTATAATTACAACCGTCTATAATATAGGCCATTGCATTTTGAGGTAGACAATCCCCATACTTGTAATTATTTAAAAAGAGATTAAATGACCATCCATTTGGAACAGTCTTTAAGTTGTTTTTGTCTTGGAAAAGAGAGGTTGAGACTCTAGGGACATTTTTTTGTGTGTAGATTCATGATTCACCTTAGGCAGTTCCCAGGGATAGTCTTGCCATGAATAAGCATGGCATTGGAAACAAGTGTCTTTGTGGTCCACAATAATACAAGGAACCTCTACCACTTTATCCCATTTTAGTTAGGTCTTCTCCCTGGAGGAAGCCCCTAAGGACAGGTTTTTATTTGACGGGGCTGTTTAGATGAAATAAATCCTTTTGCATTAGTGGAGAAAAGCCAATGAAGAAGAAAGATTTTATGGACGGAAGGTTTTATGAATGGAAAATCTAGAAGCATAGCATTTATCTAGGTGTGTACCTCTTCAAAGCAGTGGGTTACTATCCATTTAGTTTTTGTCAGCTTCCATAAAAAATGATGAGAAAAGAATGAAGGTAGTGATGTCAGAAACTATAATAGAGCTTTACATTCCCCATAATAACATCACTTGATATCTCACATAAAAAGATCTAGAAAAAAAGCATGTTTCTTGCCCTCTTCCATTTAGCTTAGACATGAAAGAGCTATGTGAATCCATGGCAGGTTCATTGCATTTCTTATATCTTCATGTTGTAGCAAGTGCTTTTTCTGTCTGCTCAGACAGACTCTCTGCAATCACTTTTATTGGTTAGGTGTGGTTCCCACTCCTTGGCTTGTGTCCTATGTTGTTGTTAGATGCCATAGATTCAGTTCTGACTCAAAGCAACCCTATGTACAACAGAGTGAAACACTGCCTGGTCCTGTGCCATCCCCACAATCATTGCTATGCTTGAGACCATTGTTGCAGCCATTATGTCAGTCCATCTTGTTGAGGGTTATCCTCTCTTTTGCTGACCCTGTACTTTACCAAGCATGATGTCCTTCTCCAGAAACTGGTCCCTCCTGATAATATGTCCAAAGTACATGAAACAAAGTCTCACTATTCTTCCTTCTAAGGAGCATTTTGGTCATATTTCTTCTGAGACAGATTTGTTTGTTCTTCTGGCAGTCCTTAGTATATTCAATATTCTTCAACAATAACGTAATTCAAATGGATCAATTCTTCTTTAGTCTTCCTTATTCATTGCCCAGCTTTGGCATGTGTATGAGGTGATTAAAAATATCATGGATTGGGTCAGGTGCACCTCAGTCTTCAAGGTAACGTCTTCACTTTTCAACACTTTAAAGAAGTCTTTTGCAACAGATTTTCCCAATGCAATAGGTTGCTTGATTTCTTGACTGCTGCTTCCATGGGTGTTGATTGTGGATCCAAGTAAAACGAAGTCCTTGACAACTTCAATCTTTTCTCTGTTTATCGTGATGCTGCTAATTGGTCCAGTTGTGGGGAATTTTATTTTCTTCATGTTGAGGTGTAATCCATACTGAAGGCTGTAATCTTTGATCTTCATCAGTAAATGCTTCACATCCTCTTCTCTTTTAGCCAGCAGGGTTGTGTCATCTGCATTTTGCAGGTTGTTAATGAGTTTTCCTCCAATCCTGATGCTGTGTTCTTCATATGGTCTAGCTTCCAGGATTATTTGTTCAGCATACGGATTGAATAAGTATGGTGAAAGGATATAACCTTGACATCCACGTTTCCTAATGTTTATCTGTTTTTTATTGACTGTTGGGATCACAATAAATTATGGAGAGCATTGTGAAGAATGGGAAATCTGAAACACTTGATTGTGCTCATGTGGAACCTTTACATGGACAAAAAACAGTTGTTAGAACAGAACAAGGGGATACTTTATGGTTTAAAATTAGGAAATGTGTGTGTCAGGGTCGTGTCCTATAGTAACATCCAAAGGATTGCCTTTGGATGACTGAAGGTGTCTCACCTGGGGCATCTTGGGTATATAAAAACCTCTCCCCCCAGTCTCAATGCAGGACAAACTCTACTATGCACTTTATTCTCCATAACTTCCTGAGGGATCAGACTGAAGGCAGAGTTCCCCTGAAATCACATTCATATGTAAATTATTTCCCTTCTCTGTCCTACTTCACTTGCTTCTGTAAGGGTTTATCCTAACACTACTCCGTGAATAAATCCAATACATTGCAATCCCCTCCCCCCATAACTCAGGCTCTGCTTCTAGGAATCTTGACTTAAGACACACAAGTATATTATACTATAATTTCTGAAAAGGCCTTCCTTTTATTAAGAGAAAATTCATATTTTTTTTAATAATGTGAAAACTGAGGTAAATGGGATTTTATATGAAATATACTCTATAAGGGAAACCATGGATTTAATGTAAATTCTAAAGTGTAGGAGTTTATTTAAAAAAAAGAAAGCAAACTCACTTAAAAATATGAGATTATACTTTCAGGTATGATGGAGTAGCTTGTAGCAGACTAATTCTCCAATAAGAACAACTAGAAAAGTTGATAAAATAGTACTACTGCTACAATAATAACAACAATTGTTTTAAAAAGTATAGGATAGCTTCTTAGGCGGGCAGTACTTGAGAAACAAAATCACAGAAAAGGGGACTGCTTGGAGAGGTGAGCCAACTTCCTGAAACCTTTTTTCCCTCAGGGCATCTGCTGACCTAGGTGAAGGGCAAGAGGCTGAGGATTCAGGCAAAACATGAGGTAGAGAGATGTACTGAGACAGACAAGCCATTGGAACTTTGGTGGTTTTGGAAGACTGCAGGAAAAAAAAAAAAAATCAGATTCTTAAAGAGCTAGAAATGTGGTAAAAAGGGAGGGAAAGGGATCTGAGTCCAAACTTCTGACAGCATTTTTCCTCAAGACATTTGCCTACTATGAAATCTTCACAAAGTTTGAAACTAAAAAGACAAAGTCTTAAAATCAAAGTTTCAGTCAAGAGATTTTAAGGAGGTAGTGAATAGTGTTCAAGACCAGCAGAGTCAGAATCACCTTGAATAACACCCCAGACTCTCAACTAAAATTTTTGCCCAGTGGCACTGTGGTTAAGCACTCAACTACTAACCAAAAGGTTGGTGTGGTTCGAATCCACCGGCTGTTTCACGGAAGAAAGATGTGGCAGTCTGCTTCTGTAAAAGTTACAGCCGAAGAAATCCTATAGGGCAGTTCTACTCTGTCCTACAGGGTTGCCAAGTCAGAATTGTAGTAGGGCAATTCATAGTAGACAGAACCTTACTAAACATGTATCCAAGCCTCAATTCAATTTAGATGTTGACTGAATTAAGGTGATCCGCCCCCATGGTTTTTTCTGTTTCTGTGTCTGTTCTCCCCTTTAATAAGATACCACTCAGCTAACATTAACATTAGAATCTACCCTATTCTCATATGACTTCAATTAACTTAAAATGATAACAAAGCAAAAACCTTGTTTCCAAACACAGTGTTGACACAAAAATCATATTAAGCCAATAATAGAAAATGATTGAAGTTTATTGAATATATGATTTGCAAATCGAGGTAACATTTAGACTAACCCATTGCTAGGGCGTTGATTCCAACTCATAGCGACCCTATAGGATAGAGTAGAACTGCCCCATAGGGTTTCCAAGAAGCGGCTGGTGGATTTGAACTGTCAACTATTTGGTTAGTAGCCAAGCTCACACCACCAGAGCTCCATATTTTAACTATAGTGTCAGAAATGTTTCAAAGATGGGAAGAACTTCAAAAATTCTTATGCCAAATCTTGTTGGCATCATCATGAAAAAAAAAAAAAGAAAAGGTGGGAACAGAGTTGATAAATATGTGGTCACGAGGAATTTTCATACATCATTGTCTTGAGAACAATTAAAATTAGGACCGATTTACCCTAAACATAGCTGCCAGTCTGACCTTTGGAGTCTGTTTCCTGAAACTACCTGAATTCTTCAAAGAGCACAATGCTCAAAGCAAATGGTTTTACTAGTTTATCTGGACCATTGTTTGGCTCAAAGGTGGTGTCTGAGTTATCTAGTGTTGCTACAACAGAAATACCACAAGTGGATGGCTTTCACAAACAGAAATTTAATTTCTCACAGTTTAGGAGGCTAGAAGTCTAAATTCAGGATGCTGGCTTTAGGGGAAGGCTTTCTCTCTCTGTTGTCTCTGGAGTAAGGTCCTCTTCTCTTCTGAGCTTCTGCTCTTGGGCAATCCTCATGCAGCTTGGCATCTCTCTTCCCCCATCTCTCCTGTGCTCCTTTGTTTAAGCTCTTTTATATCTCAAAAGAGATTGACTCAAGATACATCCTGCACTAATCCTGCCCCGTTAAAATAACAAAGACAACCCATTCCCAAAAAACCACAGGCATAGAGGTTAGGATTTACAATACATATTTTGGGGGGACATAGTTCAATTGACAACAGGTAACTTTTAAGAATCAGTTTTTTCAAGGCTATAGGATCAAAAGGACATCTAAGGGCAATGGCCTGTTAGGGTTACCCCAACTTCCATGAAAGCCAGAAATCTGGATTTCAGGAGAATTAAAAAGATCTTGTCAAAAGTCACATTCACAGGTACCGCGGTTAGGGTTTCAGTGTATCTTTTTGGTGAACACAATCCATTCATAACAGTTTCCTTGATAGCTATATCTAAATCTATATCTATATATATTGTCGAGTTCAAAAAATAGGTAAAACTTATTTATGAGGTTAGAAGTAAGGATAATGGTTACATTTGGGGCTAGGTAATATCCAGAAGGGGACACAAAAAGGACTTTCAGAGTGCTGTCATCTTCTATATTTTGATCTGTGTGCTGGCTTTATGGAGAAGTTCTCTTTAAGAAAATTCTTCAAGCTGTTCACTTATGATTTGTACATTATTCTTGAAGTACATTAATTAAAATAAAATAAAGTAAAATAAGATAAAATGTAGGGGAGGCATACTTTGTACAGCATTGCAATAAAAGAAAAGAAGATGTCCTTTGCAGAAGAAAAATCCAGAGGTAGAGACATATTTTTAATAAAAGTTTGAGGATTTTTGTTTGTTGTTATTATAACAGAGCATTTTCTAGATAGAGGTTACTAGCAAAAGTTTCATGGGTGTATATGTTACAGGGCAGTGGACAAAGAACAATGCCTCATGGAATTCTAATGATTTTTCTGTTGGAGAAACAGCCCATCATGTTGTGGAAATTTAGTGGTCAGAGAGAGGTCAATACTAAATAATTTAATGATTGATTTTGATGCCTTTTAAATAAAAGATGCCAGTGAATTTTTTAGTTATAGAATGTTAATAGGATTCACTGATATTTTGGAAAAAAAACTATCAATAATGCTGTCATTGAAGCCCCCATTCATAGCCTCTAGAGTAGTGGTGTGATATGGTGAGCCAGATGAGATGCTGGAGTTGCTTTTCCTTTCTCTGCAGGAGGATAAGGCATCAGTGCTCAGGGAGTATAATGTGGTTTGAATTAAGAAACCTCAATGCTGGGAAGAGAACCCAAATCTGAAATTTTCAAATGACAGCTTAGATACAGAGTGCCAAAATTTATCCCTCTCATGCTGTGCTACTGAACGCCAAGAAAAACTAGAACTTAACAAAGGGACTTTTCATGATATTTGTAGTGATCCAATTCAAAAAATCTATGTAGGCTGGGGCCGTTAAACCAAGACCTGCACACTATGCCATGGATTGGCTAAAGCCAAAGCCTACCATTAACACACTCTTACACATGTTAGATAAACTGACTGTGCTCCACCACTCTCCATTTGGAAAGGACTAGGAAAAGAAGGTGCAGGTTTGACTTGGTATATTTATAGGTTCATAGTATTTTCATTAATGGTGTGTGTGTAATTCAGTGAATATGTTAACAGTTGGAAACATCTGAACTACATTAAGGGATAAAGTATGGGCCCAGAGTTGATTAAGATGTCCAATATTGCCAACATATCCAGAATATTTAAAAAAAACAAATCAAAAATGTGGGTGGCTTGCCTGCATAGCTCCAAACATCTGGATATTTGTAAATAGATGTATCAGCAACCTCATATTTTGGCATCATGTACAATTGGTGACACTGATGGATTAACCTTGATCATTATGCCTTCAGAACCTTGACCAAGAAACTAGAACATTAAGATTCCATCATAACGTGAATTTTTTTATTGTGTTTTATCTTTCAGAGTATTTTCATATGCACTATTTTATTTGTCTTATGTGAAATCTTTTTTAAGTAAACTGAGTTTATTTATTCTTTCTGGTTTTTTTGCTTAGAAAAGATGAGTGAGTCAAAGTTAAATGTCTCTACCAAGGTCATAGTTGGTTATATACAGATAAGTCCATTTTAATTAAAACCGATCTACTTCCCTTCCCTACAAACTATGCTATGGTGGAACTCAGTGTAAGGTAAGGTAGTTGTGAAATGCGTACACCTATTGAAACAGAAAACAAAATAACACATATTGATGTGCTCTCACTTCTAGCGCGATACCATGATACTTCTGAGGTTAACAATGTGAGGAATATTCTGTACACACACAAAGATAACAATGCTTATACGGACTTACAGTGAAGAAATTGTAAGGAAAAAACATAATAGTCACTTCTTGACAAATGAGGAGAGACGAGCTCATAGGGGTCAAGTAGCCCGCTGGAAACCACATGGTAAACTCACAGGTGGTACTAGAACTAGTTTGTTGACTGAGGCCAGCCATCTTTCCAGGACACTGGGCATTAGCTTCTTCAGTTGAAAACAAACAAAAAAATCCCAGATAAAACAAATTGAGATTCTTCATAGAAAATATGACTGACTATATTACCGTTGACACTCTCCCAAGATTATTACAAGCTATTTAGTTGTATTTTACATTTTAAAAATGTTTGATATTTTCTCTATGTTTCTACCCATGTGGGCCAGGAGCCTCGAGAATCTAACATAATTTTGCCTTTTCAACTAGGAGGTGAGACCACAGGCACCTTGTCTTAAAAATAGCATTTGTTGTAATAATTTGGAGAGAAATTTTATTTTTCTATGTATGAATTCTACCTGAATTTCTTCAGTGTTCAAATCAACCACTACAGTGATTGCATTATAAACCTTGTGCCTTTTCCACTTACATAAACAGTTTCACTTAAAATAAAATACTTCCATGAGATATGAATTTGAGTTTAGTGCATAAGTTAGAAATGTATAAAGAAATATTTAAGCCCTAGAGGCAAGTTAATGCAAACAGCAAAATTATAAGAAGTGAAGTGTTTCTGATTGCAAAGTATAACTATATTTTACAGTGCTTTATCAAAACTCTAGTTGCTGTAAATCCATGCTGTATTTTTCAGTACATATTTTATTACTCCACGTTTGTGTATATATATCTTTTTACTCACTCCTTCCCTACTCAGTTTAATTACTCACTCTGATATTTATGGGTGAACATTATCAATCCAATACTAGTAATTGCATAATCTATAAACTAATATGACATGTTTTTAGGGCCATAAAATTAAGTGATGTAAAAGGAAAACATTTGTGTGGTTTAGCTTGTGTTTGTTAATCTAAATGTAGCCAACCAACTTCAGTTTCTTCTCAACACAAGACGTTATTTTCCAAAGGGTATCGATTGATTTTTTTCCACAGGAAAATTGGCACAAGAGAAGCAGTATTCTGATTCTTCCTTTATTAATCACAATTAAGGAAATCTTTTTTCTATGGAAGATCCATAAGACCAGTTCATGTGGAAGAAAATCATTGAATTAGTATAAGGTGATATGTCTACCTTCCCAAACACACCCCCTGCACCACATTGCCCTCAAGTCAGTTCCGATTTATAGGACAGAGTAGAACTACCCCATAGGGTTTCCAAAGAGTAGCTGGTGGATTCGAACTGCCGACCTTTTGATTAGCCACCAAGCTCTTAACCACTATGTCACCAGGGCTCCACTTCCCAAACATAGTCATTTTAATACAGCTGAATAATACGTGCTTATTTTAAATGTATGTTTAATTTGTATAAAATTAAAGCCCTCTTTATAGATTATTTGAAATACATGGTTTTAGAGTTCTTGAAATTTAATTTCATAAATTTTTTGAAAACAGAAAATTACGCTATGCTGTACTAACTTCTGTCTTTATACTTACACATGCTGCAGGTATATGTATCTGTAATTTTAAATACACATATATTGTTGCAGTTTTTATATAGGTACACATATTTAAACTCATGCTATTTAACTGGCTACCCTGCTTGACATAGCAAGCATACTTGGCAAATTCCCATCAAGAATTTCAACTTCTGGATATAGATTTTCATTTCTCTATATTTAAAATATTTCTTTTTCTAGATTATGGTCTTGGCTCTACTCTCTTTCTTTTTTTTTTTCCTAACTTAAAATTTATTTACTAAATTCTCCTCTAGCTCACAGAGATTTATTAGCTTACACAATTTTCTTTAAAACACACAAACACACTTCTTTTATGTTGATAATAAAAAGGAAGGAATTAAAAAGGCTTCTTCTTTCAGCCACAGCAAATTATATTTCAGAACATGATATAATTTCTAACATTCTGTCTGATATTATTCTGATAAAACATGGATCATGGACTTTCCAAGTTCTTTAGTTTGCTGCTTAATCATTCTTCATGTGTGAAATAGTTAGCAGTTGCTGTGAAATCTATTCTGATTCATGGTGATGCTTGCTTGTCAGAGTAGTACTGTGCTCCCTAGGGTTTCCAAAAGTTGAATTTTTGGAAGTAGATCACCAGGCCTTTCTTCCGAGAAGCCTCTGGGTAGACTCAAACCATCAACCTTTCAGTTAGGAGCTGAACATGTTGACTGTTTGCACAGGGACTCCAGGGGAAATAATTGCAAATATCTAATTATCATGAAATCAATATGTGTTTGCATCTTATTAACTCCTACAAGAAAACAATTATTAAGTCTGTGGGTCTCTCCCACCAAGAGTCAAACCCTCCATTCCTAAGCCTATTTTATAGCAGAACTAAGCCAGTGGAATATTCTTGTGTTTATCTACTTAAAAAGCATTTAATGTCCGTCATAAGCTAGATTAACTGTATGGTTACAAAAGTGAAAGCATTATTTGAATATCATGCACCAGCATTGTTGTTTGCTGTTGGTCATTGTTAGGAATAAATAAAATGTTGACTAATTTGATGCAGACAAGCTTTTGCTTTTTGGCTTACAAAAAAAGAAAACAGAAAAAACTCTCAACAGCAATCTGAATTTCTGAATTTGATGAGATTGTGTATATATTTGTGGCTTTCTGATTTTTAATTGATTTGTTTATAAGTCATCTGTCTGCTTTGGGAATCATTTTTTTTTTCCTCTGAATTTGTAAGAGACCAAGTTAGCGTGTTAAAATTAGTAATATTAGAGGCACAAATGTTTACCATTTTCTTTTCTATATACATTTATTTATCCTGGAGACGGAGTGGGACTCTTGAAATTCCTATGGGCATTCTCTCAAGTGCAGGGGAGAACCAGTAAACACTGAACTAATTCGCATCTAAGTTTTGGACCAAAAATACAAAAAAATATGGATTATTCTAGTGGTTTTTATAATAGAGCATCCAGTTTGGCCATTTTTAATATGTTAAAAATTAATAAGTAGGATTTATGTTTCCTCAGTTAATTAAAGTGTTAGTGATTCATTAGTATGAATTCAACTATGCTATTAAAATAGATTTAAAACCTACAAAAAAGTATAAGACAATACTATACTGATATACACCCACCACACAGATTTAACATATTACATCCTGTTGCAATATTTGTTAACATATAAACACTTCCAATACCACTCCTACTTATCCAAATCTTTTCTCTCCCCCAAGAGGTAGCTATTATCCTCAAGTTATCTGTCTTTACAATTTGTGTTTTTTATAGATAGGACTCTCCTACAATATAGAAAATGTTTTTGCCTGCTTTTGATATATCTGTAATTGACTTCATACTACAGATATCGTTTTGCAACTTGCTTTTTTCACTCACTAAAATTTCTGTTTTTCAGATTTATATAGATGTATATTTGATATATATACATCTAGCTAATTCATTTTAGAATTCCATTATTTGACTGTACCATAATTTAATTATCTTCCAAATGATACATATTTACATAATTTCTGATTCTTTGTTGTTGCAAAAAAATGCTATTAAAGGTGAACATCATCCTTGAGTGTGTCCTTGGAGATTAATTTTTTGGGTGGTAGGGTTTATGTATTTTTTTTCTTCTCATACTCTTAAGCACAAACTCACTTTTTTGTATAAACTAAGATTTAAAATGTTCATAACGTTTCAATAGATCTTGTTGGGTAGGAAGAGGCATGACAGCATTTAAAAAGAAAACAAACGTACAAAAGTAAAAGCGTTCAAAAGTTTCAGTCTGGCCCTATCAGGTTTCTTCCACAAGGCACATACATTGCAATCAGATAAACTCTGAAGCTGTTTCATTCCAAAATGTGAATGTATTTTGCATATGACGGTGTTCCTACATCAAACATTGAGAAGATCAAATAATTAATTAAACAATTAATCCAAGAGAGAATTATCCTAGAAGATAAATCTAGAAGGAGAGCCTAACCCCATTAAAACCAAAAACCAAACTCACTGCTATAGAATCTTTTCTGATTCATTGTGTCCCTACAGGACAAGGTAGAACTGCCCCCATGGGTTTCCAAGGCTGTAAATCTTTACAGAAGTTGGCTGCCACACCTTTCCCCCACGAAGTACCTGGTGGGTTGGAACCATCAACCTTTCCTTTAGTAGCTGAGCACATAACCACTGCACCACCAAGGCTCCTCCTTAGCCCATTAATGCCAGTGAAATTCCATCCTCTTCATCAAACTGTGGTCTTCATCAGCTTGTATAGCTGATACCAGGGGTATCCATCCATTCACAGAATTCACAAAAGGCAGTCTTGACATGATTTACCCTCAAAAGGATTCATGCGGATCTTTTTGACTATCCCCAGAAAATGCAGACAACTCAGGTACATAATAGGTCCATTATCTCGTGGTAAATTACATAGTAGAAAAGGAACTTGTAATCTTGGTGATTTTGAAAGTATTAACTCATTTCACACATCTCCCCAGATTGTGTAATTCTTCTACCTACTGGCACAACTCAGGGCATTGTGCACACCTTTCCCTCCAAACTTCCTGTAGTTTTGTGTCTCTTATGGTCACTGGCAACTTGGTATTTCCTTTCCTCAAGTACATATAGAAAATGATACAATCTGAAATTAAATTGTCTTAATTAGTATGTTCTAAGTGTTCTATTCTGGAAATATATAAAAAAAATAAAAGGTTCTACGAGTTTAAGCCCAGATTTTATGCATTAATCTTTCATATATCACTGACAACATATTGCATGAAAATCAGGACTTCAGTTGAAGAGGCGCTATTTGGAATTCACAACCAGTTGACAATAGAGGATTCCTCCTAACTGATCCCCATGCCTCTCTTTTCTTTTATTCCATCTGTCTTAGTCATCTAGTGCTGCTCTAACAGAAATACCGCAAGTGGATGGCTTTAATAAGAGAAATGTATTTTCTCACAGTCTAGTAGGCTAGAAGTCCAAATTCAGGGTGTCAGCTCCAGGAGAAGGCTTTCTCTCTCTGTCGGCTCTGGAGGAAGGTCTTCATTTTCATCAGTCTTCCCCTGGACTAGGAGCTTCTCTGCTCTGGAAGCTCGGGTTCAAAGGACGCGCTCTGCTCCTGGTGTTTCTTCTTGGTGGTATGAGGTCCAGGCATCTCTGCTTGCTTCCCTTTCTTTTTATCTCTTGTAGGGTAAAAGGTGATGCAGGCCACATCCTTGGGAAGCTCCCTTTACATTGGATCAGGGATGTGACCTGGCTAAAGGTGGTGTTAAAATCCCACCCTAATCCTCTTTAACATAAAATTACAATCACAGAATGGAGGCCAACCACACAATTCTGGGAATCATGGACCAGCCAAATTGATACACACATTTTTTGGGGGACATAATTCAAACCATGACACCATCTCTCACTTGCTGCCAAGATTCTTTTTAAAACAGAGACATAATCATACAAGTTCTTGCTTAAAAATTTTTTGTAGCTTTACATTTTTTTCACTTGTTTTGCCATGCTCTATGTAAAAACAGCATGGGACAGTGTCTGACCTCTTCTAACTTCACGAGTGGGAAGGCGAAACAAGATCAACAGCCCAAGGCTGATTCCTATGAGGCAGAGGTCAGACATACGTCCTCTCTCCGTCATCTTTACCAATTCTGACACCAACTGTCCTTCCCATGGCACTCTCTACTTCTTTGCTGGGTTTGATAATTCATTCCAGTGGTCACATAGAACTCACAGACAACACTCACGATTATGGAGTTTATTAAGGCAGTAACGGATTATAATTTAGGCTCAGGAACACCAAAGATACATGTCTTCCATCAGGACAGCCTCTTCCCAGCCGTGCCGCAGGCATACCTCCCTCTGACAACTGAGCCTCTGCCTTGCTCAGGGCAAGTGTTACAAAGCTCCTTTAGCTCTGCCGATAAAGGCCCAGAAGCACCCCACTCGACCAGTAAGCCTTGACCCAAAGGTGCTCAGCTCTAGCTCCGTGGGTCAGCAAACCTAGCTCCACCAAGTGCCCAGAAGCACCCTATTCCTCCAGCAAACCTCCTGGCACTCAGCTTTCTTGCTCCGTGGACCAGGAAGCCCACTGCACCATCTCCTGCTGGTCTCTCCTGCTGTGGTTTCTCTGCCACTGCATTTCACCATCTTCAGTGTTATAGCTCTCTCTCTGTCTCCTGGGTCCAGGAACTTCTCAGAGTAAGGATTCCAGGGCCAAAGGACATGCTCTCCACTCATGGCTGTTCTTCCTTGGTGGTGATGGGATTCTCTCTTTCCCACTTCCGGGATGGCTCATTTCAAGCCTAGAGAGATGCCAAAACTGACCAATCCTCTTGGTGGGCCAAAATTACCCTATTTGCCCAGTCCCACCCAAACATTTGGGTGAGAGTTATAAGACCACGGCGAGAAAGGCCACACAAAAGCAATCCATTGCACCTTACTGTAATAAAACTTTTGTAATCTGGCTTCAACCTATAACAGAAACTTAAACTCCTGTTTCTTTCATTCTCCACTCTCATTTCCTCACTTTAAACTCCATTCTGAACTTTAAACTTTTAAATACTCATAATTCTGTGCCTGGGACATGCTTTTTTATGACTTCCATGCCTTTGGATATATTCTTTCTCCTATCTGGAGTGCCTCTGTACCCTTCTAGTAAGAGTCAGCTCTGATATCACCTCTTCTATAAAGGTGACCTGATAGCCTTCCACAGGATGAATTAATCCCTCCACGATCCACACTGCCATGTTATATTTTTACAAAGCTTTATGATAACATTTGACATGTCTTTTTTTTTTTTTTTAACCCCAGGATTCTGAAGTCAAGGACAGCTCAAGGATAAAACATAATTTCAAAACCTAATTTGAGTAATAGTGATTATATCTTATTTATCTCTATAAATTAGAGGTGTTAATATATACATACTCAATGAATAGATAAATTTTGTATTATTTAATGTGTGTTTTATGTTCACAAAAGAAGTATTTATGGAACATATACCATGTGTCAG
The DNA here is from genome assembly GCF_000243295.1 of Trichechus manatus latirostris. Taxonomy (NCBI): domain Eukaryota; kingdom Metazoa; phylum Chordata; class Mammalia; order Sirenia; family Trichechidae; genus Trichechus; species Trichechus manatus. The sequence continues at coordinate 2,354,322 of NW_004444188.1, forward strand.
TTTCTGTTCTACTTGATGGTATTACAACTTTGAACTACTTTCTTTTCCCGCCAAAGAACTGAGGAGCTTGCATCCTTCTTTCAGATTCTTGCCTGTTCTTTCTTGGGTCTCTGCATCATGGGTTAAGTCTATGACCATGGAGCAGAGTAAAACTAAATGACTTCTTCTAGAATTGAACTAATGATCGGAACCTCATTTGGACAGTGCTCTAAACAACTGCAGTGATACTGTTACCATGAATAAAGCGTGAATGCATAACCTTTATGAAACAACAATCTAATTTGCCTCCTGAACTCAAAGAGAATCACTTGAATAGATAACATTTTCAGGGTAACAGTAATCTTGGAAAATTGGACACCTACCATTGAAGATCCAGCGCTGCTCCAGCTATTACATTTCACCTCACACTATAATTTAGTCTCACCCTTTACAGGATCTCCAAATACCACACAAACATATTTATGACAGCAGAAACTGCACCGAACTTTCTCCAAACACTTGTACCATAGATCCTTCACACTTTCAGAAGAGTTTTCAAATCAGGTTCCCTTGGACAGACTACAAAGACCTGATCACAGCTCCCTTGTCGTTTTTCTCTTTTTGAGAAATATAACTTTCAACCACTTTTGAATTATGTGAGGGGAGAATGTGTATATTTTCTACTTTAAAAGCAATTTAAGGTGGAGTTCTCTGGCACAAAGGCTACTCAAAAATAGCTGAAGCTTAAGAGTTGAAACTCCCCCTTGTCTGGTTTATATTGAATAGAGTTATTAGCAATCAGAGTTGTTTTCAAATGCTCATTGTGAAACTGCAGAAGTGTTTAGTTTTATAAATATACTGCAGGCAATAGAAGTGTCAAATGGAGGGTACTATACGTTCTGTGGCAAACTTGAATTGTGACAAGCCACTGGGAGCTATTTTTATTAAGTCTCTTCAAATTAAAAAAAAAAAAAGGAAGGAAATTAAATTAAAAAAAAAATATAAGGAGGTTAACTTGATATTTCAGGTAAAGTATGATTTTAATATTACTTAACATTCATTAAAATACAGCACTTGGTCTAGGAGACAATTTTACGTAAAATTGGACTCAAGAAGACCTTGGTTCAAATCCTTTCTCATCATTTATTATTATTATTATTTACTTTTTTACCTTAAGAGTGTTCCTTCAACCACTATGCCTCAGTTTATTCATAAAATGTAAGTATGTGAGTAATTATACATAACTTAAAAAGTTTTTGGCAGGGATCTGCCTTCATTAAGGATATTCTTCTCTCCTCCATCTCCCACCTCAAACTTAATTCATTGTTTTCAGAACATGAAGTGCCTTCCACACTTAGAAATGTGATTCATGGGGAATGTTAGAAATGTTTTGAAAATATTTTTAAAGATCTTGTGTCTTTCATAGAGTAATAAATTAGTCATCAAGCTTTGAATTATTGAACCTGATTTCGATCAAGCCTTTGGGTACATCTTCCAGTCTACACTAAATGCTGAAGATAGAGAACAAATTAACGTCAACACAAGGAAGCAGTCAGACTAATCCAGAATATGGAATTCTTCTGGAAAAGTGGAATAAATCAGTGTCAAAAAAAAGGAATGAGGAACTGTTCTAGAGTACAAAACTAAAGAGACAACATATTAATGTAATTTGACAAAACTTTTGGTTCTTGAGAGGAGCAAATAAATGGTAAAAAAGACATAGAGTGGAGGAAAATTACCATGAACTAAATAATAGGTAATATTTGCAATTTTGCATTAATTTTTTATATATTATAATGACATTTTGATCATGTGCAAATCTGCCTTACATGTAGTATTTTTTTTCTGTGTAATTTTCTAATGTGTAATATTTATTGAGTATGATAGTAGTATTGTGATCATTTAAGAAAATGTTCTTAATTTTCATAGATGTGTTCTGAAGTATTTAGGAATTAAATACTTGAGAATTACTTTAGTATTTCAGTAAAGCAAAACATAAAAGATGAAGCAAGTATGAAAAAATGTTGATTTTTATTTAATATCTGGTTGGGTTTCATTATGCTATTCCATCTACTTTTATGAGTGTTTGAAAAAGTCATAATAAAAAGCTTCAAAATGAAAATAAAAATAATATTAATAAAATGCCTTAGCAGCATCCTCTCCACCATCAATAGCATCCAGACGATTAAAGTTTCTTAAAAGTCACTATATATGCATTTAAATTGATTTGACAGTGCATTTACTAAGCAACGTTTTATTAGTTGTTCAGATTTATGAGTGTGTATGCATTCTTAATATGTGTACAAATGCATGCATGCATTCATGAATGCCATCTAATTTAATTCAGTCAACTTTCTACCAGTTGTGAACAGTTAAGGATTGGCTTTAATAAATATCCACCATTAAGAAATCACTTATAAAAAATAGAACAAAACTCAGCGTTGATACTTCCATACTATCATCACACAATAGACACCTCTCTTCATTAAATTATGGTTTTGTTTTAGTATAGAAGGAGTGTTTTTATTATTGTGTATTGATTAAGCAAAATGTTAAAAGAGAGTATCATAAAATCCAAGGCATCCTGACTCATGTACTCATTGTAAATAACCATAATATAGAGTCATCTTGCTAAGATTTCTTGGAAATGAAGGTAAAGTTACCTTGATTGTTGGATCTTTGAGAACAGGAAAAACAATATAATAAATTACACATTTTATATCCACATATAAATGCATTAGGTACATTCTGACCATTCCCCATATTCTTGTAAATTTCCCTAATGCAGGCTGTTTATGGGTGTCTATAAACAAATACTTTCCAGATAGCTAGGTTTTTTATTATAGCACATAGTTAACTATAATCTCTTACATGCCATAAATTTAGAACTAAATCATTCCTCATTTATGAAGCTCTAGTCACATTCAAAGTTAATTGGGAATTTGAAGTTTCGCCTAAAGCTCAAATCATGTAAAGGTCAGTGAAGAGGTGATAATAATTATTTAAAAAAAAAAAAAGGATACGTGGTGAGGTTTTTAATAAACCACTGTATCTAGACTTGTTTTATTACAAATATATTTTAAAACTGTAAATTCAGGATAAACACATCTTATAATTTTAAGAAATGTAAGCATAGAGTAAGAAAAAGCTGGGGAGCTTAATATATGACTTCAAACTACTCAGTTTTATTAATGATGAAGCAACTTTGGGCTTCAAAATGGGCATGAAATTACAGAGAAGAAGAGTCGTAGAGAGAGAAAAAATATTCTTATTGAAAGCACATCAACTTAGGTACAAAGAAGTCAGGTTAATACCTTCTTTTCAAATTGCTATGAACAAGTTAGGATTCTAAATCCAGATCTTCCTATCTGTATTGACTTTGAGAATGTATCTGTTGTCTTTGACCCATAATTAGGCATGTAATTCCTTGAGTGCCCTTGAGCCCTGACTTCTGGATCTGCCTGGTGACCATATAATTTATCTTCCAAATTTCAAACCAGAACACATTTGCAAGTGAAAGAAAGCACTTTGAATAATTGCACCCGGAGAATAAGCAAAAATGAGAAGTGCCCCGGGCTAAAAAGAACATCTGTTCACCCTCATCTTGACCTTCCACTCTGCATCATAGTAGATTAACACCTCCTACAGCATGGTGCTTTGATCTCTAGTGCCAGAGGATGAGTGTGGGACATGGATCTTCGCTGCAAATATTTGGTCAGTGAAAAATCATCTGGATCACAGGCAATCTGGCAGGTGCTCACCCAGATGTGGCGGTTTACCGAAGACACTAGACCCAAAGGCAGCTCAATAGGGCACACAGATCCTTGAACTGTCGCTCGTTTTCAGGTTCCTTTCTTTTTGCTAATCTCACCTCAGCCTGTATTCTCAGGGATAGATATACTTCTCCCTCTCCCCATGCTCTCTTCTTTAGTCTAAGGCCTTCATCCCCAAAAGAAGCGGCCGCAGTATGAGTCTGTCGCTTGAATTTGCTAATAAAATATCTCAAACATGATGGGATTTATGAGCGAATTAATGGAATCAGCCTTCCTTTTTCTGATTTCCTGCTATTGCTTTGTCTGTCTAAAGCTAAATTGTGCCACTGGTAGATATTAGTTACTCTACTGAGCCCTTGCGATGTGACAAATTTAAACTGAGATGTACTGTACACGTATAATACGCACCAGATTTCAAAGACTTGGTTTGAAAAAAAATTTAAATATCTCATTAATAATTTTATATTGATTACATGTAAAAATAATATGTTGAGTACATTTAGTTACATAAAATATATTAGTAAACTTGTTCAGCAGTTTCTTTTTACTTTTTTAATTGGCTATTGGAAAGTTTACAATTACATAAGTGAGTTGTATTTGTAGTTTGCATTAGAGTTCTACTGGACAACTCTGGTAAAGCTTAGTTCCATTTGCCTCTTATTGATATATTTATAACAGTGTCTTACTGTCTTATGTATTTGAATTTGTATCAAATTGCATCAACAACATTGTAGGAAATTTTGTTTTCCAGTTAACATGTTTCTTTTTGCAGTTTTTGAAAAAGACTTTCAACATATTTTACCATGCAAGAGTAATCTAGAACTTCCTAAAGTATCAGTGAGACTTTTATAAACGAGACCCAAAGTTTCCTATGGTCATGTCGGCACATAGTATCTATAAGTTTGGAGCACAATCTCAAAACCAACACAGCCAGTAACTACTACCTGCTATTAGCATTGCATGTCACAAGACAAGCAGATGGTACACTGTGTGATGGGGTTGCAATTTGGTATTAATTTGGGGAACATATTCCATATAACCTTGGTTGACACTAAAACACAAACTGTTCTTTCTGATTGAAATTGTAAGATGCATAGTACATCCACAGACCACTTTTTTGTGTAGATTGCATCTGCAAAAAAACAATCTCCACATCTGCCAAAACAACAGCATCATTAATTGTAAGATTTTTCTCCCTCTGCATCCTCTTTTATTGATTCCAAATGGAAGGTATTTCCCTACTCTCATCTTCAGACTATGAGAGAATATGACATTTGTTCTGTATGCACAGACTAGAAGCACTTACAATTTTAAGCCCTATGTCTGCATTCAAGGAGCCCTAGTGGCAAAATCGTTAAGAGTTTGACTGCTAACCTAAAGGTTAGCAGTTCGAAGCCACCCAGCAGGTACATGGGAGAAAGACCGGGCAATCTGCTCCTGTAAAGATTACAGCTTAGAAAACCCTATGGGACAGTGATCCTCTGTCACATAGGGTCACTATCAGTCAAAATCAACTCAACGGCATCTAACAATAACAGTCTGCATTCTATAGTAAAGTATTAGTATATGTTATCATATTTATACAGACTTATGTATATATGTGTCTGTGTATGTGTAAGATAATAAGCACTCAGCTGCTAATCAAAAGGTCGGCACTTCGAATCCACCAGTCGTTCCTTGGAAACCCTATGACACAGTTCTAATCTGTCCTATACTGTCTCTATGAGTCAGAATCGACTTGATGGCAACAGGTTTGGTTTTGGTTTATCACCTTTAACCACATTCTTTCCATTTACTCTTATCAGCTACCAAAAGCTGTGGCATTATACAGTATTATACAGTAGCAGATGCCAAAGAAATAAATTATTATCCGAGGTAACCTAACAGTTATTTAGTGTTAACTAAATCGTTACTGAATATATTAATACGTCTCTCACTGTATAAACTCATGAGATTCAAGGAAAAAAGTTTTCTGATTTATAGATGGAAAATTGACTTCCGAATTTACTACC